>NC_080419.1:34802737-35124165 GCF_029873635.1 Malania oleifera | reverse complement strand
ACATCAGATCTGCATTATCTTTTCTAGGTTTTACTCAATGGCTCCTACGCCCTCCTCCAAATCTAACCCAGGCCAACACACTCACCCAAAAACACCCCAATCGAAGCACCGCCTCCACTTCAATGCGGCGAAAATCGCTCACCCATCTCCAAATCCAAACGCTGTGACCAAAGAAACCCCGCCGCCGGAGCACCCCGTCGAAGTGATAGGCCGAATTCGCGACTACCCGGACCGAAAGGAGAAACCCTTATCGGTATTGCAGGCAAATCTGGATCGTCACTCTCTTCGGCTTCGAACAGATATAGGGTACCGGGACTTCAGTCTAGATGGCGTATCTTTATCCGAAGAGGAAGATCTTGATGGGTTTTACAAGAAATTTGTGGAATCGAGGATCAATGGGGTTAAATTGGGGGAAAAATGTACCATCATGATGTACGGTCCGACCGGGTCTGGGAAGAGTCACACCATGTTTGGGTGCTCCAAGCAGCCTGGGATTGTTTATAGATCTTTGAAAGATATTTTGGGAGAAGGGGGCGAAGAGAATGATGCGAATGGTACGAATGTTGGCCTCCGGATGTTTGTTCAGGTCACCGTGCTTGAGATTTATAATGAGGAGATTTATGACCTTCTGTCCGGCAATAATGGTGGGGGATTTGGTCTTGGGTGGTCAAAGGGCTGTGCTTCTAAGGTAAAGTTTGTATTTTCGTTCTTCGGCTTCCAATGGATTCATATTCAATTAATCTTTTTTACTTTGAAAAAAGATAGCTGTCTTTTTTATTTCATGACGATGAAAAATATTATTGCAGGAAGGTAGATTAATTTTTCTTGCTAGGGCTCCCAACTTTTGGTCAAACTAACATTTATACGATGAATTTGTATTGATAGAATTGCATGTTCTTCTATTGATCATATAAGATTAAAGGATATGAATATTCTTCAAATTCCATGAGAACGCAGTTGCGGGGTTTTTTATTTTTTCCAGTGAGGAATTGATGGCTGTATCAATTTCATTTATCATGCTATCAATACATTGAAATTGTGTAGGTAAATAGAAGATGATTTTTTTTTTTAATGCCCGGAGTTAGTATAGTTTATGGCTGGGTTGCCAACTCTTTTGGTACCATTAATATTTGCGTGGTGAATTTCACTTATCCTGAAAGGTCGAAAGACCTTTCAAGTAAAATTTCAAGGCAAATGGTGATTATTTGGGATTCTTCAATATGATCTAATCCAATGAGCTGGAACATATTTTGTCCAATTTTTAAAAGGGTAATATTTTTGGTTGTATGAATCTGTAGCTTTTGAAGCATCTTATAGAGTTAGACATCTGTTGACTCATTTATCAAATTTCTGGTTGTGGACTCACATACATATGTTTCTTTTGTCATCTGGTCGGAACATATTTTGTCCAACTTTTAAAAGGGTCATATTTTTGGCTTAATGAATCTGTAGCTTTTGAAGCATCTCATAGCATTAGACATCTGTCGACTCATTTATCAAATTTCTGATTGTGGACTCACATATGTTTCTTTCATCATGCGGTCTAGTTTCTTCATTAATTTCTTGGATGCCGCTGTCATTTTATTAGTGTTGGATATTTCACTTGTAAAGATGGGTGACTTGTATACATGGATGGGCCAAGACCTAATAGTTTAAGATTTTAGGTTAAATTGGTGCTTACCCATGTATATCAAGCCGGTGCAAAGATTTATGATGCTAACTAGTGGTACCAGAGCCAATGATTCATGACTCTGCTTGCCATTTGCTGTTGAAATATCTTCCCCCACAGGGTCCCAAAGGGGGACGGTTCGCCAATGCTAACAATGAGGCCTCTAATATGCCCAACATAACATAAAAACTCCCCTTCTGCATTTTCAGGTAAAACTAGAAGTGATGGGGAAGAAGGCCAAGAATGCAACCTTTATTTCTGGAAATGAAGCAGGGAAGATATCAAAAGAGATACAGAAGGTCGAGAAACGCAGGATTGTTAAAAGCACACTCTGTAATGAGAGAAGCTCTCGAAGCCACTGCATGGTTTGGATATTGACTTCTCTAAGATGATTAAAAACATTCTGGTTATCTGAAACCTTTGCTACAATGTGAACATAACCTTCTTCGCCATTTTGCTCAGATAATTCTTGATGTGCCAATGGTTGGAGGACGGCTGATGCTTGTGGACATGGCAGGTTCTGAAAATATTGAGCAAGCTGGTCAGGCAGGATTTGAAGCAAAAATGCAGGTAGAATTTGTTGATAATATGTTATATAGTATCTTTGCATTTCTGTTTACATGAGTTGTTTTTCATTATTAATTTCATCGTTCTCTTTCGGTTCATGATTGCTTAAGCTCATTTCTAGAAGTACTGATGAGTGCCCATAAATGAAATTTTATTGAAACTGCAGACAGGGAAAATCAACCAAGGAAATATCGCCCTCAAGAGAGTGGTTGAGTCAATTGCAAATGGTGATTCTCATGTTCCCTTCAGAGATAGCAAGTTAACCATGCTTTTGCAGGTTAGTTTCTCCACTCTTGGTTACATATTTCCAGGTATCATTCGTTTAGTTTATTACTTTATACAGATTTGTGAAATATACAAGTGTGTGACAATAAGAAACAGAGAGATTAGAGTAGACACTCAAATCCAAATAGGAAAAATACATGAAAACTATTTTTTCAAAGAAGATCCTTTTACAATCTAGGCTTACCATGCAAACCAGTGCAGCAGATCGTGTGTTACTTATCTTCCTAAGGATATAGCAACCCAATTGAATAGTATATCTCGCGCTAATTTTGCACAAATGAAAAAGCCTGAATCTCCACTAAAAGAAACACCTTTCTTTTCAAGGATTCACCCTTTAGGATTTACATTAAATGGGTTGTTTAAATTTTTAATGAAGAAGAATTGTTGTACAGTGTTGATGCTAATGGGTCTATTTTGAGGTTCACATGACACTCTTCAATACATGAACCTAATCAATATTAACTTGGATAGAAGAGATTCATGTTGGTTCAAAAGTATATCCTAGAGTTTAATGTGTAAAATTGATGATTCAATAAATTAAATTGAAGATAGATTTCCCTTTGGATACATTCACCAATCAATGTTTGTTTTAATATCAAAATGCACCTACGGAGTTCAATTTTTATGATGATGAAGGGTCAGGTGGTCCATTTGGAGTTTAATCTTTGCCCTTTTTTCTTTTTTCTTTTTTTCATTTTGTTTAGGATTCTTTTGAGGATGACAAGTCAAAAATTTTGATGATACTGTGTGCAAGTCCCGACCCTAAGGAGATGCATAAGACAATCTCCACTCTTGAATATGGAGCAAAGGCAAAATGTATTGTTCGTGGCCATCATACACCAACAAAGGATAAAATCAGCTTAGAAGATTCATCAGCAATTGTTTTAGGTTCAAGGATTGCGGCCATGGACCAGTTCATTTTTAAGCTTCAGACAGAGAACAAGCTTAGAGAGAAGCAGTGCAATGAAGCCCATAAAGAGCTCTTGAAGAAAGAAGAGGAAGTTGCACAACTGAGAGCTAAAATTGAGCATATGGGAGGGAAGGGATCAGGGGCAAATGAAGAAGAGATCAACTTGAAGGTGAATGAGCGAACCCAGTTTCTTAAATCTGAGTTGGAAAAGAAATTGCAGGAGTGTCAGAAAATGGCAAATGAGTTTGTCGAATTAAGTAGAAGGAGAATGGAGGAAAAGATATTTCAACAACAAAAGGAAGTTGAAATGCTGAGGCGACGCTTGGAGGAAATAGAGTCTGAGCTTTCCCGTTCTAGGGGCAGCAGTGGGGAGGGGAAAGGGGCAAAGGATGTGGATGGAAGCAGCTTTGCCAAAAGGTTGCAAGAAATCTATGCTGATGAGGACCCAGGGATGGTGAAATCCATGGATTTGGACATGGGTGATCAAGAAATATTTGTTCGTGATACAAATTATATAAATAGTGGTGTTTGTCAAACTAGCAATATGGGCAACCAAGGATCTCCAAGCTATTCTCAATTGATTTCATTGAAACAGGAGGAAGATCATGAAATTTTTGCACAAAGATATACCAACAGAGGAGGTTTGAGCACAGTTTTTGAGGAAGAAGAAATAGAAGAGGAGGAATACACAGATAACGCTGTGGATGAAGAAGTGAAGAAAGAAGTGATTAAAGAAAAGACTGTGGATAATGCTGGAATGGTTCAAGCTAGTCCTGGAATCAATTTCAATATGGGTCCTTCTGCTTCTCCAAAGAATTTTTCTGTCACACCAAAATTTCCAAGCAGAAGTTCAGAGGAGAAAGGTTTGGAATTGGCAGGTGAAAATCCCAAAGATGCTGCCTCTTCAAGGCGAATGAGAATCCAAAACATATTCACACTTTGCGGGAACTATAGAGAGCTTTCTCAACATATCACAACCCCTGTGCTTACCAAAAAGGGCTCTGAAACTCATGATTTCCGGTCATCCCCAGTAAGAACCGTTGAGGAGGATTCTGCTGTAAAAGTGCTTTTCAAAGAAAATTCGCCTCATAAAAGTATTCCTGTGGAGCCACTTGCATCAATTAAACCAGAAAATGGGCAGAAGTTGACGGAACCCCAGGTAAAAGCAAATAAGGTAGCTGACGAGATAGCACTGGATCTGAAGGAAAACTACAACCACCCAGTTGATGAGAACGGCAGTGGCCTGATTGAGGTGTATGTGAAATGGGAGGCATCAAAAGAGAATCCAGGGAAGCTCATTACCACACTTAAGGTAGTAAAGGATGCTAGCTTATCTGATTTGCGAAAGCTGATTGAAATATACCTTGGTGCAGATCAGCAAGCATTTACTTTTCTTGTCCTTGGGGTAAGTTTGCTTTCATCTAACTATAACTGAATATGCCTCTTTCTTTCTTCACAACAGATCCATGACTACTTCAACATTTTACCAGAATCAAACAAGAACAGGAGGAAATGCATTACCCTATGAAAATTGAACATGGAAACTTCAAACTTGCTTTTGGACTAAATAACATGCATTTTGTATGTGCAGGATCCTACTGGAGCTCCAGTGCCCAGAGACAAGGAAGCAACAGTGCAGGCTAACAGACTCCCCATTTGTCACAACCAGTTGAGTGGCCGCCTCGCTTGCTTGCGTCCAGTGAAGGGAATTCAGCACCCAAAGCATCTCCCACTAAGCTCACTGGAAAATAAACTTCCCCTTACTCCAAATTCCTGTTTCAAGCAGCAAGGTGACTGTTTGTCACCAAAATTGGCACAAAACTTCAGTTCTACTCCTTATATAACTGTTAGTAGACATTAGTTGTAATGTCTCAACCTTTTTGTTTTTTGAATGAATTGTGTGCTTAGTGGGTCATTAGTTACATGTGAACAATTTCTGTTGTTTTCTTTATGGGATGAAAGGATGAAAGGAAGGGGGGGGGGGGGGGGGGGAGAGAAAGGGGGTGGTGCAACCTTTTTGTTTTTTGAATGAATTGTGTGCTTAGTGGGTCATTAGTTACATGTGAACAATTTCTTCTTTTTTTTTTCTGTATGGGATGAGAAAGAATGAAAGGAGGGGGGGGGGGGGAGAGGAGAAAGGGGGCGGTGCTGCAACTTTTGTATGAAAATTAGGCAATGTAATATTATGTATAATTTAGTTTATGGGTTTCTTCATTCTAATTAATCCTTTCTCCTTTCTGGCACTGTGCTGCAGTGCCATTGAAATTAAATATAGAAAAATTAATACAAATGTTTGAGATTTTTTATTAATCAAAAGAATAGATACAATCTCTATATGTTATTTCTTGATAACTTGGCATTACCGACTTAGAGAAATCACATGCCTTGGCAATGTCCATTGAGTCATAACACTATAGAAGGCTAATCAATGACTGCAAGAAATGAGATCTTCACAGTAAAACAAAACACCTTATGGTCCTTATCCAAAGGTCAGAGTTAAAATGTAAAAATGCCAGACAATTTGGTGACTTCTCTAAGTCGACATGCCATTTTAGGCACCTGTGAATGTAAGCAAGAATGGCAAGGCTGGGGTGTTTCCAGATTGAACGTCACCCTCAACTTGGAAGGATTAGTGCACATGCACTAGGCTTGAAGGTCATTTGGGACTAAAAATCACCCACTTCTGTAAAACTAGTAGAGTGGTCCATTACTGCAAGGTTGGTATCTCTTTTCTTTATACCCATTTTTAAGGTCATTTGGGACTAAAAAAACTAGTTGTTTGGCATGACTTGTGCAGAGTAATTTGGTAAGTTTTTTAATCTACTTTTGTTTCCCAAGTTGAAATTTCAAGTCACTAATAAGTTAGTTTCATAATCTAGGACAAACACCATTTATTAGGGGAAAAGTAACTTCTATGAGTGGTCATATTCCTATAAAGAAATCCTAATAGTTCAAACAATATTCATCTAGTCACCTTGCAGCTCCCTAAGTAACATTCTGTTAGCTGTACATTGTAGAATCCTTTTAGAAAAGAGAATAGCATACTTGTTTTTAAAGCTCTCCCACAGTTAGTTTTTGGTTTCGGACTCTCATTTGGTGCTTGGGTTTACATCTTCTACTTCCAGCATTTGTAGAAGATTCTACTAACCATCGATTAAATCACTAAATAATTTTACACTATACTTAGGACTGATGGCTCGATCCATATAACACGAACAAAGAAAATAAGATACATTCTGGGTCTGTCTACACACTGGATCGGTAGACTGACATCAAAAACCCATTCTCATAGTCTTTGCATTCGTAACCAATAACTTGCCAGACCAGCTGAAAATTTCAAAATCTGCCAGGCTAGATAGATTTTCGTACTAGAGCTCGCAAAAAGTAGAGCAGCTCCATTAGAATTTTCATTCATGACTTTAAAATCACTTTCTGACTTATTTGAAGTGTGGATTCCTTCCAGATGTCATAACTTGCAAGATTCTGGTCCTCCTATGCAGTTTCCTAGCAAGGAAAAGCATATGATAGCAACAGGCAATCCAATTTTGCAACAAACCTTTTCATTCACATCCCTTGAAGTATCAGATGGCAGCACATCAAGCGTCAAGCTTCCTCCATTCCATGTCCTAACAAATATCTGAATGGTAGTACAAATCTCTAAGGTTGATCCTTCCTTTATGTTATAATGAACCAAGCTCTTGCAATCCTCAAGTTGTTTGCCTGCATAACACATAACATGGCCCTGGATTGGAAAATCCATCATGCTCCCAGCTATTGCCTTTAATCATAAATGGAGTACAGAAGTTTAACTTCAAGTTCTACAATTCCTTTGTTCGGAATTTTCACTAAAATTGGCAGCACGTACTTGGGATCAAAAACCAAATAAACAGTAGTCTGACCTAGTATGTTAAGAGAAGCCAAAGTCATGCTATCTTCAAGTAATTTTCCAGCATGCATTAAGGTATACCGATCAGGTTCAATTCCCTCCTTGATGTGAATCAGAGACTTGATGCTTTGGGTAGTATCTGGAGCTTCACTTCAAGATTGATTCGATGGTATTTTGACATATATCTTTGTTTTATTTGAATTACAAACATACAGATGGAGGGTGGAGTTCTTTTTAATGCCATAGTCAACTAGTGTCTGATCATCTCTTAGCTGATCCCCAGCAAAGAAAAGTTGTTGTAGACTTTCAGAGATACCTTCCTTCTCACGCACCATTGCTTTAAGATTCCTGATTCTCTTAGTTCTCTTTACTTCTAAGACTACTGTCTTCACAACTTTTGGGTATGCACGTATCTGCAATCAAGGATATGAAATCATGAATTGAGAAAAAAAAGTTCCCAAATAATGTTCTAAAGAGCATTCATTAATTGTATTGCAAAGGCTAGCAAATTATTTGACATTGAAGAAAATATATATAATCTTCTTAGGGGGTGTTTGGTTTGGCCATCCAATATATTCCCATGGATTTACATTCCTAGGAATTCATTCAGGGAAATAGACTGCCTCTGGAATATCTATATTTGGTTCGCATTGTGAGATTCTAGGACGGTACACAGGGTGCCCATTTAAGTGTTGTATATTAAGACGATTACCATGAATATGTACCTAATTAAATTCATATCCTATAGTCTCTAAATTTTTATCCATTATTTTATGTTATAACAACAATATTAGTTTTTTTTTTATTGATAATTCATTATTGTAAATATAATAATCGGATGTCATGATACCATATTGTAGGAGCATTGATGTCCAATTGGCCAAAATAATAGGGTTAATTTGGTCCTAGAAGTAGGATAATGGGGTTCTTGAGGAGCTTACCTATGGGGGAAGGTGAATATAGGATGCCTATCTTTTGTGGGAATCCTTCATTTCTAAGAATATTAGGATTCCCGCCAAATATAGATTTTGGTGTCCAAATAAACGTGGAAATGAAACACCATGGACATCACATTCTCAAAAATGTTGAAAGATGTCGTGAATCAAAATGCCCGTTAGTGAAAAACGAAAATGTGCACATAGAAAAGGTTAACTACTGATGACCATGTAATTGAAAAAGAATGTGACAGAAATAAACAAAATGATTCAAACTGCAATGAATGAATACTATACAAAGGAATGCCATATGCAATTGCAACAACCAAGAGTGGCATTCTTATTAAACTATTATTAATGTATTGTTGGTTAACTAACTACGTAAGTAAATAAGATTTAGTGAAGCTATTATGGTTATTATGATGTACTTGGCTATATTATAAATATAAAGAGGGGGGGGGGGGAGATCTATTGTTGCGATTAAGTATTCCAATTCATACAACATTTTAACATGGTATAATAGCATGATCTTGACACCTGAACCCTAAGTGTCGTAATCATTACCAAAACAAGCCCTAAACCTCATAGACTTGTGCATGTATGCCACTCTAGGGGGTTGTCTACACCACCAAAGCCCTTAAACAACTCATTCGTTCTCAATGAACACAATAGTCCTCAGAAAATTAGTCATCACTGCCAAATCAGAACCGTAAGAATCCTTTAGATTTTGTAAAACCAACCTCATAGTTACATGTTGATAATTGCGCCCCCTCAAATTTGATTGTCAAAGGACCATCCATGCACTCTTATGCGTAGGATGAAGACCGACTACTTTGAATGCAATTCATAAGTGCATGAGGCTTTGTTAAGCCGATTTTGGCCTTGAACCATTCCTAATTCACTACTTATATGATTAAATCTAGTATGATTTTATTAGTTATCTTGAGCCTACACTCCATAACAAAATGGAGTTGCAAGGAGGAAAAATAGGCATATACTTAAAGTCACTCATACCCTATTCTATATCAGATGAACATTCCTAAAGTGTTTTTGAGTGATGTCATGCTCACTGATTAATCTCTTATCAACACAATGCCATCCTTCCTCCATCACTTAACTCCAAGAGTGGCTATGTTGGATCCTCATACTTTCATATGTTTTTTTTTTTTAACTAGTTATGTACTCAAAAAGATATCACAACTATAGTCCTACCTTGCATTAATTTTTTATTTATGTTGATGTTAAAGTTTTTATGTCTACACCATACTATTGTGATTCCTTGAGTCCTATTGTTGATGAATCCCTTCCTTTGCTCAACCTTCTAGATTTTGGCCTATTATCTCTAACCAATAATCCTCCCACATCTTTATATAGTTTGAGTTCTAGTTTCTTTGGATCATCTTACTTTGCAAGCATACACACAACAATGACTCAAGGGAGGATAGCCTCCTCTAGCTTCCACTTTTGAAAATAGAACAGAGAATAATTTCTTAGAATCCTATTGTTGGAATACAACTGGTACCATCAATTAACTAGAAAACTATAAAATGCATTCTATCCTCATACTAAAATGCTCAGGCTCTCCTTTTATGAACTTATCTCGCACCATTAAACCCATTTAAACCTCAAGTTACCAATCTAAGGTTCAGCCTCATAGCTCAAAAACAAAAACCGTCGATGGTTTGCCATGATTTTTCTGAGACCGTCGCCTTAGGAAAATCACAGAAGGCCATCAAGGAATTTCTGCCTTTAGGCTACAAGAAAAAACCCCAAATTCCAAATTACCTAGGGTACACTACTTTGCTATGCATCCTATACCTGACCCACTTTACAACACCTAGACGATCCATTCTTACTCTCATCACCACTCATTCCTATACTATGGTAGTATTATCCTCTAAAGTCTACAGAACCTAACAACCTAGGCTTTGATACCACAACTGTCACGACCCCATTTTCTTTCCATAATTATCACAATATTCTAGAATATTACATCCGTACCACTGAATAGCCAAAGGAAGCAAAAATAAACCTTCGATACATTATATATACCAGAGTACTACCTCCCGACCATTACATCTACCATACCCAAAATCCATATTACAACCCAGAAAACCCAAAATATCTATATAAACAAACTAGGATCCTACCAACACTCACCCTCAACGAGATCGTCTAAGTCTCGCTCTGGAGCTCCTAGGCTTGATTTCCCGTTGGACCTGAAAAGTTGATATATATTTATTGGGGTGAGACATTTCTCAGTAAAACGGAATAGATTATTACCAGTGTGTGGCTAACATAAGTTTTAGTGAAATCAACACATTCATTAATTTGCTTATCTGACCAACATGGCATTTGCAAAATATAACTCACACCTATACAGTTGAAAAATACATATTTTCCTTCATAATATAAATCAGCTTAGTACATATCACTATTTATATAAATTCATATATATGCGTAGAAGAAACCCTCTTTTGGACAAACAACATTATCATGTATTAACCCCACATGATCGGATTGTGCAGTCCAAAGAATGGACTTAGCCATGACTGGCTTACCACCAGGTTAAATCAAAATACCTTGTCTACAAGTCCGATTTACCTACCACAACCTAGTCTGGACTCTAGGGAGTACAACAACTCTTTGCTGCCAAATCGACTTTCCATTACCAACACTTCCCAATACAGTGTGGTTGCATATCTCATTCACTAACTACGATACCATGCTCTCATTACATCTGGTCCTCAAGATTCTTAAACCATATAATGCAATTTAAGTAATAAAAACAGTATCATGATCTTATTTTCTCAACATACATCTCACATTAGTATCTCCAATCATTCACAATTCGGTATAAAACTGTCATTTCACATTTCACATCTCGATATAAAATCGTCATTTCACATTTTACTGCTTGGTATAAAACCGTCACTTCACATTTCCACCACATTCACAATTTTTCGAAAAATCAATATAAAACACATTCTCACTGTATAATTTCATAAAAATCCTCAGATTCAATTATATACTAAAAATAAAACATACTCGTGCCACACAATTTGAACGTTAAAATGTAATACGATAAATTGCCCAGAAAAATATATTTTTGCTGAAAATTAGGTTTGATCATCTCCAAAATTTTATTTAACTGAATGTATATATATTTTTCAAAAAATGGAGATGATTAACCTACTCGCTTTGGTTTTTCCCCAAATACATATAATAATCAAAACCGTCAATTTTATATGCCTAATTCATACAGAAAATCATATATAACATTCACAATTCCATATACTCAAGTTTAATCGGTTCAAATTTAAGAAAAAACTGACATAATTTATTCCCCTTACCTTATCCCATAAGTGGTGCCTACGACGCCCAAACCACGAAATCTCCCCGATTAAAACATTGGTAGTCGAAATTGGAACCCACAAATATTTTCCTTTCTTCAATCGGCGTTGGTTTCATCGAGAAAATTGAGGAGAGAGAGAGAGAGAGAGAGAGAGAGAGAGAGAGATGAGAATGGCGTAGGGGGGGACTCTGGAATGTCTCCTGAAGGATCAAATCCTTCAGGTTACTTTATATATATATATTATATAATATTATATTATTTAATTAATAATTCTTATTAATTAATTACATATATATATATATATATATATATATATATATATATATATATAGGATCACTACAGGTTCTCAGGATCCTACACCCTGTACAAGTCCCCCTCAAACACTCTGCTACTTAGGATTCTACACCTAAGCCATCTCATCCCAGTTCACCATTTACGTAATACACTCCCTCAAATTTAAAAGTAGTCATCAGCAAAGACTCTTGGGATCCTACACTCAAGTAGTCCTCTTTTAAAGACTCTTGGGATCCTACACTTGAGTAGTCATCTTCCAAAGACTCTTGGGATCCTACACTTGAGTAGTCATCTTCCAAAGACTCTTGGGATCCTACACTCAAGTAGTTCTCTTCCAAAGAATCTCGGCATCCTACACTCGAGTAGTCATCTTTTAGAGACTCTTGGGATCCTACACTCAAGTAGTCCTCTTAAAAAGACTCTCGGGATCCTGCACTTGAGTAGTCATCTTCCAAAGACTCTTGGGATCCTACACTCAAGTAGTCCTCTTTCAAAGACTCTTGAGATCCTATACTAAAGTAGTCATCTTCCAAAGGCTCTTGGGATCTTACACTCAAGTAGTCCTCTTCCAAAGAATCCCTAAATCCTACACTCGAGTAGTCATCTTTTAGAGACTCTTGGGATCCTACACTCAAGTAGTCCTCTTCCAAAAACTCTCGGGATCCTGCACTCGAGTAGTTATCTTCTAAATACTCTTGGGATCCTACACTCAAGTAGTCATCTTCCAAAGACTCTCAGGATCCTACACCTGAGTAGTTATCTAGTTCTCGGGATCCTACACCCGAGCACTTATCTTCAGATCGACAGTCATCTAACTCTCAAGATCCTACACCCGAGTAATCGTCTTCCAAAGACTCTTAAGGTCCTGCACCCGAGTAGTTGTTTTCCAAAAACCCTCGAGATCCTAGACCCGAGCAGTCATCTAACTCTCGAGATCCTACACCCAAGTGGTCATCCCTAGCAGAGTAGCCATTTTCCAAAGACTCAAGGTCCTACACCTGAGTAGTTATCTTCCAAAGATTTTCGGGATCCTACACTCGAGCAATCATACTCTTGAGATCCTACACCCAAGCATTCATCTTCAATTCGACAATCATCTAGCTTTTGGGATCCTACACCCAAGTAGTCGTCTTCCAAAGACTCTCGGGGTCCTACACATGAGTACTTGTTCTCCAAGTACTCTCGGGATCCTACACTCGAGTAGTCATCTTCCAAAGACTCTCGAAATTCTACACCCAAGTGGTAATCTATACTTGAGTAGTCATCTTCCCCAAGCTTTCGAGATCCTACACTCGAGCATTCATTTTCCAAATTAACAATGCATCCGGCTCTCAGGATCATACACTCGGTTCAAGCCACCCTTGTGTTACTTTGGATCGGATTCTTATATCCGCTACGGCTCTCGGGATCCTACACTTGGTACAAGCCACCCTTGTGTTACTTTGGCTCAAATTCTTACATTCGACGCAAACCACCCTTGTGTTACTTTGGCTTGGATCCTTATATCCACTTCGCCGCCGTTAACACTAGCTCGGATTCTTACATCCGGTGCAAGTCACCTTCAAACCCTTTGTGGGTCCTCGCTAACCCAAAATCCACTAACTAATTTCCTAGACAAATGTGTGACATTCCCATATTGTCTTATTTGCTGATTAGCAGAGGCAAACAACACTTGATCGATCTGAAAGCCTTAGATAGTGGTGTAGCCTAACTAAAATAAGTATATTTTATCTTTATAAACTTGTTGCTACAGATAAAGTAGAAGAGTTCCTACTGTTATCTTGAAATAACAAAACCTATAAAGAGAGGCAGCTATACACCTCAATTTTAATCAGGCCTTTCTGAGAAGACCCGGCATAATAAAAGTTGACTTTGAACCCCTAGAATTGGAAGACCCTTTTTTAAAAATTCGACTGAGTCCCGAGTCTTGATAAATGAGTCGATTTATTTCAAAATGGAGCCCTTTTTTTTTTTTTTCTAAAATTAAGTCCTTAAGTCCCGAGTTTCAAAATTGAGTCATTTTATTTCAAATTCAAATACTGATTATTTTCAATTAGATCCTTTAATTTCAAAATTAATTTATTTTATTTTTAAAATTAGCCCTGATATTTTGAATTAAGTCCTCGTATTTTAAAAAAATTTAAGTCCTTTTACTTTTAATTTTAAAACTGAGTTTTTCTAACTTTAGTTAAGTTCCTTAAATTCCAAAATTGAGTTCTCTTATTTTTAAATTGAGATCCGATCCTCTTAAGAAAAAAAATCAAGTCCCTTTTATTTTATTCTTTTTCGAGTCATTTTTATTTTAAGTCCTTCCTGGGAACTCAAGGTCATATTTTGGTACCGGTTAACCTTGCACGAGACTGGTCAACTTTGATATGCAATTTTATTCAAAATTGGAATGCATGCATAAGGTCACATATTTTATTAAAGGGGAAGGCCACGTGCCCAGGGTGTTGAGGCACAGTGGGGCGTTGCAAAATGCCTTGGACATACATAGTGAAAAATACAGAAAAGTACATAGAGGAAATTACAACTGAAAGCATATAGGGAAATACAAAGGAAAATACAGGAAAATCCTAAAAATAAAATACAAAGGAAAATCCCCCGAGCTCGAGCTGCATCATACTCTTAGGGTCTTACTTAACAGAATGGAAATAAAAAGAATCAGTGAGTCAATAAATGAAATTCAGAAAAAAAAAAAAAAAATAAGTTAAAGAAAATTCACATGTGCGCAGGGAAGAGAATGATAGCTGTTAAATTATTCCCTGACAAGCATTCTGTTAGAATAAATTCTATTAGAGGAGACTCCCATTGGGATGCATTTGGGAGCCAAAAACTTGCCTAGACTCCCTATAAATAGGGAGTCTCACACAGTGCAAAACAAGGGGAGGGGAAAGAGAGAACATTATAGTGAGCTCTAAAAAAAAAAAAAAAAAGCTGACAGAGAAGTTACATAGAGAAGGCATATAAAAGTAAGCAAAAAAATAAAACAAAAACAAAAAAGAGAGAAGAGGGAGCATTATAGAAAGCTCTAAAATTTTTTTAAAAAAAAAAG
This sequence comes from Malania oleifera, assembly GCF_029873635.1. Taxonomy (NCBI): domain Eukaryota; kingdom Viridiplantae; phylum Streptophyta; class Magnoliopsida; order Santalales; family Ximeniaceae; genus Malania; species Malania oleifera. The sequence continues at coordinate 35,109,208 of NC_080419.1, read as the reverse complement.
GCAATTAGGGAGAACTGTGCGAGATAGAAAGCTTAGCAGAGAGAGAGAGAGAGAGAGAGAAGAAACGGAAGAGAAAGTGAGAGCACTAAGAACGAGATCTTAGGCTAACATCGAAGCTGCAGCAATCCCAAAGCAGGCATCCCGTGGTGCTTCCTTTTCAAAGCTTGAAAGCTCAAAAGCCCCCTAGAAGCAAACCAATACCTACAAACCTGTAGCTAGGAGAAGGAAACTGGAGGAGTGGAAGACTAGAGGTATAACCCGTGAAATTTTCTTCCTATTTTTGGATCTACTCATTGAAATGTTCACGATGAATGCAAGAACTCCAACTCAAACCCATACATTGAACTGAGTTTTGTCCCAACCCTATTGAATTCCCCAAACCGAACTGAACCGAACCGGGTTTTGTTGAACCCAGTTGGAACCCAAACCAGACTTCTTCAACCTAAACCAGAAACTTTCACAGAGGCCCAACTTGGTCCTCAAAAGAGACCCAACCCAGATTTAAAAACTCCCAAGCCCATTTAAAGAGCTAACCCAGGCCTATGTTCGTTTTTTAAAAGGGGTCAGAGCCCATTCCAATTTTTAAAAACCTAAACCGATGCCCATTTTAAAAAAACTAGCCTGAGGCCCATTTTAAAAAACTAAACCAAGGCTCGTTTTTAAAAACTAACCCGAGGCCCGCTTTTAAAAACTAATATGAGGACCATTTTCAAAAAAATAGAGCCCAAATCGAACACGTGTCAACCCCATATGTGTCCAAGCCCGCTCGGGCTTATCCGAGTCTACACAACCCATCAGGTATAACTCACTGGGATGAGACGAGTCAACTCGTCTTCAACCCTAACCTAACAGATCTAAAGCCCTAAGATCAACAGGAAACCCTAAACCATTTAGCAACAATACTCAGATCATGTTCGCATAATCACACACGTCACAAACGAATTTTAGAAGAAACAGCAAAAAGAAAAAAAAAATGCTTAGCTCTTCAAATTCTCCCCGGGTATCGTCATAAGGTTCTCCCCCCTTTGAACATCCTCTAACTTACTGGGGTTTGCCACTATCAGGGCGAACAGAGTCAAAGGCTTCGGCCTCCAAACCCAAGTTAGGGCTTCCCTGAGAGAAAATAAAAGGGAGAAAGGGATGAACGAAAGGAAAGAGGGAAGTTAGAGAGTTAATGTTTCAGGCTTTGCTTCACAAAGAATAGAGAGAAATAACTCAAAGAAAGGCTTGAGAGACAAGACAAAGAGTGAGATAGGGTTGTAGGAGTATAGGGTTTTTGCAGATTAGGAAGAGACTCGGAGAGAAGGAAAGAACTGAGGGAGAGCTTCTGCGAGAGTGAGGTATCAGAGATGGAAATTAGGGTTTCGGTGGGGGAAGTTGCAGAGATAAAGGAGAGGCTCGAGTTTAGGATTGTAAAGAAGAGAGAAGGACGAGAGGGAGCTTGAAGAGATGGGGGGTAAAAATGAACAAAATAGGAATTTTTGGATTTTATATGCCCGAGTTTGGAAACCATAAAATTGTGACATGTGGAACCATTACCCTCCATACGCTCAAAGCCTTACGCGGCCAAATCATAGCCATTCATCTTGTGTTTCTTTGGGACGTCACAGATTAATGCCATGTCGCCAATCCACACGTACCCATTCTCCACCATTTGAACTTCGTTTCCCCACAATGGACGAAACGACGACACGTCACCAATCTGCACCAGCATGTGCTCCTCCATTCAATCATCAACGCGTGGCGTCTCCACCTCCACACACACCAAGCGAGTTTTTTCCCGTTTTAACTTTTTTTTAAAAAAATATATTAAATAATACCTCATTCTGTGAAGTATTTCCCAGAATGACTCTGACGTAATCTCGCTAGTCCAAGTAGCGAGATTTACACGTGTCACTGGGGTTTATTTTTCGTGAAGAACAAATCTCGCTACTTTGAGTAGCGAGATTTGGTTAAAAATCGCTACTTGGACTAGCGAGATTACCACGTGTCAGTGCAGAATATTATTTGTAAAGACAAATCTAATTATGTGTTGTAAAAAAATATTATTTAATATATATTTTTTAAAAAATGAAAAAAAAAAAAAAAAAAAAAGCGGTTACTTGTGCTGTAGTGTTTTTGGCTCGTTGAATGGATTGTCTCAGGTGGACAGTCCCAAAAATGATAAATAAAGATGCAGTCATCGATTCTCCCGAGAGGCCGTGAGTAAATATTGATGACAAATGACGCATTTTTTATACTAATACTTGTACTTGCTCCGCTATTCAGCCCAAGCCTGGCTGAGGAAGAGTTACGAGACGTAAAACAAAAAAAATATGCAGATTGGCCCGTGCATATTATATTGAATATAATGATTCCATCATTCATGATAAGATCAATAATAAGATAAATAAGTGTTGGAATATTGCTTCAAGAATTGAACAGTTGGAACTGAAATCCAAAGCTACGCAAGTTAAATTAGAAGAAGAGAAGATTAGCTAATTAGTTAGCCTGATTAGTTAGTTTTCTTTATTCTTGATTCTTGTATTATATAAATACAAACATATACTCTGTATTTGAAGCAGATTATAGAGAAAAATTTTTCAACTTATGTAAAAACTTCACATGGTATCAGAGCACTTGCTTCCCTTCCGCAATTTTTTTTAATTTTCAAGAAACCACGAAAGCTCTGTTTTTAGCCAGACTGCGCCTCAAAATTCTGAGCAGTACGAATATTCAGAAAAATTCGGACGCTGATCAAGAGAAGCTGATAGATTAGTATTCTGTATCGGCATTATTCTAATATCAAATTGCAAAGCCTCAAGTGAATTGCTTTTATCTTTGGTCTTTACAAAGAAAAATTCGTTGATCTGCAAATTTTTTATATTTCTTCGATAAATTTCATATATGACTTCTGCTGATAATTCTACCAGTTCTCAAAATTGTCATCGTATGATCAATCTTTCTGATGATTCATCCAGTCCATATTACTTACATCCAAGTGATAATCCTGGTGCATTACTGGTTTCTAAAATTTTTAGTGGTGATAATTACATTGCATGGAGTCGGTCAATCACCATTGCTCTAACAGTTAAAAATAAGGTAGTATTCATTGATGGCTCGATTCTTGCTCCTTCTATAAATCAGTGTTCTCACCATACTACATGGCTGCGTGCAAACAATCTAGTTCTTTCATGAATATGTTTTCCATTTCCAAGAAAATAAGAAATAGTCTTCTCTATGTTACATCTGCTGTTGATCTTTGGAATGAGCTGAAAACAAGATACTTACGAAGTGATGGTCGCAGAGTTTTTCATCTTGAAAAATCTCTTAGTTGTATTACTCAGGGTTGTTTATCAATTACTGAATATTTTAATTCATTCAAATCATTATGGGATGAATATATTAACTACCGACCATTCCCTACATGTAGCTGTGGTAAAATGGCAACTTGTACCTGCAACCTGTTTGATTTTTTGTTGGTTAGACAGCAATCTGATTATGTGTTGAAATTTTTGATTGGTCTAAATGAATTCTATGCTCCAATTCGAAGTAAATTGCTTATGATTTCGCCATTACCAAGTATGGCGAAAGTATTTTCTTTACTACTTCAAGAGGAAAGTCAAAGACAACTAAATAATGTTGTCAGCAGTGAAACTCATGCTTTGATTGCCAAACAAAAGATTCATCCATCTGGTTTTTTGAACTTCTCAAAGGATAAATAGAAGAGATTTTCTCTATACTGTACACATTTGTTGATACAATGGGCATACAATAGAAAAATGTTTTCATCTTCATGGTTTTCCTCCTAATTAGACTGGACCAAAAGAAAAAAGGAAGCCACCTACTGCACATGCTGCCATGACAACTCCTGAGCTTTCTCTTCAACAGAGTAATGAGGATCCAAAGTTTTCTTTTACTTATGAGGAATTCAATAAATTGCTAGCACTTGCAAATTCTACTTCATCTCCAATATCTCATCAAACATCTTCTCCGGCTGTTAACATTGTTACTTCTCAATTTTCTTGTAACCGTTCAAATTTTTGTTATTTAGTTTCTTCATCTCTGCAGAATGTACATTCATGGATTCTAGATACAGGTGCAACAGATCACATGATATGTTCACCTTCATTATATTCTTCTCCACCTACACCAATCAACACTTCCATAAATTTGCCAAATGGAAACTCTTTTCCAGCTTCACATTGGCAGTATTTGCATTTCAAATATACTGTCTTCACATAATGTGTTGTGTGTTCCCAGTTTTTCATTCAATCTGTTGTCTGTTTCTAAACTAACAAAACAATCTAACATTTGTGTTTCTTTCTTTAACTCATATTGCCTTCTACAGTACCAATTAAGAAAGAAGATGATTGGGACCAATTAACTTATATTGCCTTCTATAACTCATATTGAGAAACATGGACTGTGCCATTTATCTCAAGTTCCTTCAAAGGCTGCTACTCACAATCAAGCGAAGTTTCATTCTTCATCTTTGGCTTCAACCATTACCCAAAATCAATGAGATACCTGACACTACAGACTTGGTCATGTTTCCAACTCAAGGTTACCTTATCTTAAACAGCTGGAGTCATCTATATCTTTTAATACCACACATGTTTGTGATGTATGTCATTTAGCAAAACAAAGAAAACTCTCATTTCCTGTATCTTAGTCTAGTTCAAAGAACAGATTTGATTTGATCCATTGTGATATATGGGGACCATTCAATGTTGTTTCCTATTCTGGTTTCAAGTGTTTTCTTACTATAGTTGATGATCATACTCGTTGTACTTGGGTATACATGCTCAAGATGAAATCTGAACTTTCTTCTATCGTTAAAAATTTTTGCACAATGGTAGTAACCCAATTCAATGTTCCTGTTAAAATAGTGAGATCAGATAATGATCCTGAATTTCTTTTAACTCAATTCTATAATGACCATGGCATTATACATCAAAGATGTTGTGTACAAACTCCACAACAAAATGGTGTCGTGAAAAGAAAACACCAACATTTGTTCAACACTGCCAGGGCCTTATTGTTTCAAGCAAATCTGCCTTTACCTTTCTGGAGTGACTGTGTCTTAACTGCAGCTCACATTATAAACAGAATTCGAACTCGAATTTGATCAACACTTACAACCCATAGACATAAATCGTATTTGGTTGCCTTTGTTTTGCATCAACACTTACAACCCATAGACATAAATTTGATAAAAGATGTACCAAATGTTTATTCTTGGATTATCCTTCTAACATAAAAGGTTACAAATTAATGGACCTTAATACTAATAAATTTTTTATCTGAAGAAATGTAGTTTTTTCTGAAACTATTTTTCTTTTGAAGGTTTTTTCACCTAATCCTGAATCACATTCTTTGTTATTCCCTCCATCAGCTTCTACATCTGATTTTTTTTATTCTTCTAATAAAACTCCTCCATCCTCTTCACATTCAACCAACAATCACCTAACATCTTTGAACAATGTTCCCATCCCAGATATTATTTCACCACAACTCAGAAAATCTTAAAGAATTACACGACGACCAAGCTATTTGCATGATTTTTACTGTGGTACAGCTTCCAAGGTTTCACTTGCAACTTCTTCATCTTATATCGCTAATTGTTTTTCTAATAAAGGTATTATATATCCCATCTCTGATTATCTTTATGAAAAACAATTATCTCCTTCTCATAAAACTTTTCTAGTCTCCATTTCAGCTTCTAAAGAACCCAAAACGTACAAATTAGCTACTCAAATACCTGAATGGCAAGCTGCAATGCAAAATGAATTAAATGGCTTGGAATTAAATAAAACTTGGGAACTTGTAACTCTTCCTCAACATAAATAGACTATTGGTTGTAAGTGGGTATTTCCAATTAAGGCAATGAGCTTTTGGAACTATTGAAAGGTACAAAGCTCGATTAGTAGCTAAAGGTTACACTCAACAAGTAGCCTAATTTTTTTAAAACATTCTTCCAATACAGTTGATACCAGTATGTTCACAACATTACATTCACGAGACTCGTATACATTAAACATATCAAAATAGTATACTAATTTCGGCAAAGTCCTGTTTACAAATTGAGCATATCCATCCACGCACCTGTGCAAATATAACATTCTTCCAATACAGTTCATACCAGTATGTTCACAACATTACATTCACGAGACTCGTATACATTAAACATACCAAAATAGTATACTAATTTCGGCAGAGTCCTATTTAAAAATTGAGCATATCCATCCACGCACCTGTGCAAATATAACATTATTCCAATACAGTTCATACCAGTATGTTCACAACATTACATTCACGAGACTCGTATACATTAAACATACCAAAATAGTATACTAATTTCGGCAGAGTCCTATTTAAAAATTGAGCATATCCATCCACGCACCTGTGCAAATATAACATTATTCCAATACAGTTCATACCAGTATGTTCACAACATTACATTCACGAGACTCGTATACATTAAACATACCAAAATAGTATACTAATTTAGGCAGAGTCCTGTTTAAAAATTGAGCATATCCATCCACGCACCTGTGCAAATATAATATTCTTCCAATACAGTTCATACCAATATGTTCACAACATTACATTCACGAGACTCGTATACATTAAACATACCAAAATAGTACACTAAATTATACCTGCTTGTCACTTTACCTATTGCTGCTCTATAGATTCAGAATTAAGTAAATTACATTATGTACAAATGATACTCCAAACAATTACATTATGTACAAATAGATGCTGTACAAATGAAGTCATTAGTAAATGAATAATGAATAAATACGTTATGTACAAATGAAGCCGTAAACATACATCTGATGCACAAATCAAATTATGAACTAATTCACAACTACATATATCGGCTACTCGGTACCGCATGGAGGTCGTCTCCGGTGTCGGGGTGGCTTCCGTATGTGTCTGCCCTCACCTGGCTGCTCCTCCGCGTCTGGTGTCCGGTCACGTCGAGCGGCTACATGTCTGTCGTGTCCGCCCACACGTACTGGAGAATCCCTCTCTTGGTGAAGCTGACGAGGAGCTATGTCGTATGTAGTCTCTGGACGACTCCGACCTGGCAAGCCGGGTGCGTCCACCTCCTCCACATCGAGAGGGTCGTCCAGTAAGTACGACATCGACGGCGTCGCGGCAGAGTCAGATCGATAATCGGCCGGTCTACTGGAGGGTCCCGCAATATCAGCAGCGGATGGCCCAAACACATACTCCTCATGTACAATGGGTGGTGAGAAGGTCGGACTCGATGGACGGCTGGAGGTAGCTGCTCTACCCCCTCGTACTGGAGCTGCTCGACCACCTCGTGGAGCCGGCGTCCGGCGCGGGGTAGGGATCCGTCGCCCGTCCTCGTAGACAATCTCCAAACCAACTCTCGCTAAATCGCTCACAACAGGGTCTGATGATAGCGACTCCACCTGGTGTAATACGTCAGCCTGCATCATACGAAAATAGTGTTTAAAACATTGAACTACTAATCAACACGGTAACAAATTAGGTACACGTTTGAGTAAGCGTACGAGGCTCATGTAGACCGCCGCAGTCCTATCTACGAAGCGACGTGTGATCGACCTGTACCACGCATAATATGGATCCTCCGGACGCATCGGGCCATCTGCCCGGACTCCCTCGACAATGTAGTCGCGCCTATGTACCCACATACTCACGTACATGGCGTGCTCCGCTGCCCAATCTGTGTTCCCCCGACCGCGACCATCAATCTCGTGCAAGTCCTCCCCACGTACATCCACCCCTGAGGTACAGAAGCGACCAGGAATGCCCTGTCGAAAGCCAAACTGGCGCATCACTCGGTCTGGGAGATGCCACTCGACAATATGAAAACATATGAGTGGCACTCGGGCAACCCAGAGGTCTGATCCAACTGCATAACCAGGTGGTAGGTCGGCAACAATGTCATCCGTGTAGGGCGCCCATACGAACTGCGCGTAGACATATAGTAAATGTCAGAGCTGGGACTGGAATATATGCAAAGGTTGAAATAGCCGTAAATACACAGAACGGAGACTACCTCGTGCTCCCGGTGCATGTCCAGCTCGAATTTGTACCAGGGCAGCGTGTGTTGCGCAACATTAGGCGCCAACAACTGATCCTTCCACTTGTACACAATAGAACGTAAGTTAGCAAGGTGTAACCACTACTACGTATGACAACTGAAGCAAATTATTTTTAGTTGAGTTACTAACCTCCACGCGAATGGAGCTGGGTCAATCGGTCGTCCGTCCTCATCCCTCTGAATAAGATGTCGGACACCGCGGCGCGTAGGAGCTAACGGCGTGAATCTCTCCCACGCCCAAACCTGGAATAAGCAGAGTGCTCCTCCAATTTGTGAGTGCGACACGTTAGCGGCGCGGCACATCTCCCGGTACAGCCAAGCTAACGTCGCAGCACCCCAACTATAATGGCGTATCTCTGCTCGCTCCGCGAGCAGTGGTAGGAACATCAAGTGTGCGTAACTCCCCGATAGGTCGCAGAACAGCGTCCCACATATTAATCGCAACATGTGGGCACATGCGTGACACGCTATAGTCTGATCATCAGCATCAGCCGGAAGCTGGCGAAACATCTCCCCCTCTAGAAACCGCATGCGAATGCGGGCACCAACAAGCTCACTGTCTGGGGGCACCACTCCTAACAATCTCTCGCACATGCGGCGAAGTCCTCCCCCCTGGCCGACGCCTCCATCCTGTACTGGTCCAGCTGTACGACCAGTGACAGGCAACCCATCAATCGGTAGCCCGAACAACACTGCGACATCCTATAATGTGATAGTCGCCTCCCCGTGCGGCAAGTGGAAAGTGTGTGTCTCTGGCCTCCATCGCTCGACCAACGCGGTCACAAGATGCCAATCCAACTGGATATGGCCAATCTGATATATCCCATAGAAACCCGCCTCACGTATCTAATCAATAATGCGAGGGTCTGCACCTATCCTATCCTGTACGCTCTGACTTCCCCCTCGGCAATATAAGACGTCAGCATGCGAATCGGTCCACGCACGACTGGACCGGTGCCGATCGCCCATAGACAATACAGTAGTATCGGACGGCCCTGGATCGATCCTGTAAACAAGCCAGAAGATTGAAAGCATGAACATAGAAAGCATAAGAATTGAGTATCTGTCCCCGGTGCTTTGTATGGTGGAAACGAACAAAAATCGCAACGATTATCCTATGTGTGTACAAATTAAAATGTATGACCAAGTTTTCATCTGAACATACACTATTCTCGATTTATGGTCACAGTGACTTAATTGCTCAGAGACAAATTGAGTATGGAGCGTTCGCGTGTTCACCGAGAAATTAAAGTGGTATGAGGATTTCACATTTGGAAACAAACTTTTCATAACGAATTAGCAGGTGAAAACTTGTCGTGACGCGAGGAGTAAGAGTACGCAAATCCCGGATGACCTATAAGTTATAGGTCAGTGCGAAGGTCCAGCTGCATCCCCAGGTTGGGTCCTTCTCGGACATCTTGTGCGGTTATGTCCTTCTTGACGGCATATGCTACATGTGATATGTTTCCGACCTTCCTGAGCATCCATCTCGTTATGTATACGTAAGCTCCTAGGCCGACCTTTATGTCTAGCGTATGCAGGATTTGCCTGCAAGTTTGGCAACGTGCAAGTTGGCCAATATGCCTCATGCATGATTGGATAAAATTCTGCAGCATATGTTGCATAGTGCTCGGCAGTACTCCAATATGGGTCAACAAACTGGCTCACATTTAGTCGTGTCTCGGCACAAGCTGCAAGAAGGTGCGAGCAGGGATAGTGTAAAGATTGCCACTTCCCGCAGGAGCATTCGCGCCTCTGGATGCTCAAAGTTTGGACATTGTTTCCTTTATGGGGTCCCCGCTGCGCGGTCGTGATGCTAAAAGTACCCCTAGATCGGTTGAACGTCGTGACTCGTTGTCCGGTCGCCTTCAACTTCCTTCTTTCCATCGCTAGCAATATATGTGGAGTTAACGAATTTCCTTCAGATATTGCATTACGAGCAGACTCCCGTCGGCTATTAAAGTAATGTGCAACCCGATAAAATGTTAGTTGCACGAGAGCCGTAATGGGAAGGCTACGTGCGCCTTTTAGGACGGCGTTGAAACATTCGACCAGGTTGGTCGTCATGTTTCCATACCTCTTTCCACCGTCGTGGCACTGAGTCCACATATGAGGAGGGATCTGATCGAAGAACGACTTGGCTGGCTCTCCACCCTCGTCGAATATCCTCTCCATCCAGGTGTCAAATTTTCTCACTTGATGCTCCCTTCCGGCTCGCTCAGCCATTCGCTTCATATTGACACTCCGCACTTTCGTATTGAAGTTGCTTACGACATGTCGAAGGCAAAATCGGTGGTGCGCACGTGGTGGTTGCCAATCAGGATTGTGCTGCACCGCAGCGATAATCCCTGGATGTCGATCTGATATGAGGCAAATGTCGTCCCTGTCGGTAATCAAACGCAAAGAACACAGAAACCAATTCCATGTGTCGAGGCTTTCCTCTTGCACAATAGCGAATGCAAGGGGAAATATTTGCCTATTTGCATCGGGGCACGTTGCAATAAGGAGTTTGCCCTTGTACTTACCGTACAAGTGTGTCCCGTCGACACATATAACGGGAGGGCAGTGACGAAAACCCTGAATAGATGCTGCAAATGACCAAAATACAGATATGAAGGTAGCGCTGTTAGTGCTACCTGGAAGCGGAGTTGACCTCCACCTGACTGTAGTCCCAGGATTGTACGCGCGCATCGCTTCCATCCACTTCGGTAACGTTTCATACGATTTATCCCAATCACCGAAGACTTGGGCTATTGCCTTCTGTTTGCCCAACCAAACCTTCTTATAAGATATTGAATACCCGAATCGACGATCAATGAACTCCTTCAATGTAGCGATCGACGTCGACGCATCTCCCCTGATCATACTCACTATCTCCCCAGCAATGAGGGCCGACGTGATTTGGTTATGGTCCTGCGATATAAGCTCATTCAGACACGTATGCGGACCACTATATTGGGTGATTTCAAAAAAAACGGTGTATCATCCGATACATGGCACGCAATCTCCACGCGCAAGCGTGGTCCTTACACCTAGCAACCCACAACTCAGGAGTAGATCGCACCACATGGAAGTCATGGTGCGTGCGAGCGTGATATATTCGCACTGCGACGATCAGCTGATCCTTCGAACCGAAGAGCATCCCCTTACTCAACTCAGAGGATTCTTCCCAACGAGTGACGTGTATGGGAAGCTCATCGACCGCAGTTAAATCTGCAGCACCTCGGTCAATTTGACCGTACATCGGAAGCTCGCCGATGAATTGCGCGTCAAACGTTGCGTCGCCCGTGTCATGATGAGGTAAGTTCACATCATTGGGAACATCATTTAACCCTTCACCCATTTCCTGCTCGTGCATGTGTTCGTCTTCAATATGAACATCATTTGTAATGTTCATGCCCTCGTCCAATGCGTCGTTCACAATGGCAAACAACGATGCTGGTACCGCACTCGGCACGTGTTCGCAACCTGCCGGCGAAAACGTGTGAGGAATAGGTGCTTCGTAATCTGACGGCTGGAATGACGATCCCGGATATTCATTAAAATCGACCGTGGACGTAGCACGAACCTCCCCACCAACATCGACCTGATGTGTTTGTTCGGTGTCTTCACCGACTTCACCCAATTGCTCCGCCGGCTCATCTGGTTGCCCAACTGCAATTACACCCACTTGAGGAATAGTCTCGACATACAAGTGCATCGTCAAATATGTCTCACCGACACAGTGTGCGTCCAATACAATACGCAACCCATAATCATCTGATATCGGAACAGCCTCGTAGAACGCTGTATTATTTAACTCGCGCGCAGGGTATCTTGCGGTCACCCGCAATGCATATTGATCTGGATCGATATGCAAATATTTATATATCTTCGTATATAATTTACTTAATTTACACCTACGACCAATTCGAATAAGTCGAACTGGCCGACTACTATACCTAACACCATCTAATGCGGTTATGATGTTCCCCCCTATATATAAAAATACCGTGACTGGATTACTGCTTGAGCTTCCTGCCATTTAGATCGGCGATCGAGAAATAAAACAAACCTACGCAACACAAAATTGTATGTATAAGTGATGTGTAAATGAAACGAAATAACTAATAACTATAAACCAAATAGATGTATACAAATTCTAATGAATGAATGAACTTAGAGTTTGGACCTAACTTTCCCCCTCTAGAAAATAAATAGATGAATTCAATGTCTATGAATAAATAACATGAATATGTTTGATTTTCCCCATATGACATATACTTCGGATTTTCGGAAAATTTGTGATTCAACTTAGAATCCAAAGAACTATTAAATGGTGCTCTTAAGAGTAATTTTTTCAAACTGGTACTTCGTACTCTGCAGTGCTTTAAAATGTGAACACTACATTTATATCGATATATTGGTGAAAAATACGCTCGAATCAGAGGAAAAAAAACTCATTACTCTCCTATAATAATGTGACCTTTTAGCTATCATCTCTACAGTGTTCCCAGTCAGCGTCATCGACGGTGACTAGTCGAGGCCGTGGCCTCCTCATACCATTGGATCTTTAATGGTGCTCTGTCGACTGTGGCCTCCTCAGGCACCCCCCACCCTAGGATCTTATACATATGGGGCTTTTTTCATGGAATTTTTTATTTTGGTCATGATCCCTAAGGAACCGCATTTTTTAGAACTGCTGCACCCACCAAATAACTCGGGTAATCCAACTAATTGTCTTATGCTACTTTAGGATTGTAATGATGGTAAGCTATTCAAGCACCTTTCTTGTTTGGCATTTTCTGTGCAGTGTAGCAGTTGCCTCTATTTATATATTGGTTGAAGTCATTGTTCTATTACATAGGATGGACTAATGACAGAGGATGAGTGAGATAACCTTTCATAGCTAGAGCTATGATTATGTGAACAGTGCCTCTGTGTATGTGATTTTGGGTGAGTTAGAATTGAGTAGATTGTTGGAAACCAAGTAGTAGGCTTGTGAGTATTGGTGAACAAAATACAAAAGAAATTTAGGCTATGAGCTTGGAGAACTAAGAAAACTCTTCACTCAAATAGAAGTTGTCAAACAATACGAAAACAAGATCATCTGAGTCTAATAGAGGGATAACTCATTGATGTCCATACAGCAAGTCACATTATAGTTGGATTCTTGAGTAGGCAGACAAAGAGGTAATAAATTTTCTTTCATTTTCATAGCCTACACACACACACCCCAAATACTAGTGTCAAAAACACGTTTTAACACTCTTCTCAAGATGGGTTAAAATTGGAGTCTCATGTATGAGAGAGAGATTATTGGAATTATTGTGAAAGGTACTAAAAATTAATTATTAAGTATTTGGAAAGATTAATCCTATAAGTTAACTTTTGAAATTGAGAAGACGTAGCATCCAACAATATATATATATATATATATATATATATATATATATATATATATGCATCATTGTGCTGTGCTAGCCCTAATTTTTTTTTTATTAGTTTCTTGAAGAACTAATTCATAAATCTAGAACTAAAATAAATTATTTAGTTAAAGATTAGAAAAGTGAAAAAGAAAACATATTATATAAATATGTTTCTTTATGTAGTCATTTTTCATTTTTAATTTTCAATTTTTAACTATTTATGAAAAAAATTTAAATAGAATTCAAAGTTATATATCTAAAAAATTATAAAAGCAATAATATAATATTTTTCACAATTTTTCAAATGTCATGTAAAAAAAAGATTTTATTATCAAATAAATTTGGATAGTACAACAATTAATTAAACTAATTATAATAAACTGTATTTTTCTTTTTATAATATTTTTAATATATATTCCGCAAATATTTTATTTTTTAATTATATATTTAAAATATCAATTGATTTAAAAATAATACATAAATATTTTGTAATTACAAAATTTAGGTTATATTAATTTTCATAAATATTAACCAAACATATTGTCAAATTTTAAATTTTCAAATAGCCTTAAATTAACTGGAAAAAATAAAAAAAATAAAGGGAAGAGAAAAGCCTAACGATGTGTTCAATGTTTAGAAAATAATTCTCAATTTTTAGATTCTTTTTTTATACATTATAAAAATATCACCTTTTTTTTTTTTTGTTCTTCAGCATTAATATAACAGTCGGAATTTTTTTTTTTAAATTTTCAACATAATTATTAATAACCCGAAAAATAAGGTATAAGATCCTAAGATCTTATACATATGACAATACAATTTATAATTATAATGTACACTCACATTCATTGAAAGCATCAATTAAAATCATATAATTTACATGTTATGTTCACAACTTTAGTGCATGTGCCAAATTATATTAAAAACAGTACAAGAAAATTTAAGAATTGAATAACAAAATTTCCCATTTTGAAAGTAAACCATATGATCTAATTATAATTGCACAATTATTCAAACGAGTAGAAGGAAATTTAACTAATTTTGTGAGTGGATGAAACTTCAAAAATTTCTAAGGCATGAAAAATAATGCATTTTGCAATGAAACAACAATCCAAAATAAATATATAAATATTGAACTACAATTTGAATGGAAAAAATAAAATATTATCAGCAACAAATTAAATTCAAATACCCAAACAAAAAAATATTATCAGCAAAAAATTAAATTTAAATACCAAAACAATGAAATACAAACCTTAAGAGCAGTGTTTGTCCATGATTCTTTTAACACAAATTACAAATTCTCTCTCGGATTATCAAAACTTTCGATGAAATAAAAATAACGTAAAACAAATACTAAAGATGAAAAACATAACTTACCCCATCTCCTTATATAACTTGTAATGTGATGAAGTCCCAACGGTCACCTGCTCGGCTTTCTTCCTTCAACGGTCACTGCTCGGCTCTGCAACAGTCTGTTCGCGCAAGAAAGGAGGAAGAAAGAATTAGCCAAGTTATTCCGAAGCAAATCTCGCTACTCCAAGTAGCGAGATTTACCACGCGTCGACATCCGGCTGGAGGTAATTCAAAAGGGGTTGACAAAGCATTAATTATCAGATCAAATCTCGCTACTTCGTGTAGCGAGATTTGCCACGCGTCAAATTCTGGTTCGCAGACAGTTACACGCGTCCAAACGTGGCTGCCGGAGTGTTGCTTGTCCCAATTAAATCTCGCTACTTGGAGTAGCGAGATTTGGTTAAAAATCGCTACTTGGACTAGCGAGATTACGTCAGAGTCATTCTGGGAAATACTTCCCCGAATGAGGTATTATTTAATATATTTTTTTAAAAAAAAGTTAAAACGGGAAAAAACTCCACACCAAGCACTATGCAGCTCCCTCATGACGAGTTTTTTCCCCATGTCCTTTTTTTAAAAAAAAATATTTAATAATACCTCTCTCGGGAAAATAATTCCCAGAATAACCCTGACGTAATCTCGCTCCTTGGAGTAGCGAGATTTAAGTCACGTGTCATTTTGAAAATTTTTTTTTCAAAAAAATATTATTTAATATATATTTTTTTAAAAAAAAATGATAAATCAGGAAATAAATTCTCTTGCATAATAAATAGGGAAATAAATTTTTTAATTTATATTTTTTAAAAATGATAAATCGGGAAATAAATCTCCTGCGTAATAAATCAAAAAATAATACAAAATTTAATTCTTTCTCTTATTACTTTTGGAACAATAAATTTTTGAAAAAAAAAATTTCCTATTTAATTATATCTATTTTTTCTATTTAATATATTTTTGAATTTTTTTTTACTTAAAAGTATTATTTTGTTCACTAGATTTAAATATAGAAAATATATACAAGATACCCATTTCTCTATTTGGTTCATAACAAAAATAAAATTTCTACATAAGATTCTCATGAGTTGAATAAAATTAAAAATTTTCATATTTTGTAAGCATTGTCACATGTGAGCTAAAAAGATAAGAGTGTCACATTTTTTAAAATTTTAAATATAAAAATTGTCATCATATATGGCTTTCTAATCACCAGTTAAATGTAAAAATAAATATCATGAAGACTTTAAAAAAAATTAATGGTCTATTTAGTTATAATATTTTTAATATTTATTTTTAGTTTAAAAAAATATTTTAAAAATAGCTAATTTTTCATTTTTTAGAAATTTTTTTGAAAATAAATTAATAGTATAAAAAATTTGACACTATTCTCTTGTAGAAATAGTTCTTTTTTATTTTTTTATTTTTAAATAATTAAAAATGACGTTCTTTATTTTTTAAAATTCATATAGAAAAGGTAACAAATATTTTTACTGTTTTTAAATTTTCTAACTCTTATTTTGTTAAAATTCCCCAATTTATCATTTTTTTAAAAAATATATTAAAAGAATTTATTGCATAATAAATTAAAATTTTGAATTTTATTTAAATTACCAATTTTAATTGTACCTGAAATTAATATATATATATATATATATATGTATATATATTGACACAACAAAAAAAATTACTTTAATATTTACTTCAATACCAGATTTTTTTGTGATAGACTGCTTTTTCATTGTACAAAAATGAATATAAAAAAAATAAAAATGATACCATACTTTGAATTTTAATTATTGAGATTAATTAGGTGGTTTGATATCACTTGAGATGTTCCAAAAAACCCATACATATTAAAATTATGCCTAATAAAAAATTAAAAAAATTAAAAAATTAGGGGATATTTTAATTCAATTAAATTATCAAATTGTGAGATTTTTTTTTAAAAAAAATTAAAGAACCAAAGCAATGCATACAAGGTAAGAATTACGGATAATTATATGAATATTTTAGAATATTTTAAAATAGCGTAATATATATATATATATATATATATATAGTACATAATAATTTTATAAATGATTTTGTAATTTAAAATTTAAATAAATCTTCATAACTTTTTATTATTTTTTTTAAAATAATAAATATAAAAAGAGGAGACACAAATGTTTTCTTAAAATAATTATTAAAGTTTTTTTTTCGTTGTGTCAAAATATATATATATATATATATATATATATATATTAATTTCAGCTACAATAAAATTGGTAATTTACATAAAGTTCAAATTTCAAATTTATTATGAAATAAATTCTTTTAATATATTTTTTAAAAAAATAATAAATCGGGAAATAAGTTTATCATTTATTATTATTATTATAATAAATCGATTTATTATGTATAAAAATTTATTTCCTGATTTATCGTTTTTTTTAAAAATATATTAAGAGAATTTATTTCTCAATTTATTACGCAGAATAATTTATTTCCCGATTTATCATTTTTTTTTAAAAAATATATTAAAGAATATTTTTTTATGGAAATGACACGAGGCAAATCTCACTATTTGGAGTAGCGAGATTTGTTAAAATCTCGCTACTCCAAATAGTGAGATTACGTCAGAGTTATTTCGGGAAATATTTTCTCAGAAAAGGTATTCTTTAATATATTTTTTAAAAAAAGGGATAAAACTAGAAAAAACTCCCCTCATGACCATCTGATCAAGGCATCCACACAACGGACGAAATGTTACCACATTGACAATCCAGGTCACTGGAACAAGTCCATTCGGCGATCAACGCTTGGCCTTGGCCTTTGACCGGTTGACCCCCTTTGACCGATTCTCCCTCTGAACCGATCGACTTTTTGAACTGGTTTTTATTATTTTTGCTTACTTTTTTTTTGTAATATGCTATTGATTTCATTTTAAATTCAAAAAATAGGAAAAAATTACAAAAAATTCAGAAAAATTAGTGAAAATTATAAATAATATTTTTGAGGTCAAGAAAATTGTTTTGCAAACCTTTCATCCCGAATGAGTTCAAAAATCTCCCAAGAATTTCAAAAAAATATATATCATTTAATACTTAAAAAAATTCCATAAAATTTTTTTAAAAAAATGTGGGAGTTTATTTTTGTTAAGTATTTTCTCGTTTTTCTATCCCTATGATTTCAAAACGGGGCATGGGCTCTTTTGAGCATTATATACCCTAGTTCTAAGGGAATATTTATATTAAATATACTATGTAAATATTTTTGTGGTCCATGTGCATTAATATTTTGTAAATTCACAAAGGGAGTAAAATTAAAAGGCTATTAAATTTAATTTAAGGATAATATTTAATTAATTAGGTACCATTCCTAGAACAGACGTGTAGGGGGTGTTAGTACCTTCCCTTCATGTAACTAAACTTCCGATCCCTACTTTGGTACACGTTGATCGATTCTACCTTTAATTGGGTAGTAATCATGTGTTCTAACCACACTCCAAAAGGTAGTGGTGACTCCAACTTTCATTTGCACGACAATTAAATATCACTTTTTCTTTCGCCCATCCCGAGGCACCCTCACTCCGTCGGGACGTCGCGGCAGCTTGGCGACTCCAACATTCATTTTTCACAAAAATTATCAAACCATTTTTCATTCGACCCCCACGGGACACCCTCACTCCGTCGGGACGTTGCGACATTGATTACGTACATGTGTGCATACATGCATATTAATTGATTTGCATAACCAAATCCAATCAATTGCGTACACTTATAGTTGCATAATTATATATATACACCGAGGTATCTATAATTACAAAGTTATGTATATAGATTTTCGAATTATAGTATAAATTTCATAATAGTTATATAGTTTAGTTTCAAAAAGTAGTTATAACTAATACTATAATCACATACATATCTATGTAATTGTGGACATATCTTAATCAACTCATTACGTAATTATGTACATGCATGCATGCATATTAATTGATTTGCATAACCAAATCAAACAATTGTGTGCATTTATAATTGCATAATTTCGTATACATTTAAATCGAGGTGTCCACAACTACAAAATAATGTACATATTTTGAATTATAGTAATGATTTCTTAAACAATCATATAGTTTAATTTCAAACAGTAGTTGTAGTCAATATTATAATTACATATCTATATAATTACGAACATGTCTTAACTGACCAAGCATGCATATAAATCATTCCAAAATGAACAAATTACTTACATTCATGATTGGGTAATTATGTACATATACATATATGTATATATATATATATATATATATATATATATATATATATATAGATTTTCAACTTATATTATTGATTACGTAATTTCGTAATTCAATTTCAACTAATAGTTGTAACCAATACTATAATTATATAGCTATAAAATTATGGGCATATCTAAACCAAATTAATTACATAATTATGTATATGTATGCTCATTGGTTTGGCTAACCAAACCAAACTAATTATATAATAGCATAACTACATACATATTCGAACCAAGATGTCCATAATTAATTAAAAAATTATGCAGTTTAATTTTAATTGAAATGTGCAATCAATGCTATAACGACATACCCAAATAACTATATAGAGAATTAAATTGAAACAATTACCTAATTATATACACACATGCATATATTAGTTGATTTGGGCAAACCAAATCAATTTACGTAGATAAACAATGATATAATTACATAAATATTTAAACCAAACTATCCATAATTACATTACTATTTACATGATATCCAAATTAATTATAATATTAATTACGTAATTGTAGTATGATTTAAATAGGGTGCATTTAATATATTGCTGTTATAATTAATTAGTTTGACATTTTAAATGAGTTGATGGGTTAAGTGGATACATCCATGATACCCATTTAATATTTGACCCATTTTACCTGACCCATTCATTTATGATTGGTATGGGTGCATTAACAGGTATGGAGGCTTATGAGTTATCATTGCTGCAGTTGCACTTAATCCCTGTTTGGTTGCCAAACATGATAAAAACATGAAGATAGCTTTTGCAGTCTGTTGTACTTACCAGTGCATGCATGTACACGCACTTATATTTGAAACGCCGAACTCTCTTGAGAGAGGCTTTAGCAGGGATCCATTTTCACATATTGCTACGATTGAAGCTCAAACAATGGATGGAGCTAACCAAAAGGCATTTAGATCCTTGAATTGCTCAACTAGCATCGAAGGGCATTGGCATTTTAAATTTTGTTGTTTTTTTTTTTCACATAAATTACTCAATAATGCACCTTTTGGAAGCCTAGAATTTGCAAGAAAATACAAAATCTGGAATCTTTCAGGTATTGCTTCGAATCTCTCATATGATTTCGAGTCCATTCTCTTTCTTTTCCTGTAATTTCAAGGCTACCCCATCAACCTGAGGAGAAGTGAAACCAATTACTTGACACGAACTACGCAAGCTTCAATCACCGGAACGAGAAGAAAACAAACAGGATACCGATGCGGAAAACCATTAGAAGCTATGCCTTCAAGAAGGAAGTTATCTTCAATCTTTTTTAGCATAGAGAAATCACGAACTCCTCATGAGATCTCAGAGCACCTCTTCTCTTCTTCTTGTGCATTAGAAACTGAATTCGAGCATGGATCATCACTCTTTTTCGGTTCATGCCCAGACTCGGGCACAGACCCAAGATTAGGATCAGATAATGTATCAGCTTCAGTGATGGAACTCTCGCTTCTTCTTGATGATCTCGTTGACCCGCCGGCAGAATTAGACCCCTTTGACTTCCTTCGACGAGAGTGTCTTGGGATGGAAGGTGAGTCTTTCGAAGGTGATTCGAGCCCGAGACCAGAATTCTGGTGGCGCCTCCTACCTCCTCTTGCACTGCCCGATTCTCCAGTCTGAGAATCCACCGAAGATCCTGCAGAGTGATGTCGCCTAGATTGCTTTGATTCAGAGCGACGCCGGGGGGAGTCAACAGGTGACGGAAGACCGGACGAATGGTGGCGTCTCGGTATCTTTGGCTTTTCCAAGACATTTCGAAATGGAGAGTCTTGCATTCCGGGGCCGGTTCGACTTAATTCTACAAGAAGGGAGCAACACTTTATAATAAGCAGCATTACAAAAAAAATTTCAATTAACCCAAAAAGTTGTTTTAGGCACAAAAGACGAGAAGTAGCATTCACTGATTTCAGAAAATGCGAAAGCAGCTAAAACACTTAAGATCCAACATTTTATTTGCGTTTTTTAATATTTTCTAGGCAACCCAATAGTGGGCAATCAATTTATTTCCTACAGTATAGTTTGTTTGGAACATCACAAATATACTTCAGCAAAATAGGCAAAGTCAAAGGAAACCAAACCTTCTGAGAAACCTTTGGGTACAATGGGTTTAGTTTCTTCTTCAGTGCGACTTAATGGCCCGGATGAGAAATTTGGAGCGGTTTTGAATTCATTCATCTGCATTATTTGAAAATTCACAACATCCGAATTAACAAAATTAATATTCCATGCAAAATTTACTAAACATTAGTATTGATACTTTCTGTTAGCATAGGCATTAACATTTGTCAGTACTTTTAGAATGTCCCAGCAACATGTTTATTTCAAATAGAATGGTGAAGTAAAATCATAATCTCAGAGGGTACAGGGCAACATAAGGAGGCAAGTAGAGACATTAATGTGGATGTTTAATACTGATTAATAAAAATTATTAGAAAAAACTATGCAAGTTAAAAATGATGTCTACTAACAACTAATAAAGAGGGAAACAGATGAAATGAATGACATACCCAGCTCGGAGAATTCACCGATGGACCATCCCACCCAATGTGCGCAACATGTTTAACATCTGTAGGATAGCCAATCTGAATTTCTTGCTCCTTTTCGCTATCTGCACAAGTTCATAATGTTCTTAGAGATTTACAAATCACTGAAGCAAAATGAAGGAAATTTGACATTGTAAATCATTAAATTGTAATAGCAAGAATGTTGTTATGGTGGTGTATTCAAGGGATGCAAACTTGAGCCAAAACCCAAATGGAGAAGCTTTAATAATCCAACCGTGCATCTCATGGGATCAAAATTTGGTGGCATGAAAGGTTTGGCTTACCAAACATATGCGAAATGTATCTCAAGCCCTTCAGAAGGTCCTTCACTTTGGTTGTCATTTTGGCCGAAAGGATTTGACTACTCGAGATAGAAACTTCCAGCCACAGGAAGCGCTTTTGCTCATTCGAACAATACCCCCATGCTTTAATTTAGAAAAAAAAAAAGGCAAGAACGAAAACAAACGATCATAAGCAAGATTGGTATTCAATCTCCTCGAGTATAAGAAAAACATAATCCCAAACAGAAATTAACCCTACCTTCAAGAGAAAAATATAAACGATGCGACGATATTCCAAGATCTCTTGAGGCGCAAACCGTACCCAAATCAAAATTTCAAACCAACCCAATATAAGGGAACAAACAAATCAAAACTAGCTTATATCAATCCAAAATCCCTCAAGCAAACAAGAAAAATTCAGACAAGAAATAAGAAGAAAAAATATGTGTGCACTGAATTCAACAAACAGATGGTGGAGTTTGAATTGAATTGAGTTCTCAAGTTGTTATTGAAGCAAAGGGATTTTGCCGTTGTGGGATGGGGGACGCGCTATCTGTTCCGATCCGATTGCTGGTGGTCAATCGGAACCGGGAGCTGGCCGACCTGGAAATGAGGGCAGAGTCCAAGAAGATAGAGCAGAAGCCCCCATGCCCAATGGCTATTTTTGGGGGGTGGTTTCTTAACAGTTCTTCTGTGGAAGGCGCGGCAAAAACGGTTAAAGAAAGAAAGGAGGACAACTATGCAGCTGAAGGTGGGCTGACCACATCACATGTAACATTTTTAGGTCTCAGGAGCCAGCCAGCCAGCCTATGCACCCACCTCATTTTTAGTTTGGTCAGAAATTAGAAAACCAATTGTTTTTTTTTCGAAAATAATATAATTGAAAATATCTCCTATTTTCCTAGGGCATCTAATAGTTAGTATAATCTATATCTATATCTATATTATATATGAAAGTTGAATCATTGGTGGTCACCCCCCTGTAGCCATCCCCCTCCCAACACCTTTGCCTACCTTGACATTTACATAGATTGAAATTATAAAGCTAATCAGGATTATTGGCTCCACTTTTTTATCCCTTATTTACATTTATTTATATTAAAATTATGAAATTTATTCAAACATAAATTATATATATATATATATATATATATAGAAATATGTGTACCGTATTAGACATATGTTAAAATTATAAAATTAACTCAAAATATTTTTTAAAAAAAATATAGAGATATGCATATCATGTATGTATGCATATTCATTGATTTTTAAGAAGGTATAGTGTCCATTTGTATTCTATTTTTAAAATATAAAGTAAAAAAAAAAGTGCACCATCAATGCTCAAATTCTTCTTATAAGTTACATGCTATGAATACTTATACTTTAATTTGACTATAATTTAAATAATATTTGTAAAAAAATTAATTAGAATTTGAATTTATTGATTATTTCCTAAAGTTTATAATTTTTAATGTAAGTAGTGTGAGTCCATTTTTACTAGTTTAATAACATTTCTAGAGAGAGAGAGAGTATAAAGTTGCTTTAGAATAAAATAATTGATCATTATTAGTATTTTCCTTGTCTAGGGAAAAAATAGAAAAAAAAAAAAACTTAGGTGACATGCATGGAGTATCAAGCACCTCTTTTTTTTTTCTTTTTTTTTTTTATTACATAGGAACTTTAACCACCAACGAGCCCTTCAAACTCCCTGGTGCAGCACCAAACCTATGGATCAGCATCATCCGCCCCCCAGGTCTCACAGATCAAGGTAAAGTCCGGATGCGAACACGACTTCTGTACATCAGTTGGACATACCACATGTTTGTGCAAAACTAAACTACTTACGCAACACAGTTTTAGTATAGGGAGCATGGTGCCTCGAGGTATACGAATCTTTCTCCTATTTAGGTTATTGATGGGTCAAAATTAACTTGTCGGAAAGGGAATAATGACAACGGGTAACTTTTGAACAAGTCCGAAAAAAAATAAAAGATTTCATATTAATAAGAGAAAAAGTAAAGGAGGATGTAAGCCCCTCTCCCCCTTCCACCCACGCCCCCTCGCCCTCCCCTAAAAAAAATGATAGGGAAAGAACATTAAAGCATAAGGGTATTGGGGGGAGGTGATTCACCCATATTAAAAATTTAAAAATAAAAAAGGAGATGGAGACCAGATAAAGGAGCTTATTCTAATAATTATAGCCATGATATTGAAGAAGAAGAAGAAGAAGAAGAAGAAGAAGAAGAAGAAGGAATGACATGGCCTAAGGCCCAACAAAGCCCAAAAAGAAGAGCCAAGAAGCTCCAATGCCACCAAGAGCCTAAAAATAAAGAGAGGGAAAGAAAAAGGAAAAACAAGATTTCGAGAAATCAAAACTTTGATGAATTTGATTACGGAAGTGAAAGGAAATAGTCAAGCTTATTAAGCATTGTATTGATAGTAGATCTGTTAAACATCTAGCTTGCACGAGTAAGCACGTCATGTGCTCAACAAAATTCACAAGTTGAATGTTAGTATCATTTTATTGAGGTATGATTATAATAGTCTAGGTTGTATTTCTCTCCAAATTTCTAGTCACGAAGGAAAGGTATCTCTCTAACTCATTTAAATTAACTGTCATACCTTTAACCACTAAACACCCATACATGAAGGTAAAAATCTTATTGTGACCAAGAATAACACACCTCCACTTAGTAGGTTATTGGTTGTTGAAAGTCTTCTAGGAAAAACCATAAAGTGGACCAAGAATAACACACCTCCACTTAGTAGGTTATTGGTTGTTGAAAGTCTTCTAGGAAAAACCATAAAGTGGTATAAGTTTGCATCCTTTACATGGTAAAATAAGTGTATAGTATGTGTCGTTGTCTACACATAGTGTATGTTAGCACCAGAGGAGTCTATGGGTGGACTTGATACACATTGGAGAGCACCAACTTGACACAAAAGCTTAAGCCTATTGAGTATTGCGCCAAACCATATATATATAAGTACCCATCATCCACTCAATTTTTTCAAAGTGGGACAAACTTACAAGTGGAATTTTCAACAATCTACCCCTCACTTGTGAGTTCCAACTGACCAATTCCCCAATAGTTGCTCAAGTGGGTCTTACCACTGGCGCCTTACGTGCCTCAAATTGCTTTCAACGTACCTCCGAACCAATCCTATCTCCTACATCTTGATCCTATTTAGATCCATCCCAGGCCTAGATGATACTTATTGGCCTCGGTCACACACTTGGTCCTCCAACTGTTAGCAAATCAAGAGAATTAGCTTCACGTTTCGATTTTTACAATATCACTCACCCAGAGTTACGTACCGTCGGTTCTGATACCACTTGTTAGCACCGAAAGAGCCCATGGGTGTTCTTGATAAACATGGATGAGTTCCAATTTGACCCAAAAGTTTAAGTCTATTGGGTCTTGGGCCAAACCATATATATAAGCACGCACCCATCCATTAATTTTTTTCAAAGTGGGTATTGGCTTTTTGAGTTCAATCTCTGTTTTAATGCAGACGAAACACCAGTATCTTATGTGTATATTTAGTATGTGAATAGACCTTAATTTCAGCACACATAAGGAAAGGAAAATTGCAAGCCAGAATTGAACTTAAAAGCTCACATCATCTGGCATATTCCAAGAAGGCAGTAGAGCAAAGATGAAGAAGAAGACTTATTTTTTAAATTTTTAATGCATTTTGTTTTATATTTGATCTGTAATAATGCATGGCATGCATGATGTGAATAATAAGTTCAACATGACCATAGATTGACCATAGCAAACCAAATGACCGTAGGGCATCTTTCGGTTGACCGACGCCGAATTTTTAGGGTTAACTCAAAGACCATAGACTAACCATAAGTCCCAAAATATTGCATGAAAAAGTCCCCCATATCTTAGAAGTAATAATCATGTGAATAGGGGTGACTTCAAAAGGGAATTAGAACTTAAATGCCTAATCTTTGTGTGTTCAGTCTATCGAACCAGAATACACATAGACCTTCGGTCAACCAAACCTCCTCAAGGTCAGTAGTTGACCATTTGGTCGACCGAGTTTGAAATGAACTTCAACACTCTGGTCGACCGAAATGGCACGTGGGAAATCCCAATGCTCTAGTCGACCGAACCTCTAGTTATAATATGACCTAGTCAATTAAACCTATGAAATTTGGTCAACCGAATTTGACCTGGTTGATCAAACCTTAGAGGATCCAAAATCGCACATATATGGTCGACTGAACCTACAGTTCAAAAATGCCTTGGTCGATTAGACTTGGCAATTGGGTCGATCAAACTTAAAATACGGTCGAGTGAACCTCTTGGGTTGGTCAATTTTTTATCGCAAGTAAACGAAGTTAATTTTAATTAAACATTATTAATCATTTTCTAAAATGACCTCCATATCCCCAACGGTCATATTTTTTCCCAAGTTTATATATACCCCTTCATTTGTCATAGTTAGTAGTTGATAAGTAAAAATCATTAAGAAAAATTCTCTCAAATTTTTATACTCATTTTTTTATCCTCTCGTTATTATTACTTTGAAAAATCTATTTTCAAGAGAGCATTATATTTATCTTGGCCATTTGTTTTTACAGATCATACTGTTTACTCTCGTATCTTGTTTATTCTTTCAAATCTTACTTTTGAGAGTAAATTAAAGTTTTCTTCATATATATATATTCATTAATATATATCTTTGGAGAAAACTTGTTTATTGCTTGTAAATCTTGCACACATATTGCAAGACTTCAAAGGCTCATATATTCTTTATTGCAAAATTATTTTTGAGTAAGAATCTTAGTTCCCCTAAGCTTATTTAAAAAACTAGTTTTTGGGAAAACTCTTGACATATGGAAAAGAGTACCTTGAACATATTCTTATTTTTAATATCTTTGCTTGGAAGGTCTTTTACTCTTGTCAATAAGAAAATCATTTTTCACACTAAGTCCTTATTGAGAAATATTTTTTAGTGAAAAATATACATTCTCACATTGAGCTTTAATTCATATCATATGAGAGTGTTTCTGAGCATATTATTGTACACATCTACTTGTATTAGAAGCACATTTGCTTGTACGCAAAAATTTATTTGATTATCTGTTATATTCCCGACAGGTGGTCGAAAGAGGGAGACTAGCCATGTGAATAGTCTCGAACTAGGTTAGACCCGATTAAGAGAACTAGGTGCACCATCCTGATAAGGTGTTGTATTAGGTGCCACTCCACCCATTAAGTGAGCCTTAGTGGAATCCTATTACTTGTTAGCTTAAGGCGAGGATGTAGACAGTATTGGCCGAACCCCGATAACCTATCGTGTGTCTATTTCATTTCCGCACTTTCAATTTCAGCACATGTATGTTTTATATTTGATTTATTATATGCAGTACATGTATTTAATTGTTTGAATATTTGATTGGGTTTATGATTATATAGAAGGACTCTAGGTTTGCGAAATACTGTTGATATCTAGTTTTACCTAGGTAGAAATTTTTAAATACCCAATTCACCCCCTCCCCCTCCCCCCTCTTCTTGGGAATACACAAATTACAACAATTGGTATCAAAGCCTCATTGCACTAGACATAAACATTTTTGCAAAAGATCGCAATGACTCACTTTGGTGTATCCCATTGAGGGACGATCACCTTTCAATATTTCAGTGTTTTGTGGTGTTGATTACACAGCCTGAAAATTTAGAATGAGTGTTTTTATAAAATCAAAGGACAAGCAGACTTGGCAGGTGATTGATAAAGGAATTCGTATGCCTCTGGATGAAAATGATATTAGGTTAATGCATGTGAATTCATATGCCATGGAATTATTATACTGTGCTTTGAATTCTCCTATTTTTCATGAAATTATGGCATGTAAAAATGCGAAGGATATATAGGAGAAGTTTGAAAAGAAATATGGATAGTTCCGGGAGAAGGAGATCACCACTTCAATAGTGTCTAGCTTAAATGATTTGGAAGTGGTAAATCATGAGGATAGTGCAATGACAGAGCGGGAGGTATATGATTCTCTCTCTATCTCGATGGATGATTCTTGTGTTGAATGTTATGCTGCTCCATGTGCTGAATCATCTATTGAATGTTGTAATAATTCTATTTTTGATGCACTTGATGATTCTCATGTAGAACACGAGAATATATTATGCATTGAATCATTTTTTTGAAAATTATGATTATACTATTGACATCGCATGCAATGATTCATATATTAACTATGATGTATCTTATGATGAATCATGTGCTAAATTGATAAATGAAAGCATGTCGTCGTATGAAAAACTAGATAAGAGTTTATTGAAAATGAATAAATTTCTAGCAAAGTTATCTAAGCAGAAATCATTTTTGAAAAAGGATAATAAAAGATTGGCAAAGCAATTAGGAGAAATAAAAAATTATTATGCCATCTTAGGAAAGAGAAAGATTAATAAGATACTAAAAATTATCTGCTTAGAAGAAGAAATGGACGATTATTCTAGAATTGCACTCAAAGTTAAAAATGAAAAGAATAATCATATTAAACCTATGGGACTTAAAAGAAATAATTCTTTGAAAATTAAAGGGATTCATACTTTAAGTCTCACAGTCATAAAAATGCCTCAATGAGTAAAAGTCAAATAAATAAGCATAATCCATCACAAGTACACAAAACATGCTTATCTTGTAAAAGAAAAAAGCACACACAATACAAGTGTAAATTCAGAAGTGCTAGAGTCTTAGAAAAAGAAATTATGTGGGTAATCATGAAAGAAAACCCATTAGGAGATGAGGGATGATGGTTCCAATAGATATTACATAATTATTTAATTCTTCCTTAGTTCCTAGGTTTAAGGGTTGTGATGACTATAGGCTCAAGAAGTGGTGCATGCTTAAAATTCCAAATCTTAGTATATGTATTCACTATACACTATTGTCATACTAAGAATCATAAGATTAGCAAGTCTTGATCAAAATTTCAGTCATCACTCTAGGCTTATAGAACTATTGATCATAAATGACAAATGAATTGAGTGCTTATTAGGAGACATCTCTTATGAACCAAATTAGGGGCATCCATAAGGGAATCAAGTCTTCATCTAGATATCATTAATTTTTTTTTCTTTTAAGTTTAAATCATAAATCCTCTAATTTTAGTTTATCCCATCCACAAGAAATCTTTACCCCTCCATGATCAATCCGGTAAAGTATTATCCATCCATGGGCTTGTATCCTTACCTTAACTTGTCAATTATATTTCAATGGATACCCTCCAGCCATGGTTGATTTGAAATTACCAAAGAGCGTCATTCTTTATTCATACACTCCATACTGCTCTTTGCTAAAACTAGTTAGGACATATTACTTGGCGTGCTCATCATGCATAATGTCCTGCTTCCTCAAATACTCTTTTGAAATTTAATCCTTAAGAGTATTTAATTTATACTTCTCACACATAGCTCTCAAACTTTATATCAAATCACTTAGAGCTTCATATCCCTATAATGAAGTTGAATTGCTAAAAGGATTGCACTAGGTTTCAATTTAAAGAAAATTCAAATGTCTAAGAAACCTTTGCACATGCAATTAAAATTGAAGCCATCTAACCTTGTGCCTCTCACACATATTGAGATTCATAACAAAAGAGGTAGACACTGGCTTATCACCTTAACGAATAGTGACTTTTTGGTCCGATAAGCCTAATGAAATCAACGCCAAAATTAAACCATTGAAAATCTTAGGAACCTTGGCTAAAATATTTAGTGATGAAAAAGGCATAAAATGATTAAGTGCATAACTCAGGGGGAGCATATATTTTTCGTGGTCATATAAATTAAAATGCTCTCATTACTTTATAACATTTATGTCTATATGCCTTCATAAGAACTGCACTGAACTCAAATTCATCCATTGCTCTTTAGTGTTTATATTCTTTGATGGATAAATTACTGTTTATGAATTGATAGCTGCTACCTACTTGCATGCTTAGTCTAGAATGTCTCCTGCATGGCGCATGTAGTGATGTAAATTGTATGCTAGTAGTGGTTTTTAGGTTGTTGCATGATTCATATGTATATTTTGTTGAAAAGAACCATTTATCACGTACAGATTTTATGGGAAAATGTCTGATTTACAGATGACATACTACCGAAATTTCATTAAAATTTTCTCAAGTAAAACCGTGTACATAGATGATTATGATAAAATTAATGTTAAAATATTTTTGAAATGATGAATGAAAACTAGAAATTTTGAATTTCATCCTTACATAATCATCGGGTATTTAGAGAGCTAAGCACATTCCCTATCGAAAGAACATAAAGGGCTCATATGCACCACTTTCACTTTTTGAAATATTGAGGCTCTTCTGAAAAACCCTAAACATCATATTCAGTTCTTAAAAGATCTATAAATAAATATGGATTGTTCTCGGTTATGAACATTATAGCTATGCCTTAATATCTATTTATGATGCATTTGTAGCCTATAGGGACGACTAAACTGATTAGGGATGAATATAGTTAAGAAATATTCAGTATAGTTGATTTAAAAGATTTTGATTGATTGCTCATACTACTAAACATAGTGAAGTTAGTCTTTAACTAGTATAATTGGTTTACTTCATCTAAGCTAGGATTCAAATCGAAAGGGTGAGCATCTAGAATTAAAATTTCTACCCTGTCAAGCTCACAAACATTTTTTAGCTTAGATTTGTTTTGAATCAAGTGTGGCTTGTGCTTAAATGTGAAAATTTTATTGAAAATATTAATGTAAAATATGTTGTTACCCAATGTCTCTAGTGTCACCATATGATCTTATATTTGAGTGTTAAAATTCTTAAGATCTATATGGTTGTCCTATTTTGATTATCTTATGAAATTGTGCTTAAATGCTAAACTAGAATATCGTTTGCTTGCTTGCATGATCTTTAACATTTTTTTCGGCAAGCCTCACCCTTAGTACTTAATTGATAATATCAAAAAGGGAAGTTTATTTTAATACTTTATGGCAAGAACAAATTTCAAAACTAAAACTCTTTATGTCTTACCTTATTATTATAATATACATATACATTTTTGAATTGCATGACTAGTTTGATGGTTTCACATGAAAATGTATACAAACTTGTTAGACTACATTTATTCACAAATCCACTCTTTGCCATCATATGCCGCCTGTTCTGAACTCCACTCTATTTTCGGGTTTTATGTATTGTTTAAATTGCAATGATTTGTGAATATTTCTAGTTTGACCTGGTTTGTTATGTCATTTTAAATTTAAATGACTGGTTATACTGTTTTGTGTACTCAATTGCCATATTTTTTTTTTCAGAAAAAGTTATATTTTTATATGGCCAAATGTTGTATGATAAAGAGAGAGAATTTTTCTGCACTTAAATGTTAAAAAGAAGGAAGGTTTTTCAAATGGGGAAGTTTCTTTTAAGCTAAGTTTTTTTTTTTTTTACATAATGACCAAATTTCTTTCACTTAGCTTAACCCTTTTACTGATGACAAAATGGGGAGAATTTATGTGAGCAAAATGTTAATTCTTTCTTTAACCAAAAGGGGGATTTTTTTTTAAGGTAAATGTTTTAATGAGGTAAATATTTGAGCTACATGCATGTATGCACCTGTGCTACAATAATAAAACTAAATGCATATTATTTGAGATGTCTTCTTTTGTGAATATGCTTGACGTATA
This sequence comes from Malania oleifera, assembly GCF_029873635.1. Lineage (NCBI taxonomy): Eukaryota > Viridiplantae > Streptophyta > Magnoliopsida > Santalales > Ximeniaceae > Malania > Malania oleifera. The sequence goes on along the minus strand of NC_080419.1, from coordinate 35,077,558 downwards.
TTCTTTATTTTCAAGCTATGCATATTCTTAGGAGGATCCTTTTCAGGCTTATCCCATTTAAGGTAAATGTTTTAATGGGGTAAATATCTGAGCTACATGTATATATGCACCTGTGCTACAAGGATAAAACTAAATGCATATTATTTTAGATGTCTTCTTTTGTGAATATTTTTTACCTATATTATTTATTTTCAAGTTATGCATATTCTTAGAGGGAGCCTTTTCATGCTTATCCCATTTTGCTCTTAAGTGTTTTTCATCATCAAAAAATGGGGAGATTGTTGACTTTTTTAGTCCAATCTCTGTTTTAATGCTGAAGAAATACCAGTATCTTATGTGTGTATTTAGTATGTGAACAGACTTAAATTTCAACACATATAAGGAAAGGGAAATTGAAAGCCAGAATTCAACTTAAAAGCTCACATCATTTGGCATATTCCAAGAAGGCAGTAGAGCAAAGATGAAGATGAAGAAGACTTATGCTTTTAATTTGTAATGCATTTTGTCTTACATTTGGTCTGTAATAATGCATGACATGCATGATGTGAATGATAAGCTCAACATAACCGTAAATTTACCATAGGGAACCAAATGACCGTAGGACATCTTTCGGTCGACTGACGCCAGATTTTGAGAGTTAGCTCGAAGACCATAGACAGACTATAGGTTCCAAAATATTGCATGAAGAAGTCCCTCATATCTTAGAAGTGATAATCATGTGAATAGGGGTGACTTCAAAAGGGAATTAGAACTTAAATGCACAATCTTTGTGTGCTCGGTCGACCGAACTAGAACACACATAGACCTTCAATTGACCGAACCTCCTCAAGGTCAATAGTTGACCATTTGGTCGACTAAGTTTGAAATGAACTTCGATGCTCTGGTTGACCGAACTGACATGTGGGAAACTCCAACACTATGGTCGACCGAACCTCCACTTATAATATGACCTGGCCGACCAAACCTCTGAAATTTGGTCAACTGAACTTCACTTGGTCGACCGAACCTCGGAGGATCCAAAATCGTACAAATACAATCGACCGAACCTATAGTTCAAAAATACCTCGGTCGACTGAACTTGGCAATTGGGTCAACCGAAATTAAAATACGGTTGACTGAACCTCTCGAGTTGGTCAATTTTTTGCCACAAGGCAACGAGAATAATTTTAATTAAACATCATTAATCTTTTTCTAAAATAACCTCCGTATCCCCAGCGGTCATATTTTTCCCCAAGTTTATATATACCCCTTAATTTGTCTTACTTAGTAGTTGATTAGTAAAAATCATTAAGAAAAATTCTCTCAAATTTTTGTACTCATTTTTTTATCCTCTTTATTATTACTTTATTTTCAAGAGAGCATTATATTTATCTTGGGCGTTTGTTTTTACAGATCATATTGTTTACTCTCATGTCTTGTTTATTCTTTCAAATCTTATTTTTGAGAGTAAATCAAAGTTTTCTTCATATATATATTCATTGATATATATCTTTGGAGAAAACTTGTTTATTTCTTGTGAATCTTGCACACATATTGCAAGATTTCAAAGGCTCATATATTCTTCATTGCAAAATAATTTTTGAGCAAGAATCCTAGTTCCCCTAAGCTTATCTGAAAACCTAGTTTTTGGGAAAACTCTTGACATATTGAAAAGAGTACCTTGAGCATATTCTTATTTTTAACATATTTGCTTGGAAGGTCTCTTACTCTTGTAAGTAAGAAAATCGTTTTTCACACTCGATATTGAGAAATATTTTTTAGTGACAAATACACATACTCACATTGAACTTTAATTCATATCATACATGAGTGTATTTCTGAGCTTATTGTTGTACACATCTGCTTGTATTAAAAGCACATTTGCTTGTACGAAAAAGTTTATTTGATTATCTGTTGTATTCCCGACGGGTGGTCGGAAGAGGGAGACTAGTCCTGTGAATAGTCCTGAACTGGTTCAGACCTAATTAAGAGAACTAGGTGCACCATCCTGATAAAGTGTTGTATTAGATGTCGCTCCACCCGATAAGTGAGCCTTAGTGGAATCTTCTTACTTGTTAACTTAAGGCGGGAACGTAGGCAGTATTAGCCAAACCTTGACAACATATCGTGTGTCTATTTCATTTCCGCACATTCAATTTCAGCACATGTATGTTTTATGTTTGATTTGTTATATGCAATACATGTATTTAATTGTTTGAATATTTGATTAGGTTTATGATTATATAGAAAAACCCTAGGTTTGCGAAATACTGCTAATATTTGGTTTTACCTAAATAGAAATTTTTAAATACCCAATTCACCCCCCTCTTGAGAATACAGAAATTCCAACAGTGCGGCAAGCTTATAAGTGGAATTCTCAACAATGTATACATGTTTCTTATTCAATTATTAATTAGATAGTGAAGGACACATTTAATTGATAAATCATATATAATCACATGCATGCATATTTTTACCATGCTAGAAATCTTTTGAAATAAAATATATAAGTCCACCTAAACTAGGTAGCAACAAAATCTCAATCTTAAGGTACTACACACATACACACAACACAAACACCCACAAATAAATATATATGTTACGATGGGTAAATACACATAGCAATTTCAAATAATTTTATTATATGTGGAGACTGGCAAGAGATTAATTACTTAACAATTATTCAAATTACATAACAATTATTCAAGTATGCGTGATCAAAATTTAAGGGTGCATCAAAATTTCATGTACATGAAAAATGCTTTGATACATAACTCCAATAAAATTGTAGCATGCCTTAGAATACCAATGAATTAGTAGGACCAATACCCTTATATGAGTAGACAAATAGAAATGGTCATGAAAATTATATATTGAAAAATAAACAAAAAGTTTTTCTAAATACACGTTCAATTAACATCATCCAAACTATATTATAAGGATACATTTTTTTTCCTATTAACAATTGAAGTGCAAGAAAACACCAAAGAGGCCTAACCTGAACGAGACTATATAAAGATAGACCTATTAAAAAAAAAAAAAAAAAACCCCTTCCAAAATGGCCATGAGCAAAAGGCCAAATAGACCCACTAGGCAAAATGACTTAGTATAAAATGCCAAATAGACCTAATAAAGAAAAATGGCAGACCAGTTAAGAACGAAAGGTCAATATGTTCACTTGGCTAAATGACCAAGTATAAAAATACAAATAGACTCATCCAAAGAAAACTCATAGAATGGCTAGGAACGAGTGGCCAAATAGGCCCATTTGACAAAATGACCAAATACACAAGGTCAAATAAGTCTCCTTGAAGAAATCTAGTAGAATAGCTTGCTAGATTTCTTTTTGTGGACTTACAAAGTCCTATTTTGTAAAACTTGGACTAAATGAATATTAGAGGATTTTAGGAGCATGGAATTAATGGGTCTTATAATAAGTGATCATCATATTATGATGATTATGAATTTAAAGCACCAGTCAATGAAATTTTAGTATATGTGAGCCTTATTTTCCCAAGGAGCTCGTGAATTTAAGCAATAAGGAGAGGTCCTAACTTTAACCTAATTTTAGCCTGGTTGATATCAAGTCACAAGCCCAAAAAAGGAAGAGGGTAGTAAGTTTTCCTCGGACATTGTAGAATTCTTCAAACCTCAACAACGAAATCATTGATGCGAGCTATGTACATCCTGAGATCAATTTATATATCATGTTCATATGTCTGTGATTGATTTCAAAAATTGTCATCATTGATTCTAAAAATTATTGTATTGTTCTGAAAATAATTTTATCAAGAGATATCAAAATCAGAACCCAAATCTTCATTGTTGTGTACATGAAATATTGTGTTTTGATTCATTCAACTTCTCTAAGATTCCTTAAGATTCAAAATTAATTGTTGAGTTTCCATTTTCTTAACACTCAAAACCGAGAGTTAGAGAAATATAAGGGGAAAATAAGAAAGAAAATTGAGTAATTTGTTGTTTTGGAGTATATATGTGCTTGAAAATTAAAGTTTTGGGTTTTTTCTTGAAGTGGTGTGAGAGTTTTGTGGGGAAGTACATGAATTTCGTTCAAGATATTCGACTCACTCGAACTCGAATGTCGTGAGTAATTAATGGGAATGAAAGATATGCATTTTTTTTTGTTATATTCTAGATATTAACAACTATTATATAGTTTCCCTATACATAGGAGGATTGTTGTCTATAGTGAATTCCTTTATTTGTCATATGGTTAGGATTCAAGATTTGATAGCTTTGGTATATAAATATTGCTGGAATTGGTGTATTCCCAAAAGGGGGGTGAATTTGGTATTTAAAAATTCTTCCTAAGTTTAGTTAAACCAGCAGCAGTAATATACAACTTAGGGTCTGTCTAAGTATATCCTAATATCACAAATGTTCTACTGAGCATATATTTAATCAATTAAAAGCAATCTCAGTATATCAAACATTCAGAGCAATAAGTATTAACATACAGGTGCAGAAATTAAATTGTGAAAAAGAAAACAGACACCAGATATGTTATCGGGGTTCGGCCAGTACTACCTACATCCCCGTCTCAAGCTCACAAAAAAAGGATTCCACTAATGCTCGCTTACCGGGTGGAGCGACACCGTTTACAACACCAGGTCAAATTATCAGGGCTAACCTCAACCTTTACAACCTGATCCTTATGGGTTAGATCGACATCCCTTCGGACCTCGCTTGGAATACAACAAATGATAAGAATTTTTGTGTACAATTTAAATGCTTATGCACAAAAAGATATGTACCACTATACACAATACAACCAATGCACTTGAAAGTCAAGGTGTAATCCCAAGAAGGGGGTGAATTGGGTTATTAAAAAAAAAATTTTTAATTCCTTTTAAGAATTACTTAACCTTTAGCAAAACTCAAAAAAAACTTAGTTTGTTTAATTAATCCACAATCACACTTAATATCAACACAAGTAAACAATAACCAAACAATCCAATCAAACACAATATACTCAATCAAGATATAAGATGTAGCACTTTTCAGCTTTAGCAAAAACTCAAGGTAGAGTTCGTTAGTAGCCCTATGAATATGTGTTCGTTTCAAGCCCTGTAATGAATGAAATTTTCTTGTCCTCTCTCAACTAAGATTTCCGCAAACGATTAAACAACGTACTCCCTTTTTGGTTTTCGTAAAAGTTTATCAAACGTACTTTCTTAAGTTAAGAGTCTTCTTAATCTCGATCTTTGATTTTCAGCAACCTACACTTTGCATACACACCACACAATATATATACATATACTGAACGTAAAGAGAAGGGTAAGAGTGAGACCGAGATTTTTATGAGGTTCGGCTTATCCCCAGACTACGTCCTCACCTTAGGCCAATACCACCTAAGGTTTCCATTATAGCACTCCTTTTCAGGCGAAGCAGACGTTTACAAATCCCTCCTTAAGGGTAGAGCCCCCTCTCCAAGCGATACCCCACTCTTGGTCCAATGATCCAAACAATCCTTGAATCGTCAACAACTACAAGAAAGATAATAGACAATCTGGTGTACAATGACACTCTCAAAAGAGCATATTAGTACAATTGAAAGCACAATATACTTCAATATAAAATATCAAAGGAAATAGAATTGAAACTCAAGAGTGATTTCACCAAATTTCTTCTCTAGATGAGAATCAGCGATTCAGAAATTTAGAACTCAGAGAAGGATGATTCGGTACTTCAAAATTCTTCAACAATTCAGATTTACAAGAGTGAGCAAGAGAGATCTTTGAGAGAACAAGAGAGCTTTCAGCTTTTGAGCAGTTTTTTAATTACTTGGTATGGTTTGATTTGATAAAACATGTATTTATAGGCTCATAAAGGTATTTTCATGTTGCCCAAGATTACTCGGAGTATTTCCCAAGTTTTTATGAAATTTGAGGCACAAGAAACTTAAGTTTGAAATTTAAAACATTTAAAAATTATAGTCGTTAACAGTGTTCAGTTGATTGAAGCATCGGGTTCAGTCTTCTGAAGTTCTTTAAAATACTGAAAATATAACTGAAAACAAGGTCAGACAATTGGGGTGACATAGTTCAGTCGTCTGAGGTTATACTACCTCTTCAGGAATTCATCAGGAAATTCTTCAGTAGACTGAACTTAATCTTCAGTCGTCTGAGGAAATTCTTCAGTCTTCCAAGATTAAACTTCAATCGTCTGGGTAGTTAAAAATCTAGTTTTTCAGTTTAGTTTTCAAAAACCCTTTGCTTTATTGCTTTGATTACTCATAAAACGTTTTCCAAAGTTTTTAAAATAAATTTTATAAGGCCACGATAACCCCTAAAAAGCTTCAAAATATTTCCATGTGATATTTCAATATGAAGTACTTACATCATTTGTCTTAAAGCCTTAAGCATTCTAATCTTCAAGTCTTTCATGGTATTTTTCTTTGAATCCCCTTTTGACTTGAGCTTCGGTCAGCTTTACATACTTTACTCATTTTGGTGTTGCTTAAGCTTCCTTTGGATCACTTTAAATATGAATGTGACTTTTTAGTCCTCAGTGATTTTGAACTTTTATTGCTATGCTTCTTGAAACATCATCACTTTAACAACACATGTTAAATCAACCTTCATTTGTTATCATCAAAATGATATTTCAAAGCCAAGTTAGGCCAACAGCACTCACGGAATGATAAGGAATTAATACTCAAGTGAGATATTGAAAACTTACTTCAAGACAATATATTCAACAAGTGAATATTCAAAGTTACTTCAAAACCCTAATCAAGTATCAAACAAATATTTTACCAAGTATAATCACAGCAAATACTTAGGGTTTAAGCTTGTAATAGGTTAATCAAATGAAGTATGCAAGCTTTCAAATCTGGCAATAAAGATGCCAAAACTCAGAAGCCAAAAACACGATTTTACCAAACAAATATTTATATGTGAAATATTGTGGGAAATCACACAAGCAAGTATTCTCAAAATATTTTCAAGACGTATGACATTGTGAGAGTATTTTGCCAAGGAAAATGATTTTGAATGATGCACAATAACACAATCAAATCTTCCTACACCTTGCAATTTGATTTGCAAGTTAGGAGAACTAGAAAAACAAACTCTCTATTTCAAAGTGATATGTTCTAATAAATATGTAAGAGAGTATATAAAAATATACTTGGAATATTGAGTATATAGCAAAAGAAGTATAAAAGGTTTGAGAAAATTTTTTCTAATTAATTTTGCTAATCTTCTTTCTGATCAAGGCAAATGAATGAATATTTATAGGTATTCAAGAAATTATAACTGTTGGGGGACATAACAGTCATTTTAGAAAAGTTTAATGAAGGTTAATTAAAATTAACCTCGTTTTATCGCAGTTAAAAAATTTCAACCCGAGAGGTTCGGTCGACTATATTTAAGATTCGATTGACCATATTACTAAGTTTGGTCGACCGTGGCACTTTTGAATTAGGAATTTGGTTGACCATTTCAAGGCGATTTTGAACCCCTTCATGGGTTTGGTCAACTGAAGAAAAGGTCCAGTTGACCGTTCATGTGGTTCGGTCGACCGTAAGTAGAATGAACTACAAGTTTGGTCAGCCAAACAGTTGGGTGTCAAACACATGTCAATTTGGTTGACCTAAGACGATACGTTCAAATTAAGTTCGGTCAGCTGAGCAAAGTCAAAAGTTGCCTTTTGGTCAGTTCGGTCGACCGAGGTCTCTTGAAAACTTTTCTTCTTCTTTTAACCTTATATGATTTAATCCCTATTTGTATGTGTTTGCAATTTTGGCTTAAGGGACTTAGTCATGATGCGTCCTATGGTCAATCATGGCGTTGAGAGTTAACCCCAAAAATCTGACACCGATCGACCGAAGATGATCAATCCTTAAGGTCAATCTATGGTCATGAGCATTAAGCCCTATCATGTATGAGATGCAGTTATTACAGACCATAAAAAACTTATTACAATTACAATATAACTTGAAAGAAAAACAAAAGAACTATATGCTCTGCTCCTTTGCAATATCATGGATTGTGTCGAATAATGTGTTCATTTAAGTGTTTCTCGACTTCTATTTATCATCTGTCATCCATGCTTAGAAAAGTAAATATTCATACATTTAGCACACAGATGAGATACTATGATTTGTCATAATTAAAACAGGAGACGGATTCAAAAAGTCAACAAATATCTAAGTTCTTATTTTGATTATATTTTTCAATTGATTTGCTTTTTCAAAAAAAAAAAAAACTCTAATTATGCTTCTCTTTCATGGATATTTTTTGGAAATTAAAAATATGAAAAATCAAAGAAAAAATCATTTGAAAATCTCATGAAACAGATCTAATTTTGACCGATTTAAAGCTATTAGTAAGAAAGAAATGGCTTGGACTGTACCTACTATCAAATGCTCCTTCACCAATCATAATAACAAAATATATAGTACCCTACCATTTTAAATTAACTAATTAATTATGACGAGTTTAATTAATTGGTTAGGACTACTTAATTTAATTAATTCCCACATATTATGCATCCTGAATTAATTACCTGAAAATGGGGGGAAAATAAGCTAACATAATTGTGCGGATCACATTTGTGCGGGGGCATGAGGCCCACTTAGAGGCCCACCAAAATTTTATTTTTTTTATTTTCTTGAATTTTGTAATTTTATTTGATTTTTGAGACAACTAACTTAATTTCTCCAAAATTAGAAACTTTGGTCACACACTAGTACATTAGTACTATATACTGTCCGATTTTGGAGACCAAATTGTTTGTGTTGGTCTATCAGTTTTACGGAATGCATCCATATTGTGTACTCTCTGTATTGATAATGTTTGGACGAAATTAAAGTTACTTGTGAATGTTTATATGTAAATAATATATGTGTATATGTACTTCGCATGTGAGCATGCTTACCCTCGTACATGATCGTGACTACGATTATGGCATGGTTACATACACAAGATGATGGTGGATTTAGTATACATATTGAACTACTTATGAGTCTATAACTATGAATATCCAATATTAATTCCTCCTTGATTAAAGCCTTGGAAAACAATCCTATGACTATTATTAATTGAAAATTAACAAGCGTATGGATTATGTCCTCACCTATCGTAGGATACAATCGATGTTTTTATTGCAAAGCAATAGTTTGATTACAATTGGTGTTAGGAATTCCATGATTGATTACTCTCTCAATCTATCATTGGTTGCAAAATTTTTGTGATAACAAAGAAAGGAAATTGGGTATTGTATATTTGAGAATTTGGATACCCTATCGGTGTCAAATTTTGAGTTATATAGTATTTTATTGCTTTGCTTTGTCATGAGATGAATTGTTTTAGCATTATAGTGCGAGACCCTTAGGCAGGACGACAATGACTAAAGGGTTTGGCATATGCTCTATGTTTGAATGGAAATGAAGAAGTTATATATGTGTATAGCATGATATTATTTTTGCATGCATGGTGAATGTATTTATTCTCTATTTTCCCAATTGTGCTAACTTTACAATCATTTGCCATTAAAAAACATTGTCTAGGACCAATTTTAAGGACTGACTGAAGTCTTTTACGGTTCACCTCACAGTCATGAATGTGAATTTGGCATTAAAAAATGATGAGCCTAATAAGCCAAATGAGACTACTTATGCCAATGGAAGGGCTTATTATAATGAAAAATAGGAACATTCTAATTGAGAGTGTGTCTAATGCTAATAAAGCATTTCGTGGGGAAGTCCATTACGCAAAGTGTTCCTAAGATAGGGAATTCTAGTGCCTTTTCTAAAAGTTGTTTCTAAAAAATCCTTTAAAATTGAAAAAGCTTAGAGTTATATAAAATTGTTTGGATTCATTAGTATGATGATTTTAGTGGAATGAAAGAACATTATGAAACTTGCACCTTTAGACCTAATATATTTTGAATCTAACATTGTTGACATACCTTCAAATTCGTGATGGTTGGATATTGATATTATTAATAGTCATGTTATTAATTCCCCAAAGTAATTCAAAAGCCATCAAATGCCAAATATATGAGAGTTAAATGTGAATACAAGGAATGGAGCAAATTTCAAATTCAATCAAATGGGAATCGATAGACATCAGTTGACTTCTAGTCATGTTTTAGAACTAAGAAATGTTGCTTATGTACCCTCCATACACTACAAAAAAAAGGGGGGGTTTTAGTGACAAAATTATTAGTGACGGAATTAAAATCGTCACTAATAATAATGAGTCATTAGTGTAACGACCCGGCCCTTTATACGGACCAGCACCGTTAACCCAAATACAAAATACATGTACCTGTTCAAGATACATAGACAACCCGCCCTAAATAGGGATATACAGGTGTAAACCATATATAATTACAATGTAAATGTTGCGAAAAAACATAAATTATCATTGGGATTTCTGCTATACTTATACCAGAGCTTACTATTACATCCTCAAGTACATAAATTCAGACATAAAATACATAACCTATTATTACAACCCTCCAAAAAGGAACTTTATCTAAGTTTGATACATGATTTGAATGCTTACGTAAGCTAAACCAAAAAAAATCCCCCAAGTCCCTCTAGCTACGAGGACCGACGACCTGTTGGACCTAAAAACAAAGGTTGTATAATGGGGTGAGACACTTCTCAGTAAGGAAGAAGGTGTTACAACAATGTGTGACTGCATATATGCATATTTTCATAAAAACTCATACATATGGAACATTTCTTTATAATACTATAACATATAGGATTTTCCTGCACATTCAAGTATTTAAATCATGCATATGAATATTAGAACAACTACCAGCTTGGTATGACAAGTTTGCCTATTTACCCCCGTGGCACGGGTTGTGCACTGATACCTATGTCTTGTTCGTACAGACAATGCCAAGCATCTTCTACAGTCTGACCGCCCCTTGGCTTATTTTTACCAGCAATTTACTAACTCCACGCAGGTCGACTATCTTAAGTACCCACACTGATCCCTCATGTGTGGTTGCACTGTATTGCTAGCATCGGAACCGTGCTTATAATAGTTTAGAGTATTTTTCAACCTCATCATTGAAGTTTTTTTCAACTTCTTCATTGAAGTTTTTTCAACTTATTTTGGTAGCAAGTTGTGGTTCCAGTATCATATATACAATTTATAACAAAATATAGAAACCTGTGCAATTCCGGTATTTTCACAAATTCAAATAATCACATCGAGTATAAACCAGCACACATCCTCTCAGTTTACCCTTTTTCACAAATATAGCTCGGTGTATAACCGGCCCCTATTTTCAACATTTTTAGTATAGTAAAGTGGAACTCCAGTTCCCATATCTCATATACAAAGTATATAAAATTCATACATTTCCATTTCAACATATATCACACGAGTTTAATCCAAAAATTAGCTAAATGATAAAGAGTCCAGTAAACAACATTTAAATGAAAAAGTAAAGAATTTAAGCATCTCCTACTACAGTATAAATGCAAATACGTGATTTTCGTAAAATTTGGAGATCATACGCCAAAATCCTCGTTTTTACCAAAAACTGTAAAATCATAAAACCGACATTCCTACTTGGTGGAATTTAGCAAATAAGTAGTTAAATCATACATAAGTATAAACTAACTTTTTAGCGGTTTAGTTTTCCAAAAATGTTTTTGTAATCAAATTCCCCTTACCTTAAACTTGAAACGAAACTACGTACGAAAATCGATCCAAACCGACAACTCGAGATCCTCAAAACCTAAAACCACAGAACATAATCTTACTATAATTTCGACTACTATCCAAATATTCAATCAAAATTGAAATATGATATTTACCTCGATTTTTGGGAAAACCCAAAAATCCTTAAAACAATAATTTGATCTGCTGAAGTTGTAAAACTTCCTCCTCTGATCCCCACAGGAACTTCCATTTTTAGAAATGGACATCGAACGGTGAAGAACCTTAGAGAGAGAGAGGAATTTCGTTGGTTTAGAGAGAGAGAGAGAGCTTTGGGAGAAACTTAGCTTCTAAGCAACCAAAATGGATATTTATAGGGCCTTTGACCAAGTCAAACTCGTCGACGAGGCGGCGTCTTCGTTGATAAATCGCCACACAGCTCGTCGACGAAGCCATTCCTTCGTCACCGAGCCCAATTCCGGATATTTCTTTGACCCACTCGGTATTTGCTCGTCGACGAGGTTCTGAATTTCGTCGATGAGGCTCTGAAGGACTTTGTCTACGAACATGACTCCTTCATCGAAGAACCCAGCTTTTTACGGGTTTGGGTCTTTACAGTCTCTCCTCCTTATAAGAATTTCGTCCTCGAAATTTACTAACCATTGCTAAACATAATCTTTTCTTATAATTCCACTCTTCAAAAGAGTCGACAATAACCTACAAAGCAACTTCGGTCCAGATTCATTACATACCCTCACATATGGCGGAGGAATATCGTGGTTACACAAAAGATACTTCAGAAGATTACATACATAAACAAAACTCTCCCGAAGATCATACCATTTAATTTATACCATCTACACTACCATACATACTTATGTACTATCAAATAACTTCGAGTACTTCTGGCGTATTTCAGATTCTAATTCCCATGAAGCTTCTTCCACTGCATGGTTACGCCATAATACCTTTATAAGAGGTATTTCCTTAGTCCGTAACTGCTAAACCTTCCAATCCAATACCTGCACTGGTACTTCCTCATACGATAAGGCATCACTGATCTCTAGAGGTTCGTAACTCAGTAGGTATGATGGATCCGGTACATACTTCCTCAGTACAGAAATGAGAAATACATCAGGGACTCTCAAAAGGCCCGATATACCGAGGACTTAGCTTCCCCTTCTTCCCAAACCTTATCACCCCTTTCATCGGAGCGATTATCAGGAATACCATATCTCCTACCTCAAATTCCAACTCTCATCGACGAGTATCAGCATAACTCTTCTGTCGACTCTGAGCTATCTTGATTCTTTCCTTGATTAATTCGACCTTTGCAGAGGTCTGCTGAACAAGTTCTAGACCCAGTATCTGTCGTTCACCTACCTAATCCCAGTACAACGGAGATTGACACCGACGACCATACAAATCCTCATAAGGTGCCATCTCTATGCTCGCCTGGTAACTGTTGTTATATGCAAATTCAACAAGTAGTAGATATCGTATCCAACTATCACCGAAATCCAGTACACTAGCCCGCAACATATCCTCTAAATTCTGAATAGTCCTCTCCGATTGTCCATCCGTCTACGGGTGAAAAGATGTACTCAATGTCAGTCGCGATCCCAAGGCATCCAGTAAACTCTTCCAGAAACGAGATGTAAAATGCGGATCCCGATATGAAACAATAGAAATAGGGACACCATGGAGTCATACCACCTCCTGCACATAAAGTTCTACCAACCTATTCAGAGAGTAGCTGACTTTGATTGGAATGAAGTGTGCAGTATTCGTCAATTGATCCACTATAACCCATATAGCATTCTGCCCATGCACCGTCGCAGGTAACCCCGTCACGAAATCCATCAAGACGTGTTCCCACTTCCACTCAGGAACATCAAGTGGCCGAAGTGGTCTTGCCAGCCTCTAATGTTTTTCCTTGATCCGCTAACATGTCAAGCACTGCTCTACAAAACGAGCGATCTCCCTTTTCATGTTGGACCACCAGAAAGATTCCCTCAAATCTCGGTACATTTCCATACTACCAGGATGTACAGTGTAGAGTGAACAATGTGCCTCCTCCAGAATGACCCATTTAATCATAGCATCATTCGGTACACAAACCTAGCCACGAAATCTCAATATCCCATCACTAGAGACACTGAAATTTGGCTCCAACCCCTTCTGAATTCCTTCCATAACCTCAACCAAATCAGGATCCTCCTTTTGCGCCACACGGATCCTCTCCTATAAAGTTGGTTGTACCACCAAGATCAAAAGAACAGCATGATGGTTTCCTTCCACTACCTCCAAACTCAACCTCTCAAGGTCCATACAGATCTGATGTTGAACCTCCACTGCTGAGACTGACGCATCAACAGACTTCCGAATCAGAGCATCAGCTACCACATTAGCCTTTCCTGGGTGATAGCAAATAGTACAGTCGTAGTCTTTTATCAAATCAAGCCATCTACACTGTCTCATGTTGAGCTCCTTCCGGGTGAAAAAATATTTAATACTTTTATGGTCGGTAAAAATTTTACACCTTTCACCATATAGGTAGTGCCTCCAAATTTTCAGTGCAAACACTACCGCTACTAATTCTAAATCTTGTGTCAAGTAGTTCTTCTCGTATTCTTTGAGTTAACGAGAAGCATAAGCAACTACTTTTCCCTACTACATTAGAACACAGCCAAGACCCTTTTTCGAAGCATCACTATAAATAACAAAGCCACCATCACTGGATGGAAGAGTCAAAACTGGAGTAGTAACAACTCGTCGTGTCAGCTCCTAGAAACTCAGCTCGCACTCATCCGTCCAATCATACCTCACGTTCTTCTGCGTGAGTTTCGTCAAAGGTCCTGCTAAACTGGAGAACCCTTCTACAAACCAATGGTAGTAACCTGCAAGACCTAGAAAACTTCTGATCTCCTGTACATTCTTCGATCTCGCCCAATCCACGTCCAACTTGATCTTATAGGGGTCCGCCGATACACCTTCTTTAGACACTACGTGCCCCAAAAATGCAATTTGTTCTAGCCAGAACTTGCACTTCTTTAACTTAGCATACAACATTTTATCCCTAAGCATTTGCAATACCAGTCTCAAATGAACTTCATGCTCTGCAGCACTCCTAGAATACACTAGGTTGTTATCGATAAATACCACGATGAACTAGACCAGATATTCATGAAAGACCCTGTTCATCAAATCCATAAATGTTGCAAGTGCATTAGTCAAACCAAAAGGCATAACCATAAATTCAAAATGGCCATACCGAGTTCAAAATGCAGTTTTCGGGATGTCCTCCACTTTCTCCTTCAGCTGGTGATACCCAGACCGTAAGTCAATCTTGGAGAAGATATCCGTGCCCTGGAGTTGATCAAACAAATCATCGATCATGGGTAGCGGATACTTGTTCTTTATCATCACCTTATTCAATTCTCAGTAGTTGATGCACATCATCATCAACCCATCCTTCTTCTTCACAAATAACACTGGTGCTCCCCAGGGAGAAACACTAGGTCAAATGTACCCCTTGTCAAGCAGCTCCTGAAGTTGTTCTTTCAACTCTCTTACCGTACCTGGAGCTAATTCTATGGCAAATTCCACTTCACGATCTAGAGGTAAACCTGGCAAGTCCTCTGGAAACACATCAGGGAACTCGCGCACTACAACAATTATCTCCAGTTTATTTTCTTTTGCTAGCGTTTCTTTCACAAACGCCAGATACCTTTGGCACCCCCTAAGGAGTAGCCTCCTAGTTTGTATAGCAGAAAGGATTCGTGGTGCAGAATGCACACACGACTCTAAAAACTGAAATTTCTGTTCTCCAGGCAGTCTGAACAACACCTCCCTCTTGTGGCAGTCAATACTGGCATAACTGGAAGACAACCAGTCCATCCCAAAGATGATATCAAAGCCAAACATGTCATACACCATAAGGTCGACTAGTAGCATCCTCCCCTGTATTTCAACCAAGAAGTCACGGACTACACTGCTACACCCGACCACAAACTTGGACGGCGTAGCTACTACCAGTTCATAATCTAGCAATCGCACCTCTAATCCACACAGTTTAACAAATCCACGGGAAATAAAAGAATGTGTTGCCCTAGAATCAAATAATACTACAACTTTATGAGAAACCATATAAATGATACCTGTGACAACATCGTCGGCGTTCTCAGTCTCGAATGGAGTCAGAGAATACACCCTAGGCTGGGTCGTACCCCCTTGCTAACCACCAAGTTGTGTCTGAGTATTTCCCCTATATGGCTGCTGCAAGGTTCCAATGTTTCTCTGCACACGACAGTCTCTCATCTGATGCCCTTGTCTACCACACCGCACACAAGCCCCCGTAGACAACCAACACTGCCCATGGTGTTTCTTACCACACAAAAAGCAACGTTGAACACGTGCGGTGTTCTGGGATGTACCACCACTGTTCATCTTCCAATTACCCTATCCTACCCCAAACGAAGAATTAGGAGGCGCTGGCCTCTTCTTCGTGACCTGAACCTCTGTGTCCTCTAGAAAACACTCCTCCGCTACCGTAGCTTTATCAACCAATGTAGTAAAGTCCTGCAACTACAAGATCTTCGTCTGCTTACGGATCTTCTTCCTCAAACCCCTCTAGAACTTCTAGGCCTCCTTCGCTTCATCCAGTATCACGAATGGAGCAAATCGGGACAGCTCCTGGAATTTGGCAGCGTACTGGTGCACCATCAGCGACTCCTGTGTCAGGTTCATAAATTCCTCCATCTTCGCATTTCTAACCGTGGCCAAAAAATACCATTCAAAGAAGAGCTCTTTGAACCGGGCCCACGTCAACACTATTGGTATAGGTCAGTGCTCCTCCATCTTCTTTACAGACACCCACCATCTCTCAGCCTCCTCTACCAACTTGAACGTGGCAAAGGTGACCTTCTGCTTCTCCGTGCAGTTCAAAACATCTAGGATCTTGTCAATATCTTGGATCTAATTCTCAGCACGACCTGAATCTGCACTGCCCACAAAAACCGAGGGTTTCAACTTGGTGAATTGCTCAATAAAGCAACCCATCTCAGTCATAGGACGATCGTGCCCCCTATTCATTCGCACTACCTCAGCTATAATCTGCTATGCGAAGTCACGCAACACACTGGTAGAATTATTACCAGCCTCAGGACTGGCACCCTCACTACTACTGCCTCCCACATTGGTAGTAATATCCCTGGATTCCATCCTGAAAAATGAATTACTAGAATCTATTATAAAGGTAATAACCTAAGAATTGACTGGTACTCAATTCCTTAACTTCATATCCCCAATATTGACATACTCCTCTAATTTGACAGTATTATTCGAACTTGAATTCCTCCTTACTACTAGGAAATAAAATCGTCAACAAATTTTTGTGATTTTCTGAACCTTTCGACTGATCCAGAAAAACACAAAAGTCTATCAATGAATTCTGTGTCTAGACATACAAAGCAAAAATCAAGGTCTTATCCTTGTCCTATACTCTGGTATATTCTAGGCTACAGAACTAACAACTCCTAAGTCCTGAACATATCCCTAACCAGACAACATGCATCAAAACACACTTTCGACTGGTTAATGGGCTCTGATACCAACTGTAACGACCCAGCCCTTTATATAGACCAGCACCGTTAACCCAAATACAAAATACCTGTACATGTTCAAGATACATAGACAACCCGCCCTAAACAGGGACATACAGGTGTAAACCATATATAATTACAATGTAAATGTTACGGAAAAACATAAATAGTTATTAGGATTTCTACTAGACTTATACCAAAGCTTACTATTACATCCTCAAGTACATAAATTCAAACATAAAATACATAACATGTTATTACAACCCTCCAAAAAGGAACTTTATCTAAGTTTGATACATGATTTGAACGCTTACGTAAGCTAAATCAAAAACAATCCCCCAAGTCCCTGTAGCTACGAGGACTGATGACCTGTTGGACCAAAAAACAAAGGTTGTATAATGGGATGAGACACTTATCAGTAAGGAAGAAGGTGTTACAATGGTGTGTGACTGCATATATGCATATTTTCATAAAAACTCATACATATTGAACATTTCTTAATAATACTGTAACATGTAGGATTTTCCTGCACATTCAAGTATTTAAATCATGCATATGAATATTAGAACAACTACCAGCTTGGTATGACAAGTTTGCATGTTTACCCTCATGGCACGAGTTGTGCACTGATAACTCTAACAATGTCCTGTTTGTACAAACAATGTCGAGCATCTTCTACAGTTCGACCGCCCCCTGGTTTATTTTTACCAGCAGTTTACTAACTCCACGCAAGTTGACTATCTTAAGTACCCACACTATTCACTCATGTGTGGTTGCATTATATTGCCAGCAACGGAACCGTGCTTATAATAGTTTAGAATATTTTTCAACCTCGTCAGTGAAGTTTTTTTCAACTTCTTCATTGAAGTTTTTTTCAACTTAATTTGGTAGCAAGTTGTGGTTCTAGTATCATATCTACAATTTATAACAAAATATAGAAACCTATGCAATTCCAGTATTTTCACAAATTCAGATAATCACATCGGGTATAAACCGGCACACATCCTCTCAGTTTACCCTTTTTCACAGATATAGCTCGGTGTATAACTGGCCCCTATTTTCAACATTTTCAGTATAGTAAAGTGGAACTCCAGTTCCCATATCTCATATACAAAGTATATAAAATTCATACATTTCCATTTCAACATATATCACACGAGTTTAATCCAAAAATCCGCTAAATGATAAAGAGTCCAGTAAACAACATTTAAATGAAAAAGTAAAGAATTTAAGCATCTCCTACTACAGTATAAATGCAAATACGTGATTTTCGTAAAATTTGGAGATCATACGCCAAAATCCTCGTTTTTACCAAAAATCGTAAAATCGTAAAACCGGCATTCCAACTCTGTGGAATTTAGAAAATAAGTAGTTAAATCATACATATAAGTATAAACTAACTTTTTAGCGGTTTAGTTTTCCAAAAATGATGTTGTAATCAAATTTTCCTTACCTTAAACTTGAAACGAAACTATGTGCGAAAATCGATCCAAACTGACAACCCGAGATCCTCAAAACCTAAAACCATAGAATATAATCTTACTATAATTTTGACTACTATCCAAATATTCAATCGAAATTGAAATCAAATCCTTACCTTGATTTTTTGAAAAACCCAAAAATCCTCAAAACAACGATCTGATCCGCTAAAGTTGTAGAACTTCCTCCTCTGATTCCCGCAGGAACTTCCGTTTTTAGAAACGGACGTCGAACGGTGAAGAACCTTAAAGAGAGAGAGAGAGAGAGAGCTTTGGGAGAAATTTAGCTTCTAAGCAACCAAAATAGATATTTATAGGGCCTTTGATCGAGTCAAACTCGTTGACGAGGCGGCGTCTTCGTCGACGAATCTGCCACACAGCTCGTTGACGAAGTCATTCCTTCGTCGCTGAGCCGAATTCCAGATATTTCTCTGACCTGCTTGGTATTTGCTCGTCTACGAGGCTCTGAATTTCATCGACGAGGCTCTAAAGAACTTCGTCGAGGAATGTGACTCCTTCGTCAATGAACCCAACTTATTACGGGTTTCAGTCTCTACAATTAGTGACGAAAATAAAATTAGTCACTTATAGTCTAAGTATTAGTGACAATTTTTAAAATCATCACTAATAATGCTCTTTTAGTGATAAAATTGAAATTGTTACTAATACTTTCATCACTAAAAACCCTTTTTCTCGCTCAAACTATTGCGAGAAAATATTAGCAACAATTTTTTGAGTATTAGTGACGGTTGTGATCCGTCACTACTAGTAGACTATTAGTGAGTGTAGTTTTGAATCTGTACCAGAAGCAATAGGGTGGTTTTAATCTTATCTATTGTTATATTTATGATAGAGTTTAATGTTGGTTGAGTTTGTGCAGAATATTGGAATGTGCAAATGTTTGCAATACTAGTAGTTATCAAAGTCCCAACTCTTAGACCATGCAAAAGTCATCCTATTTTCCTAGGACCCTACTATTAGTTTGTACTGCGCCATTACCATTTACATGCATTCTTATTCTTCTTGACGATCACCAGAGAGCAGATTAAGTATGTGTCTCTTTTAACATGGTGCTTTCCTAATAACTGTTGTGGTGAACTTTGTGCTTCTATGTTAAATATTATTAAACAACACAATATGAATGAATATTCTGATAAATTAAGTACTTCCTCTTTCTATTAATTTTACTTAATTTTAAGTCAACACAAGACCTTGGATGTGTCTACGCACACACATAATGAATATTTTATGAGTTCAAAATAAGGAATAGATAAGGAGTAAATATTTCTAAATTTCATCATAGAGGTTGAGTATGAATATATATATATATATATATATATATATATAATTGTGTAAGTGAGTGCGTTGTTTGTCGGTTAATGGGTATGCATGCCTTGCTAGCATGCATGGGGACTTATATGTGTGAAAAACTCTCGGGGATAAGTTTTTGAGCATCGTCAGCTCCGACACGTCTAGCACAATGTGACGGACGTGTCAGGACTAACCGCACTCAGTTTGGATCTCATATGCCCAAATTGGACACCTGAGTGCTTAAAATCAACTAAATTTACTAAGTTTACCTCTAAGCACATAAATTTCAATCGGGGAGGAGTTTTTAGGCACCTTCAGCTTCGTCACATCCAGCTAAATGTGAAAGACATGTCGGGACTGACCTCATTCGATTTGGACCTTGTATGCCTAACTTAGACACCTAAGTTCTTAAATCAACTAAGTTGGCAAAGTTTTATTGTATTATAACTTTGCTTCTAGTTGATTTGTGACAAAAATATGCATATTTCACGTTTTGGACACCTAGAACCTCATTTTTTACTTCTAGTTATTTTCTTAGCTATCCTTATAGTCATCCCTACTCACTCTTGAGCCTCCTTTTACATCTCAATCTTTAACAAAAGCTAATGAAAAGGAACCTTTGAGAACTAACTATAGAAAACACTGCTATGATTGCTCTTGATAGAGCCATCATTCCCACTTTCATGATCGCCTAAATCAACTAAAGCTATATCTAGTTTGGAAACTTTTCTTCTCCCTAACCTAGCCTTAGTGGCCCTTCTATTTCCCTCCTTATCAACACCTCCTCTTTTCTTATATGTTTCTTCAAGAAGACGACTTCTCTTCCTATTATTACTGTCATCAGCAACCTCAGCTTCTTCTTCCTCCTCCTCCCCTCCTCCTCTCATATAGTTCTTTGAAAATTAGGGCTTCTCTTAGCCTAGTTCTCTTCACTATTTGCAAGCTATAATCCATCCCTACCTCCTTTCCATCTTTATCAATCTCTATGTATTTTCTCATTTTGTAAAAGGGGTTAGAAAGGAGACGTTGCATGACCCAATCATGCACTCATAAGATAAGACCGTCTTATTTGTAAAATAAGATCGTCTTATATGTAAGATAAGATCGTCTCATTTGTAAGATAAGACAATCTCATATGTAAGATAAAACAGTCTTATATGTAAGATAAGATCATCTTATATGTAAGACGGAACCATCTTATATGTAAGATAAGTTCGTCTTATATGAAAGATAATATCATCTTATATATAAAATAAGACCGTCTTATATGTACGATAATACCATCTTATCTGTACGATAAAATCGTCTTATATGTACGTTAAGACCGTCTTATATATAAGATAAGACCGTATTATATGTATGTTAAGATCGTCTTATATCCAAGATAAGATAGTATTATATGTAATACGAGACCGTTTTGTTAACTTTTTGAGTCCGATCCCTATTTTGATTATGACAAACAATAGCATCTCACTTGTGTACTTAGTGAATATACAGGTTTATAATTTTGGAAACATGAGTGAAGGATGCAAAATGGAAGCCGTAAATTCACTTCAAGCTCACACCAATCGGCGTATTCCATGGGAATCGGGAGAGCAAGCTTGAAGACTTTATTTATTTTTGAGTTGTAATAATTAATTAGGTTTAATTGTACACGCATCTCATGATATAATTTGAAACTTATACTTGACCTTAGACTGACTTTAGGTACTCTATATTTCATGGAAAATCATTTTAAAAATGTGCAAAAATTATTTCAAGTGCAAAAATCTTTTTTTTTTTAAATGAAAAACTTTAAAGCAAGCTTTTCAAAGACCACTTCATGTTTCCTTTGGCTCATTGATGAGCGATTTTCTTGATCAATCTATTCTCATCTTAAAACATGTTCAACATGAAAGTTGTGGAATTTTCTCTTAGCTTTCTGTTGCCACCACGAATGTTCAATTTCAAGTTGTATAGAAAACGTTATGGTGAAAACACTGAAAGGTGTTCATAGTAGAAAAATTCCCTTCATGTTTCTTTTGTCTCATTGATAGGCATTTTTCTCAGTCCATAACTTCTTATCTTAAAAAGTGTTAAACATAATAGTTGTGGTATTTTCTCTTAAATTTCATTTGATACCAATAATGTTCAATTTGGAGTTGTATAGAAAATGTTATGGGCAAAAAACTTAAGAGTCTCTGCATAGAAAGCTCCCCAACGACCGAAAAATTACTAGTTTTCAAATTAAATCATATTTTAATACCTCAATGGCCATAAAATAGTTAGTTTTGGTTTTTTACTATAAATACAAGCCAAAGAAACTTAAAAATTCAAGGAGAAATATCTTGAAAGCATATCTACATTTGTTTCTCCCTCATTTTTCATACCCCTTTGTGCATTAAATTTCATATTTCTCCTACTCTTTCACTTTAAAAATTCTTCTTGGGAGAAAATTTTGTGGGTTATTGAAGGAAGCTTGGAGCATATATCCACTCATATATTTTTGCTTCAAAGGCTCCTTTTTCTTGAGGTAATTTAATTTTAAAATGCCCGAGCATATATTATCTTTCATATATATTGTGGTTCATAGCCTTTTATAATTGTGTTTTTCAAAGATTAATTTCTCCTACACTCACTTCTTGAAAATATTTTTGGAGAGAAATGTTTTAGGGTTTTGTTTTAAAAGGCTTGAGCATATATATATATATTGCTTGATAACCTTTGTATGGTTTTCAAAGACAATATTTCTCCCATTTTCTTCTTTGTAAAAATTATTTTTGGGGAAATATTTTGTTTATCCAAGTAATGCTTGGGCATATATTTAAATCTCATAAATATATATATTGCTCTTAAGTCTTCTTACTTTTTAAGGTCAATCATTTAGAAAGAAAACCCAAGTTCTCTTATTTTTATTTGAAAATATTTTCAGAGAAGAACTTTTTGGGTTATTCAAGAACTTTGAGCATATATTTAATTAATATATATTGGCTTGAAAAGGTTCTTGAGAAAAGTTTTGAGCATGTTTGTAATCATATACATATTTTCTTGGAAGGCTTGTTGATTATTTTTTAAGGTCATTTTAAAAGAGAAAATCATTTTCCATACTCTCACGTTTTTATTTGAAAAATATTTTTGAATGGAAAAACCGTACTCTATTGAGCTTCATGTTTAAATTATATGAGAGTGCATATAGTATTTCAATTTTTACACATCTACTTTTTGAGAAGCATTTACTTGTACGTAAATTTTATTATCTGTTGTATTCCAAGCGTGGCCTAAAAAGGGAGACTCGCCCTATCAAGAGTCTCGGATAGACTTAGATCCGATTAAAAAAGTCTCGGAATGGTTCAAACTTGGTTAGGAGAGCTAGGAGCACCGTCCTGTAAGGCGTCTTGGTTGTGGCTCAGCCCCGTAATTTGAGGTGGGGAGTGTCCGCCCCATAAGGACAGTGTAAGTGGCATCGCTTCGCCCGATTAAAGTGAGCACTTAGTGAATCCTTGGGCTGCTGGCTTAAGGCAAGGATGTAATCTGGTTTGGTCAAACCTTGATAACAAATTTGGTGTTCTTTCTCTTCCCTATACTCTTTACATTCCATCACGTGCATGTTTATGTTTAAATTTATTGTGCATGGTTTAAATATTCGCATATTCTTAATACCTGTGAAATTGGTGAATGCTTAGAAAGACCATAAAATGCGCTATACTGATTGTGATTTGAAGTCAACCTTGGAAGAAATTTTTAAATATCCAATTCACCCTCCTCTTGGGAATACACCATTCCTATCACGTCTTATATGTAAGATAAGACTATCTTATATGTAAGATAAGACCATCTTATATGTAAGATAAGACCGTCTTATATGTACGACAAGATCGTCTTATATGTAAGATAAGACCATCTTATATGTAAGATGGGACCGTCTTATATGTAAAATAAGACAATCTTATCTTATGAGCGCATGATTGGGTCATGCAACTTCTCCATTCTAACCTTTTTTATAGAATGGGAAAATAAACAGAGATTGATAAAGATAGAAAGGAGGTAGGGATTTATTCTAGCTTGCTAATAGCAAAGAGAACCAGGCTAAGAGAAGCCCTAATTTTCAAAGAATTGTACGAGAGGAGGAGGAGAAAGAAGAAGAAGTTGAGGTTGCTGACAACAGTAATATTGAGAAGAGAAGTAGTCTTCTTGAAGAAACAAATAAGAAAAGAGGAGGTGTTGATCAAGAGGGAAATAGGAGGGGTACTAGGTTAGGGAGAAGAAAAGTTTCCAAACTGGATGCAGCTTTGGTTGATTCAGGCAATTATGAAAGTGGAAACGATGGCTCTATTAAGAGCAATTATAGCAGCATTTCTATAGTTAGTTCTCAAAGGTTTCTTTTCATTAGGTTTTGTTAAAGCTTGAGATGCAAAAGGAGGTTCACGAGTGAGTAAAGATGACAATAAGGATAGCTAAGAAAATAGCTAGGCGTCAAAATAGGGTTCTAGGTGTCCAAAACGTGAAATATGCATGTTTTTGTCACAAACCAACTAGAAGCAAAGTTAGAATACAATCAAACTTTGCAAACTTAGTTGATTTAAGCACTTAGGTGTCCAATTTAGGCATAAGATGTCCAAATCAAGTGGGTTCAGTATTGACACGTGCCGGAGCTACCGGCGCCTAAAAACTCCTCCCTGTTAGCCTTTTGTGCACTTAGAAAAAAAGTTAGAATACAAACAAGTTTAGAAAAATTAGTGGATTTAAGCACTCAGGTATCCAAGTCGGGCATACGAGGTCCAAACTTAGTGGGATTCCCCACACGTCCATGACATTGAGTTGACAATGCCCAAAAACTCCTCTTCGAGAGCTTTTCACACACTTAGAAGTAAAGTTAGAATACAAACAAACTTACAAATTTAGTGTATTTAAGCCCTTAGGTGTCCAAGTTGGGCATACGATGTCTAAATTGAGTGGGGTTAGTCTTGACACGTCCATAACATTGAGCTCAACGTGCTGGAACTAACAGTGCCCAAAAACACCTCCTCGATTGAAAGTTATGCACTAAGACACGAACTTAGTAAATTTAGTTAATTTTAAGCACTCAGATGTCCAAGTCAGGCAAACAAGGTTCAAACCGAGTGGGGTCAGTCCCAACATGTCCGTCACATTTAGCTAGACATGCCGGAGCTGACTTTGCCCAAAAAATCCTCCTCGGAAGCTTTTTGTACACTTAGAAGCAAAGTTAGAATACAAAAAAACTTAGAAAACTTAATAGATTTAAGCACTCAAGTGTCCAAGTCAGGCATACGAGGTCCAAACTGAGTGGGCACATCCATGACATTGAGCTCTACGTGCTAGAGCCGATGGTGCCTTAAAACCCCTCCTTGATTGAAAATTACGTGCTTAGAGGCGAAGTTAGTAAACTTAGTTAAATCTTAAGCACTTAGGTGTCCAATTGTAGCATACGATGTCCAAATTGAGTGGGGTCAATCCCGACACATCTATGACATTAAGCTCGATGTGTCAAAGCTAAAGGTGCCCAAAAAATCCTCCCTGGGAGTTTTTTGCGCACTTAGAAACAAAGTTATAATACAAACAAACTTAACAAATTTAGTAGATTTAAGCACTCAGGTGTCCAAGTCATGCATACGAGATCCAAATCGAGTGGGGTCCGTCCCGACACATCTATGGCATTGACTTGGATGTGTCGAGGCTAACGGTGCCTAAAAACTCCTCCCCGAGAGCTTTTTGCACACTAAGAAACAAAGTTAGAATACAAACAAACTTAGCAAACTTAGTGGATTTAAGCACTCAGGTGTCCAAGTCAGGCATACGAGGTCCAAACCGAGTAGGGTCAGTCCCCACACATCTGTGATATTGCGCTTGATGTGCTAGAGCTGACGGTGCCCAAAAACTCCTCCTTGATTGAAAACTATACGCTTAAAAGGTAACCAAGAAAATTTGGTTGATTTAAGCACTCAGTTATCCAAGTCGGGCATACAAGGTAGCCACCGAGTGGGGTTAATTCCGACTAATCAAACTTAGCTTTTTAAAATTTAAAATTGTATCATTTTTTGTTTTACTATGTCCGATCATTTTTCTATGAAATCATTTTTACTTATAGTACGTGCATATATATTTGTATACTAATTTCTTGTATAATTATTACTTTGTAGGGTCTACGAGCTGTCACAAGAAGATGTAGACGATGTCGAGTACTACAGCCAAATGTAGCTTTTTTCTATATTTTTTGTTATCTAAATAGATCATGTATATGATTTTTCCGAACAATTTGTATATAAATTTTGAACAATTTATGAATTTTTCATTCATTCTGGTTCAATATTATGTATGCAGAAATGTAATTATAGGTTTTTACAGGATATAATGGATGATTTCAAAAAAAAAATTATTTTGAACTTTTAGTGATGGTTCTACAATCACTAATAATACCACTAGTGAGTATCGGTGATGGTTTAAAAACAGTCACAAAAAGGGGTACTATTAGTGACTTTTTGAAAACCGTCATTAAAAGTTAATCTATTAGTGACGGATTCACAAATTGTCACTAATAGTTGCACTTTTAGTAATGATTTTGATAACTTTTTGAGTCTGATCCCTAATTTTGATAATGACAAATCACAAGTTACTTATGTGTGTTTAGTGCTTGAAACGAGCTTAATACAAGCACACACATAAGGAAGAGATGGAAGCCAGGAGAAACATAAAGACCATATCATCTAGTGCATTCCATGATGAATCCAAGGAGCAAAAGAGGAAGAATAAGACATTTGTTCTTTATTGTAAATGCATTATTATTTTTAATTGGGTCTGTAATAATACATGGCATACATTATATGAATGAGCTCAAAGACCACAGTCTATCCATAGGGAAATCAAACCCTTTGCCTAAAAACTTTTCAAAATTACTTAAAACTTATAAAAAATTTTAGAATAACCTTGGAGTCGAATTGAGGGCAAAACAGTAAATTTCAGTACCCTCAGTCGACCGACCACTGTTGTGTTATAACTCAATGGTCGACCGAACCACTGTTTGCCTTGAAGTCAAAGTGTTGATCATGTCTTGGTCAAGCGAACTACTTTTGAACTAACCTTCCTTGGTCAACCGACTTATACAAATTTACTTTTTCCAACTACTTGGTCAACTGAACTTATAGTCAAAATAGCCCTAATTGACCAAACTAATATGAGCAGTCGACCAGCCTTTTATCTTGGTCGACCGAACCTAGGAAGGGTTCCGATCACCCAACAATGGTCGATCGCTGATTTCCCTAGTCAACCAAACCATTTAAAATTTAAATTCCCTATAAGTGCTCAACCGACCGCCAATTCTCCTCGGCCAACCGAATTCCCATGTTCGGTCAATCGGCCCGAGCCTTGGTCGACCGACCCTCTTAGATCAGGCCATTTTTTAAATGTTTAAACATGCTTAAAAATTAATTAAATAATTTTAAAAATGACCAGTGTGTCCCCAATGGTCAAATTTTGACTAAAGTCTGTATATACTCCCTCGTAACTTGTAATTAGTAAGGTAATTAGTCCAAAAATTCTCTCAAATTTTTATACCTTATTTTTATCCCTTCAAGCTAGATTTTCATCCTTTCTTAGTTGTTTATTTGGAAAATCATTTTCAATGAGAGTATTTTATTTATCTTAGGCATTTTGTTTTACTCTCATCTTGCATTCATTTTTCAAATCATATCTTTTGAGAGTAAATTCATAGTTTCTCCCACATATTTTATTTGATAAGTATCATTGGGAGTAAATCATTCTTTACATGTGAATCTTGCACATCCTTTGTAAGATTCAAAGGCTCACGTGCTTGTGCTTGCAAAAATATTTTGAGGTATAGAAGTACTCAAGTAAAGTATAGTAGTTAGAAGAGTTTCTTTTGCAGGTACAAGCATTGATTATGGTTAGTAGATAGTATTTTGTTTTGGGAGAGATTTTCTTTTATGGTTGTATCCTCCCAGAACCACCCATGTAACCACGGTATTCCTCTGCCATAAGTGAAAGCAGGTAATAAAATAAGTAGACCATTTTCTTTATTAGAAGATGGAGAATATAGATAAAAATACAGATAGTAAATTTCGAGGACGAAATTTTATAAGGAGGGGAGAATGTAGTGACCTGAAGAATAATAGCATTTTAAGTATTAAAGAGGGAGAGAAAATAGAAACAGAAACAGAAGAAGGCCGTAGACTTTGCGTTCGTTGACGACATTGCATTTTGGAGATAATATTAAATAATCATAAATTCAGGAAATTGCCCAGCTTCGTCGACGAACACAGGGTCTCATCAACGAGAAAATACCGAAAGACGGTTCGGGCTACTCTAAATTTCGTGGACGAACACAAGGCCTTGTTGACGAAATTTGTGAAGGGCTCGTTGACGAGGTGACGTGTCTCGTCGACGAACCTAGCCCTATAAAAGGAGGAAAATCGAGATTTTTTATCAGTTCTCTTGCCGCTCTCTCTCTCCTTTCTCTCTCCTACGACTCTCTCTCCCTTCTCTCTTCATTTTCGGCCCCACCAATCGCCGAATCGACAATCTGAAGCTACCACGATGCTCCTGGTAGAGTTCTCTACGCATCTACCGGAGTGGATCGTCAGGAAATCAGAGTTAGAAATCATCCCAAATTCAGGATAAGACCTTTAGTCTCCTTTTGGCCTTGTGGTAGTTATAAGAAATGATACAAACAAAAAAAATACTGATGTTTAGTTCTGGAAAATATTCGTTTTAGGGTGTTTTGTAGGAGGCCCTGCGGGTATCGGGCTAGAATACAGTAAGGGTTTTTCAGAGATAAGATAAGGGATATATGCTATGCTAGGAAATTTCTAAATATTATGCAGTGTATTTATTTATGAAAATTATGTACTCAAGTATGGTGTGGCTTGAGAATATGTATGTAGTATGGGAGTATGTTTTATGAATTATAGTTTCATGATTTTATGTATTTCAGTGCTATGATTATGTGAATTACAGTACCATGATTTTAGAGATTTTAACACCATGATTATACGAATTACGGATACATTATTATGATTACGTAGTTTCAGTATTATGATTTACAGAGTTTAAAGCATGTCATGTTTTCTATTACCATAAAATTCAAAGTATACAAATAGAGCATTTACAGAATATATAGACAGTTATACAGTGATAGCATCGAGATGCTACAGTTATAGTATGTACAGAACAGAAAGATAGCGTTATGGTAATTTTGAAAACATGATGAAAACAGTGAAAGAGTATATATATATATATATATATATATATATATATATATATATATATATATATATATATATATATATGAATATGTATATAGTATCAGACCTTGTTGGACCATACAGTTTACAGAGTACGGTACCGTCGCTGCATGTAGTATACAGTTTACATAGTGCAACCGCCTATTCAGATAATAGGCTGTAGGTCAATCGTATAGTGCCCTTGACGTGGACAGGCTCCCCATCAGATATGGGTAGAGGTGGGCAGATAGACCGAGGGAGTATAGTGATTTACCTGGTCGGCCAAGCAGTGTAGATCCCGCCTATAGGGCGAACAACCCTGTCATGAGGGGTTAAATCATAACATACAGATATCCACAGGGGAAAGTTTACAGTTATTATTATATATATTCTAATTTACAGAGACAAGGGAATTACTTATGTATGTTAGAAGTATTTTGAATAGTAACTTAAATACAAATGTGTTAAATGACGTGAAAATGGTAATGAATATTATGATTTGTACTGTATTTATAGATCCAGATATACATGATTATATGGAAACGGATTTTTATGATATGATGACTCATTTGCCACACACTAGTAATAGCATATATCGTCTTACTGAGCTTTGACTCATCCTAGTGTTGAAACCTTTTTCAGGTGATCCAGGTAAGCGAGTAGATCAGACTCGCAGGTAAAGGGGCGTCTGTAGTGCCCTGATAGCAAAGTGAGTACAGTGGAGGGCTTTTGTATTTGCCTTAGCTAGCTGAGGGCAATTTTGGGGATTTAGTAACACATGTATATATTATTTTGGGAAACATGATAGCACTCTGGTATTGTACAGTATGGTATATTATTATGTATGGAAATGTTTATTTGTATTATATTTCTCGCTGCTTAGGATAATGTTATGATATCAAAGTATGATAATTATTACAGTGGGAAAAAAATCATGTTAATTTAAGCAGGTCACCACAGTTTGGTATCAGAGCCTAGGTTTGCTAGGTTCTGTAGACTTTAGAATGCAACAGAAGCAATACCAGGGTATAAGAAAAAGATTTAAGGTTACTCTGTGTCTGGGTACAGAATTACTGTAGTGGTTTCTGTGCTTTTCCTGGGGTGACGATTTCAGGAAAACCATAGTAAACTATTGTCGGGTTGTGTGTTTAGATGACAAGACTGGATATTTGGTAGAGACAGGGAAGGTAATTAATTTAGAATTGGTATGGTATAGGTCCGTATAGGAGATAAGATGCTTAAGTATGTTTCTTGTTTTCAAGATGGATCTAGGAAGTAACGGTACGAACGCTGGGAGGGATGGAGCAGGTCTATCTAGTATGGGAGGTGCAAATACCGATGCAGTACTACACAGTGTCACTCAGCAGGTGATGGCTGAGATGGCCAGAAGTTCCGGGGAGCGTGGCTGTTCGATTGAGCAGTTTACCCATATGAAGCCCCCATCCTTTGCTGGAGGAGATGACCCGATTGTAGCTGAGAATTGGGTCCAAGATAATGAGGAGACATTGGCAGTGCTTCCATGTACAGACGAGTATAAGGTAGCATTCGCCACATTTAAGTTGACGGGGGAGGCGAAGCACTGGTGGAGAGCAGTGCATCTGATAGAGGAGTAGAGGCCGGTTCCAGTACTAATGACGTGGGACCGATTCAAGAAGTTGTTCTTTGAGCGGTATTTCCCTGCTATCATTCGGAGTGCGAAGGCAGCAGAGTTCCTGCATTTGGTACAGGGGCAGATGTCGGTATCCCAGTACGCGGCTCGGTTTGTCGAGTTGTCGTGTTTTGCTCCACATTTAGCGCCTGATGAAGAGAAGAAGGCGAGAAAGTTTGAAGAGGGGCTGAGGCAGAATCTGTTTGAGCAGGTGATTGGTTTCAGGGCTCAGACATTTACAGGGGTTGTAGACAGAGCTGCGATCATTGAGAGTGGTATACGGAGGGGTGTAGAAGCTCAGAGTCAAGGGAAGAGGCCTATGCCTCGGGGGTTTCAGGCTGGCTCCAGTAGGGGTCCATGGAGAGGAGGTCGTGATAGGGGGGATCAGAGACAGATGGCAGGACCTCGAGGGAATCAAAATATGTCGATGGTTTCGGTATTTCAAACGTGCGGGAGACGTCATCCGGGGGAGTGTCGAGTGGGGAGCAATGTATGTTATCGTTGTGGGAAACCCGGCCACAAGATACGTGAATGCCTAGGTCAGCAGGATCAGGTTCCAGCACCCAGGCCTTATCAAGGAGGACATCAGGCAGCTCGGGGAGGATACCAGGCGCCTCAGGGTGGCCAGCAGAGGAATGTGGCTCCAGCACGAGTATATGCTCTGACGCCAGGAGATGCAGAGGCTGCTACGGATATGGTGACAGGTACATTTACCATTTTATCATACCCAATTATTGTTTTTTTTTATTCGTGTGCTACTCATTCTTTCATTTCTGCATCTTATGTTAAATTATTTGAGAATGAGACCCAGTCATTAGATATAGCACTGTTGGTAGCTACACCATCAGGGTCAATGATCCGATGTCAGAGGGAACTTAGAGGCTATCCGATAGAGATTCAGGGAAAAGTATTACCAGCAGATCTTATTGTACTTGATATGTGTGGGTTCGAAATAATATTGGGTATGGACTGGTTGGCTACCAATCACGCTAGCATTGATTGCTTCCAGAAAGAAGTAATTTTCAGACCTCCTGGAGAGCAGGAATTCAGATTCGTTGGTTCACGGGTACGTGCTCCAACACAGTTAGTGTACGCCGTGCAAGCGAGCAGATTACTCCTGGATGGAGGTTGGGGATTTATAGCATTTGTGAAAGAAGCATCTGAAAATGAATTGAAAATTGACAGCACCCCAGTGGTATGGGAATTTCTAGATGTTTTTCCAAAGGAGTTGTATCTCAGAAGATCTTGAGAAAAAACTACAACTGCCTCAACTATGAATGCAAAATTTGTAGTCTGTTATGAGGCAACTTGTGAGGCATTGTGTTGCAAAATTTTACCATAGGATTCCACATGGTTAATCCCATTTTTAGACAATTATTAATATAATGTGATAATAAACAAAGTCATATTGATCATATAGCCAGGGAGTAGATGATTGCAATCCACCAACTAAGTGACTATCTGGTATCACTATAAAAAATTAGATAAATGAAAACCAAAAACTAGAAACAAAAACTAAAAGTTAAAAACCAGCAACTTGTTTGGTTAACATTTATAAAACTAATACAAATTAAAAATTTAATTAAAAAATGCACATTTTCATCTTTAGATCAAAATATTTATAAAAATATGATTAAAATAATAAAATTATAAATAGTACACATTAAAAAATTATTATAATAAAAATAAAATTTATTATAATTATTTTACTTAATTGTTCTACTTTCAAAATTTACTTTATAGTAAAAATTTTATTAGACATGACAATTGAAAAATAGTAAACGTATTTTGTAATTGGCTTTATTATTATTTTTTGAAATCCAAGTATATTCTTCTTTTACTTATGTTTAAATTCATATGATCATTTAATTTTAATTTAAAATTATATAAAATGAATAAAAACTATTTATGAACATTAATATTTCTAGCAATAGGTTGCCAAAACAACTTAAAACTATAAAATCTAGTTTTCTTTTTTTTTTTTTTTTTTTTTGGAAAACAGCTGAATATTAGCAATAGAAACAAAAAAAAACTGATAATAGAAACAAATACTTTTTTTTTAATCTTTTTTTTCACTATGGAGAAACAAAAACGGAAAATAGAAAACATCAATGATACCAAACAAGTCCTAAGGGATTAAGCTCTAAAATTTTTCAGGAACATGTAACTAACATAAGTGTAGTTAAAACCCTTTGATGTTTTGAGTTAGTGGGAATGCCTCATAATGATAGATGCTAGTTATATTTTAGCAATTATTTTATTTTCAAGAATTATATAAATTGATCAATTTAATTTGTGTCTGTTATGATGTGTGCACACTTATGTAAATTTTGATTATAACCATATTATGAATTGCATATGTTGAGGCATTTTGTTTGGCCTCGTTTATAGAATATTAAGATTGTTGTCTCATTATGACGTATTTAGAGACACTAATATTAATCTCAATTGATATTTTGAAGTAGCCTTAGTTATAAAACATTGGGGCATTTTAATTTAGACTCATCATGGTATATTTTAGAAACATTTTGGTATGGGTCTTGATTGGCTTCTATGAGAAACATACGTATATTGATGGATGTAAAGGCTATTAGAGACATTTTGGCCTAGTCTTATCTTGGTTATGTATCGAGGTATTTTTGTTTAGTTTTACTGAGCTTGTTTGAAGTTGGAGCATCTTGGGCAAATGCTTGGACTATTTTTAAAACGGGCATGTTTGTCACATTTTGCGATGTTGTTTTGGCCACACTCTCCATATTGCGTGTATGCAAAATTGTGTATGTTTTGACCATGTAATGTTAGTATACATGATTTCATTCTAAACTTATGTTTATGGTCACAAGGTTATGTGCGTTTTGACTTGCATGATTTTACTATCCTTATGGGATATGAATTTCTACATAGTTGTATATGTATGATCTTATCCTAGACCATCATGTTTGGATAGTGCTTGGTCACCTTCAATATTCTTTTTTGTGGCCACATGTTGTGTATCTTAGTTTGGAGGTTTTTTCTTGTTCGTAAAACCTTAGCTACATAGTCTAAGTGGGAGACTATTATAATTTTTTGTGGACTTGCACGGTCTATTTTGTAAAACTTGGACTATATGAACATCAAACATTTTTGGGAGCATGGAACTAATGGGTCTTATAGTAAATGATTACCATATTATGGCTAAGGGCTTAAAGCACCAGTCCAAGGAATTTAAGTATCTATGGACCTTGTTTGCACAAGGAGTCTGTGATGGGTGGAGTTTCCTTATGCTTATATTTAAGTAACATAGAGAGTCCTACCCTCACCCTAATTTTAGTGTAGTTGCCCATCAAGTCACATATCCAATAAGGGAAGAGAATATTAAGCTTCCCTCAAACATCGCGAAACTCTTTAGACCACAACAACGAAACCTATAATGCAAGGTACACATCTTGAAATCAATTTATGTTTTATGTTCATGTGTTTGTGATTGATTTGGGAATTTGCTATTATTATTTTAATAATTATTGTACTATTCTAAAAATTATTTTTTTATACCTTGGAACAAAGGGCCAAATCGACCTACTTGATAGATTAATCTAGTACAAAAAGGTCAAACAAGCGCACCTAAAGAAAACTAGCAACATGGCTAGGAACAAAGCCATTTGACAAATTAGTTCAAGTACTAAATGCCAAAATCAACGTTCACAAATAACCTTGGATGGCAAGCCACCGCCTAAGGTGGTAACTTGCATGTCTAATCCAAGCTTTAGCTTAGATAAATGAAATGAGCTCTTCTCAAGCATAAAAACCTAGCTACAACTTAGATAGAAGAATTGAACCGACTCAAATACAAAATCAAGCTTTGCACAAATTAAAGGCCCAACTTGTTACTTAGAGTAAGCCATCAATCTCGAGATTAAAACGCAAAAGCAAAACTAATTATGCAAATGAAAAAAATTCTAAATGTGTTGCCTTCGTGACTACACTATCATGTTTTATGTGTTTTGATGATATTAACTTATATGTGGTTTCTAGTATTTTCCATCTTTGCAGATCATGCTTAGTACAGGTACAAGTGTCGAATACATAAAGTATTGGTTAAAAGGCAAAGATCGGACCGAGTTGATGCTCGAATAAAAAGATCAAATGAACACGTACTCGAAAGAACCCAAACACAACCAAAGGGAGCTTAATGTTGTATTTTATATAATGGGTGTGTGTTTGAGGTATTATATCTTGTAACTCTTGCGGTTTTGTTTCATACAAAATTTCTAAGCAAGAGTTGAGCAAATGTACATGCATACTACAACACATGAGTTTATAGGATTACACTAAAATCACAAACTCAACTTTCATGGTTTTCAAAGTTAAACTTATGAGTTTGTTAAATGAATCCTATACTCAAATAAGTTTTCTAAAGGGACAAGTTTTCAAACATTTTGGTATTTTGAACATCTTCATACTTAGTCCCGATTTTATCAAAACAAGTCTTATGTCCTAAGGGTGCAAAGAAAGTAAAGTATATTTCGTTAAAGGATTGTTGACCTACATGGTCATATTCCGGTTTTGATAATGACAAATACATTTGATACTGAAGTTTGTCATGAGCTTGCTTACATGTTCACACTACGCGTGTATTTGAACAGAAAGCTACATCATGATGGCTTATGGTGATCATGCTGGTTCACCCTATGCGTGTATTTGAACAGAAAGTTATATCATGATGGTGTATGGTGATCACGCAAAAGAATGAAGAAAATTGTATTGTATTTGTAATTATTTTTATATTCTTCATTCTAGGCTATAATTTAATTATGGAGTGTACCTCAGTATGGTTTGTAATAATCTGCATCATGCATGGTAGGTATATATGCTCAAAATGACCTTAGATGGACCTTAGGTTCCCACACTTAAGTGCACAAAACCCTAACATAGTTCTCATATTATCAGGGAAAATTTTAAAGCAAAGAAAAGGACCTTAGGTAAAATATAAAGGCATTTGGGCAACTAAACCTGGCAGTTCAAATCGCCTCGGTCAACCAAACCATGGACAGGTCAAAAAGTTGACCTGAGTTCGGCAAACCGAATCAAAATGAATATATCTTCCATGGAAGACCAACCATGTGTCAGCACCTTTCCCACCAACTCGAGCGCTTGAACCATCACGTTCATTTTACCCTCGGGCGACTGAACTTCTAAGTTCAGCAAATCGAACTTCATACCAGGCACCTAAAACGCGGTCTTTTTGAGGAATCGCATCATTCAGCAAACTGAACATTATTTCAAGCACCCGAACCATGAAAATGCCTTTTATTGCTGTGTCTATTCGGTCGGCTGAATTTAGCCTCGGTCACCCAAAACTCTCAGGTTGGTTTAATTTTTAACCGAGATAAAAGGGGTTAAACTGGGTTAAAATATTAAACTTGTTTAAAATATTTTTAATAATTCCCATTAAGTCCGCAACGATCATAAAATTTCCCTTGCCTATATATACAAGTTCATTTGCAAAAATAGCAAAGGATTAGCAAAATCATTAAGGTAAAATTCTCTCAAAATTTCAAATCTTATTTTTGCTTATACTACTGCCATACACTCAAAAGCTTCAATTTCTTTGATTATCCAAGTGTTGTGAGTGTGCCTAAGAGTGCTTGTGCTTTATTCCATATTGCTTAATACTCTCATTTGTGTGGTTTATTGATTGATTTTGATATTGAGAGTTAACTTTAAGTTCTCCCACTAATTTTATCTAATAAATCTTGTGTGGGAAAATTTAGTGGCTTGTGGGTGCTTGCATTGATACTGCAAGATACCTTAACCCTTATTTTTGTGTGCAAAATATTTTCTTAAGCTTGCATTCAAGCATCTCTTGTGCTTAGTATATTGAGAACATATTGTTGAGGTTGTTTGAATCATCTTGCTAGCATCCTTTGAAACCCTAAACTGATATTATGATATTTCATACTATGGTTCAAAGTTTGCTTAGAAATACACTCTAGATCTTGATTTCTTATCTACACTAGATTGAGTATTTAACACACATCATTAAGAACTGAGCATATTTACTATCATTTGTGCTTGCGTTATTATTTGAGTTATACTGTAGTACATATCTGCTGTGTAGAAGCATAATTTCATGTGCGCAAAGTTTTACATTTGTTGTATTCCAGGCATAGGCCTGAAGAAAGAAACTAGCCTTATGGAATAGTCTCAAATTAGTTTAAACCCGATTAGGAAAGCTAGGTGCACCATCCTGGTAAGGTGTAGGTTAAGGTCAGTCCTGCTAATTGACCTGGTTGTAAACGGTGCCGCTCCACCCGTTAAGTGAGTCATAGTGGAATCCTTGTTCTAGTGAGCCAACCCGAGAACGTAGGCACTTTGGTCGAACCTTGATAACATATCGCATGTGCTATTTATTTTTTCCACACTCTATATTACCACACGTGTATGTTTTATTTATGATTGCATAGACATACCCTAGGTTGTGTAATACTCCTGTTAGACTGGTTCACCTAGGGATAAATTTTTAAATCTCCAATTCACACCCCCCCCCCCTTGGGATTGCACCAAAGCTAACAAGGACATACTAAGCATATAAGATATCAAAATGGTTTTTCAAATGTGTTTTTATTAAGAAGATATCTTATATTCAAGGGGAAGCACTTTTGGACAAGTATTAAACTTTATTAGACTTAATATATTTCATATACTTTTGTCCGAGAATTTTTTAAGTGATTAAAAGACTTTTTGCTTGGGTTTAAAACCTATGTTATTGTAGGATCCCAGACCCAAAAAATAAAAGGAAATGAATATATAAGAGAGACATAAAGGAAAATAAGACAAAAAGAAGGAATTCGGTAAGGTAGGACAAAAACTGTAGACGGTTTTTTGAGCAGGAAAAAAAATCATCGCGGGTTTTAGGTCAATAGGGCGAGTCAACCACAAAACCAACGACGGTTTTGTGGAGACAGGGGAAACTAGCGCCGGTTCTCCTCTGGACTTGCTCACTTATAAATAGGTTTGAGCTCTTTTTTTTTAGAGAATTTCAAGTCTCTCTCTTCTCTCTCCTAGGGTTTTGAAACTCTTTCACCACAAAGCCTTTCCGAGCTCATCTTTGCTTCCTGGTTGTCTCTATCATCCACCGTCTAGCAAATACATGTGTTTTCACCGATTGGAACTTCTAGGGTTTTCCTATTTCAAGCTGTTTGGATTCGTTTTTTTGTAAAAAGGTAAGGAAATTTGTTTACATCAGTTATTTTTTAAATCTAAACTGGTAGAACTATAGGTTATAATATTATGTACGATATGACAGCTTTTTTGGAAAATTTCACTAGGTGGAATTGTTGGTTTTTCGGTTTTACGGTTTTAGGAAATCTAGGGTTTTGAGGTATGGTCTCCGTTTTTCCTAAAACTCATTTATTTGTACTAAATTTAAAGTAGGAGATGCTTGAAACCCTTGTTTTCAATTTAAATTATATTTTAAGAACCATATGCTATACTAATGCTTTTTAAACCAAATGAGTATGGCATGAGATGTTAAATGGAAATATACTGAACTGAGAAATATGATTATGAGATATGAGAAATAAAGTTCCAAAAATTCTTATCTGGAAATGTAGAAAGAGATGTCGGTTAAATACCGAGCTATGTATGTACCAAGGTTAAACCGAGAGTTGTGTGTGCCGGTTTATACCAATGAACGAATGAATGAATGAAATGTGAAAAATATTGGAATTTCTTAAATGCTTTATGAATGAAACCAGGTTACTGTGCTTTTGTTATAAATTGTATATATGATATATGAACTGCTTGAGAAAGCTTGTTACCAGAAAAGCATGGTATCGTTGCTAGCATGAAAGGTACAGTGCAACAACACGTTATTCTTGAGTGTGGGTATCGAACTAGTCAACTTGGTAAGAAGGATCACTAGTTAATCATGGACCAGGGTGGTGTGGGCTAGGTTGGACCAAAGAGAGTAGCGTGACTAGCCTAGTGCCCCCAGGTCTAGATCAGAGCATTATAAACGCACAAACCCGTGCCATAAGGGAAGTAAATGGTGCAGCCATGACATTTCAAAGTTGAGATGAGTTCATTATGTATATACATGATTTAAAAATAAAACAAGTAAAGTTACAAGTTTGAGTACCAAGCTGAGGGATCGTACAGTGTATGGACCTATATCGTACCCCAACCTCAAGGACTTTCGCGTGTAATGAGCCAAATTATCTTATGTAGGAATTATACAAATATCTTCTATATTACAGGTTTGTGAATTATTTAAATGTGTAATTGGTTTCTATTGGAATAAACTCATATGGTCACACATTGATATAATATGATCTACTTTACTAAGAAGTGTCTCACCCTAATATACAAATCTTATTTCGGTTCTTGTAGGAAACCGATCCTAGCATTCTAGAGGGATTCTAGAGGTAGAGTTTTTGTTAGTTTATGTAAGTTTTTATATATGTACTAGACTTTGGCTAGGATATCTTTTGGGGTTTGTAATAGCAGGTTATGTTTTTAGTATGTATGGATGTATGTGAGGAAAAAGTTAGAAACTCTGGTAAGTTTTATTAGATGATATATGTTTATTTTTTCCACTGTGTATGAATGGGAAGTTCAGTATGAAACACTCGATTTACCTTATTTGGGTGGGTAGTAT
Source organism: Malania oleifera (assembly GCF_029873635.1). Taxonomy (NCBI): domain Eukaryota; kingdom Viridiplantae; phylum Streptophyta; class Magnoliopsida; order Santalales; family Ximeniaceae; genus Malania; species Malania oleifera. Next base: position 35,038,014 of record NC_080419.1, on the reverse strand, counting down.
ATGTATGGTATCAGAGATATGCATGTTATGTATGTATAGTAGCACTTCGGGCCCACCTAGAGGATCGAGGTGTTATAGTTATGCACTAATCAAATTTCCTAAACACATTTCGGTATTTAGGCAATAACTATTTCTATAAAATTGCAAAAGGGACGATCTTGGTGTCCTTAGAAAGCTAAGAAAAAATACCACAACTTTCATGTTGATGGCTTTTTCTTATTCATGGCATTCATTGACAATAACATGGGATTCATTGATGAGTGATAGTTGACACTAGTCGACAAGTGCAGGAGACTAGTCGACGAGTACAATGGGCAGAATGACGCTAACGGACAAAAACGGCTAGTTTTTTTTTTTTTTTTTTGGAAATTACTCCCAACGGTCCAACAACGGCTAGTTGGATATTTTGACTATAAATACAAACTATTAGGCTTGTTTAGACATGGTTTTGATGATTTATACAAGCATTTAGTGAAAGATTTCTTTGAATCCAAAACCTAGGCTCTCTTGCATTCTAGTTATTCATTTCATAGTGCTCAATCTCTCTTGCTCTCTAAATTATTCAATCCTTGAGAGATTAAGTGTGAGGTTTGTTTTGTATTTATTATCAGCTCAAATTAAAGGAGCATTATTTGTATTTAATCATCTTCTTGTAAAGGTTCTTTGTGAATCCAGTTGTAAGATTCTTGGTGAACCATTTGGTGAAGGCTCTTGGTGAGCATTGTTTGTTCCCGAGTTGTAAGGCTTGTTCCACCGATGAAGGAGTATTCATAGTGGATTGTGGAATTTTTAGCTTGGTGCTAAGGCGTGGACGTAAGCTTAATGCCGAACCACATAAAAATACTGGCGTTGATTTTCTCTTCCTATACTCTTTATTATTTGTCTTATGCATGATTTAAATTTCATATATTGTGATATAATTTCTTGCATCTTACCAAGACTTTGGTTTTGTAGAGAAAATCATTTATACGTGAAAAGAGTCTATTCACCCCCTCCCCCCCTCTAGACTATACACTCCCAGCTGGGACGTTTAACAAAATGTACTTCCAAAACTTGAAAATGCCTTTTGAGGTTAAAGAATTGGGGGGGCGGGTATGATGGAACCAAAATTTGACATATGTGTCAAGAAATCAATGATAATAAATGGGAAGGCTTTTAGGCAATCCCTAGAAAATAGAGTGGTACATATTAACTCAAGAGAAAGCAAAAGGCATGTAACCCTAATGATTATGTGTCAGAGTTGTGCAATTAAGTATTTAAATACATTAAGTGAGTGTTACCATTTTAGTTAAATACTTAATTATGTTCAATATTTTAATCATTGAGCTCATTTAATAATTTTAAGTTAATTATCCTATTTTTACTATAAACTTACGAATCATCATGTTTAATTATTGCACAATAGTTTTCGAAAGTGGAGCCAAAAAGGAAATTTGGAGGAGCCGCATGCACGTGAAGAAGCATGCATTTAATGGATCACGCACGAGAATTGCATAAAGCCTTGCGTGGAATCAAATGGGCCGCGTGCGTGTGTGAAAGCTGCAGCCATGTGTGCAAATTAACGTGGGTTTCAAAAGCAAAATAATGAAGAAGAGACGGTGCATGCATACATTCATAGCTGGCTCGTGTGGAGCTGAAGGCCTAATTGAAGGACCGTTCATGAGCTGCCATGCGCTGGTGTGCACATATGGGAAAGAGAAGCTCGGCCATGCACATGGAAGCCCGGCCATTAACGTGAAGTTCGGCCATGCATGCGTTGAAGAATGGGCCATTCACATGAAAAAGCAGTCGTGCGTGAGGCATGAGCTGGAAATACATGCAAGAAGGGGTCGTGTGACAAGACCGGCCCATCCATGCACTGAAGGGAGCTGCGGCACCGAATTCAAAAGGGAGCTGTGGATGTTTTTTTTTCCCTTGGGCCGTGCGCTGGGGGTTGCTTGTGTTAGGGTTTTAAAAAAGAGAGGCTATGCTGTTAGGGTTTTGGGCAAGCTTTTGTGAGGGGGGGTTCTGAAGAGTGGTGCGCCACACAGAGGAGCTAGGAGGAAGCTATAAGACTCCCACACGGCCATTCCCATTCTCTCTCTCTCTCTCTCTCTCTCTCTCTCTCTCTCTCTCTCTCCTGCATTTAAATATTTGTTTAAGTTATGGTTATTATTCATTTCAGTATTCTTTTATTTAAGGTCTCTAATGGAATTTTAAATATTTGTTGGGTTATGTTTTTATTTAGAGACATTGTTGGAATTGAATGCTTGTTTGAGTTATTGTCTTCATTTAAAGTTAATATTAGAATTACACTTTTGTTTAAGTTAATTAGTGTGTTTAGCCAATTTCATTGTTGAAGAACTCCTTCTTGTTTTTTTACTTTTTATTCTTTATTTTAATATTTAGTCGAGTTGATTATTGAATTGGGTACTTTTGTTTACGTTAGTGTTAGGTTTATTTATGCTTAAGACATTGCTAGATTAAGTTTATTTTTAGTTGAGTCGGTGTTAAGTTTTGTTTATTTTCGTTTGCGTCATTTTAATTCCATCACAAATTTTCCAAAAACCCCATAAATTAAATCTGAACCATGTTTAGTAAAATATTTTCTTATTTTCTTCTTTCTGTTTTGTGCAAGTTTAAAACCAATCTGCATTCTCTGAGGAGATGATCTAACCCTTTGGACTAATTATTACATGACAAAACTCTTATACTTGGGATGTCTTTACTCTACTCATTTTTAAAGTGAGTCACCTGACATAATGGTTATAAAACCTAAGTCAATAAGAGAGGAACATTAAAGTCAAAGAATAAAACTTATAATAAGACAAACAAACATGTACGCCAAGTCATGATGCTATGAAGCAATTGGAGTGAGGGGGTAATTTTCCTATACTATGTAAGCTCAAAGATGAATTTAGAAGATCCTTTGATTAAACCTTTAGGCAGAAAGCAAGGGTGTGACTCATCAATCGCCCCAGTCAATTCATTCCACTCCAATAGATAACCCAAGTGTGCCACTGAGTGACTTTTTAGTCTTCCAGAAAAGGGTAGAAAACATGTTCACTATGATCTTGCTTAAAAAAAAAAGGGATCATGTGGAGCATGGTTCGGAGGCTAACAAGATAGAAGCAGTGTTTGATAGGAAGACAACTGCCCCATAAGAAGTTGCTGTGAAGGCTTTAGATCCAGTAAAGAAGGTAGAAGATGGAAATATTGTGGGCATTTATTGTAATAACCCGAAGAATTTTTTCAGCATCTCGTCGACGAACACAGGGGATTCGTCAACAAGGATATAAGAAGAGTTCGTCGATGAGGATGGGTTTCGTCGATGAGAAGATACTGAGAGAGGATTTAAAATAGACTAAAACTCGTCGACGAGGTGACGTGTCTCGTCGACGAATCCAGCCCTATAAATAGTTGAAACTCAGATTTTAATCAAATTTTCAGCGTAAAACTCTTCTCTCTCTCTCTCTCTCTTCTACAACCCCCTCCCCTTATCTTTTTGATTCTGGCCCCATTTCTCGCTGGATTGAAGATCTAAGGCAACCACGAGGCTCATGACGAAGTTCTCTGTAAGTCTGCCAGAGCAGATTGTGGGAAAAGTTGGTTTGAAATTCATCTCAAATTCAGGGTAAGATAATTTATTCAGGTTATGCATTCCTTGTAGTTATAAGAAATATTATAGGTAGGAAAATACTGATGTTTTGTTCTGGGGGATATTATTTTCAAGATGTTGAGTTAGGAACCCTGCGGGTATAGGGCCAGAATTTGGTAGGGGCTTTTCAGAGTTAAGGTAATGGATATATGCTATGCTAGTAATTTTTAATATGTATACAAAATATTATGAATGAGTGTTTCAAGCATGTATATCAGATTATTTTTCAGAGAATTATGAATATTATTTTATAGCAGAATTACAGAAATTGAGCATGAGACTACGTTTATTCAAATGTATGACATGAGTTTATTACAGTACAATATGTATAGGTTTTACAGTATTACAGTTATACAGATATTTTAGAATATTAGAAATAAATGAGACTTACAGCATTTTTGAGAAAACATGATTTCTAAACCATAACACTCAGACAGTTTATTCAGACAGATTATACAGTGATAGCATCAAGATGCTACAACAGATATACAGAGTATACAGATATTATATACAGAGCACACGAATATTATATACGGAACACACAAATATTATATACAGAGCATACAGATATTATATATAGAGTATACAAATATTATATACAGAAATTACAGATAGTACAGATAGAAAACACAGATGTTACAGACAGATAATATATATATATATATATATATATATACATATATATTTTTTAGTCAGATATCTCAGTTAATACAGTTCAGAATTATAGTGTTATGGTTGTTTTTGAAATCATGTTAAAAACAATAAGATGAGTATATATTTATATATGTATACAATATTACACGATATTAGATCCCTGTGAAAATTACAGACAGATATAATTACCGCAGAGCACGGTACTGTTGTTAGTTTCAGACATGTGCAACCACATGACTCCGTTGCCCGAAGTGATTGCAGTGGGTCGGGATCTACATAAATCATTACAGATTGGTGGAGGATAGAGATTGACTTATTTGGAGGGTTGACCAGAGTAAGTCCAGCTTACGGGTTGCACAACCCTATCATGAGGGGATATATTATGATATACAGATCTCAGGGTATAATAAAAGTTCTTATGTACAGATATATCACACAGCAGCAATTTATATTATTATACTTGCAGTACCTTCAAATAGCAAACTCAGATACACAGTCATATTTTAAAGATTACATGATAGATAGATATATTTTGTACAGTTTTTCAGTTTTCTTAGATTACAGTATTATTTCAGTATTTTGACTATTTAACTCAGCCGCCACACACTACCAATAGCATATTTCCAGTTACTGAGCGTTGTCTTATCCCAGTGACTTACCATTTTTCGGGAGATCCAACTGGGCGAGCAGATCAGGCTCGCGGGTAGAGGTTGACTTGAGCTGCCCTTGTGGGAAGGGTAGGTATTTTGGGATAATAGTGTTTTGGGATAGTTTTCAGATCATTTGCATTGTAAATATATTTCAGAGTTCTATAGTTTTCAGGTATGTTGTATTATATATAGCAGTTTCCATTTTTGTTTACCGCTGCCTAGTGTTGTATGATGTACAGAGTATTTCCCAGTACTTCTTTGGGCCTGGGATGTTACTAGTAGTATTTCAGACAGATGATATATAATTTATAGATAAAAAAAAAATTGAATATATAGCAGGTCGTTACATCTATGAACAGTGGTCTCGTGAACTGGAGGAAAATTTTAAAAAAATTGACTAATTGGAAAATCTGGTGAAGAAAGTACACAACTTTCCCTCTGTGGGGGAATCATCAACCAAATCTTCAAACCCTCCATTTACCCAAGAGGTCATGGAGATCCCTTTGCCAAGTATGTTCAAATTGCTAAGTATTGAAGGGTATGATGACTTGACTGATCATTTGCACTACTTTGACTCCTTTTAGGTGTTAATGTAATTGCAAGGCGTGCCCGATGCAATTGTAGGTTGAGCATTTGCAGCCGCCCTAAAGGGAAATGCCAGGGTGTGGTACCGAACCCTAAAACCTGACTTTATTGGATCCTTTTTTGAAAAGGAGCAGCAGTTTGTTGGGCATTTTGTCAGCAATCGGAAAATGGCGAAAACTTCAGCTCATCTGATGAGTCTTGTCTAAGGGAAAAAGGAGACACTTAAGGAGTTCATGCGTCGCTTTGTCAACGTTACTTTAGAAATTCGAAACCTGGATCATAGGGTAATGATAGCAGCTCTGACAATAGCTTTTCAATCAGGGGACTTCTTAAACTCTTTGGGAAAAAACCCCCAACCAATATAGCAGAACTGGTCACATGAGCCCATAAATACATTAATCTAGAAGAAGTCATGACCACAAGGAGTCAGATTGATCTAAAAAGGAAGAGTCTGAGAGACTTGGATGAAACGACTAAGAAGGGGAAGGAAGCAACTTATAGATTCATGGCGTACGAACCCCAATGGCACGAATCCCAATCATGTGAATCCCAATGGCGCGGATTGACATTCTTAGACCAACAACAACCCATATGATGAACACGACTCATGAGGCCCTAAAGACCTGCCCATTTGATGAGCACAACTCATGAGGCGGTAAAGGAGTTAGCACAACTTACTAGTAATGACCTATATGATGAGCATCACTCATAGGACTTTGAAGACATGCCCATTTGATGAGCACAACTCACTAGTAATATCCCATCTAATAAGCACTGCTCATGAGGCCCTGAAGACCTGTCCATTTGATGAGTAGAACTCATGAGACCACAAAGGAGTCAGTAAAGCTCACTAGCAATGGCCCATCTGATGAGCACCGCTCATGAGGCCCTAAAGATCTGCCCATTTGATAAACACAGTTCATGAGGCAACAAAGGAGTGAACACAACTCACAAGTAATGACCTATTTGATAAACACCACTCATGAGGCCCCGAAGAATTGCCCATTTGATGAGCCCAACTCATAAGGCAACAAAGGAGTTGTTGGCCTAACATGACTTTCAAATCTTATTTTGATGATAACAAATCAAGGTAAATTTAACATGTTGTGGTTTAAGTAATGATGTTTCAGGAAATCAAGTATATGAAGTTCAAAAGTTCAAGTATTAAGAGTCCAAGATCACAAGTGATTATTAAAAGCTCATACTCCACAACAAGTGAACAAAAGGAAGCTTAAAAGGTCAAAGACAAACAAATCTTGTGGAAGCTTTAAGGATATTGAAGCTCAAGATAAAATGGACTGAAAGCAAACATATACATAAAAACTTTAAGTTTAGAATGTTTTAAAGTCTTAAGAAAATCTTGTGTAAGTACTTCAACTAAATATCAAAATGAATGCTTTAAAGCTTATTAGGGTTAATCATGGACCTAGAGACCTTATTTTGAAAATTCTTGAAAATATCTTTCAAAAGTATCAAAACAAGTTGCTAAGAGTTTTTGGAAATAAGGTTTAAAAAGCAATGTTTTAACTGCCTAGGCGACTAACCTTTGTCTGGTCAGGTGACTGACAATTTTGCTGAATTAAAATGGGAAGACAGTATAGGCACAGGCGACTGACCCTTGTGAGTTCAGGCGCCTGACCCTATTCTGACTGTGATAATACACTGTATTTAAAGTTTGGCGACTGACCTCAATGAATTTAGGCGACTGACGTTCGTAACAACTATTTTAAAACAACTTTTAAATGTTTCCAAATTAAGTTGCTTGTGCTCCAAACTTTGTAAAAACTTGGGAAACACTCCAAGTAACTTGGGCAACATGAAAATATGAATTTTTAAGCCTATAAATACATGATTTCACAAATCAAATCTTACCAAGAATTCATAATAGTAATCAAACGTACAACTTTCATACTCCAAAAGCTCTCTTGCTCACATACTTGGTGGAGTTTTATTGAGATTTGCTGGGCTATTTTTCATCGATCTTTGAGCATAAAACTCTGAGTTTGATTAATCCAAAGAAAGATCCCGGTGATATAATCTCTGAGTTTTAATTCTATTCTTCATTGATATTTAAATTGAAGTATTCTTAGTTGTGCTATAACTTGTACTAATCTGCACTTTTTGAGAGTAATTCTTATACGTAAGAAGTTCTTTCTTGTTTTCTTGATGGTTTAGGACTATTGAATTGTTGTAGCTAGCGTGGGGTATCACTTGAAGAGGAGGGCTCCAACCTATTTAAGGAGTGTTGTAAGGTTGCTCCTACCCGTAAAGGAGTGGTATAGTGGAATCCTTAGGTGTGTCGCCTAAGGCGAGGACGTAGGCAGGTATAGCCGAACCTTGTAAAAAACTCAGTCTCACTCCCTTCCCTACTCTTTATTTTCTGCATATATAAATTGCGTGGATATTTATTTAAGTGCTGGAAATTAAATTGATGTTGAGATTGAGGAAAACTTTTAATTAAAGGGAGTATGTTGATTAATCTTTTGCGGAAACCTTAAAGGGAGTACGTTGATTAATCGTTTACGGAAATCTTGATTAAAGGAAGAACATTGATCAAGAAACCTAATTGATAACAAAGTTTGAATCTTGAAAGCACTACTGTAATTCATATATTATTTAAGTAACTTGTGGATTGTGTTGGCTTATTGATTGATTGATTGATTGGATGTGGATTTAAATTGTTGCAAGATCATGTTAATATACTTTCTAATTAAGATTTAAAAGTAAATTTGGTTTTCAACTGATATTGTAATTGAAATTCATACTTCATTTAATTGACTAACTTGTGAATTGAGATTGGCTTATTATTTGGTTATTAAGTTAAAATTGCTGCAAGATCAATATACTCAATTCATAAAGTTTTAAAAGTGATTATTGATTCCTAGGTGATATTGTGATTCAAATCATCCTTGTGTGATTACTAAACTTATTATAAGTTGGGAATTTATAAAAAGAGTTCAAAGAAAATTTTAAAAATCTAATTCACCCCCGTTTTAGTACTACACCTTACTTTTCAGGAGTGAGCACGACCCACCATTAATGACCCATTTGATGAGTACTGCTCATGAGGCATTGAAGACATCAGCTTGGATTGAGCCGAATAGTGAAGCGCTCGGCTTGAATTGAGTTGAGCAGTGAAGGCATTGGCTTAGATTGAGCCAAATAGTGAATATGTCAACTCTAATTGAGCCAATATGTGAAGATATCTACTCGGATTGAGCCTGATAATGGAGAGATCGGCTTAGATTGAGCCAAATAATGTAGACCTCAGCTTGAAGGAAGAAGTTAGCTCAGTCTGAGTTGAACAATGGAGACATCGGTTCAAATTGAGTTGAACAATGGAGATGTCAGTTCGGATTGGGTTGTACAGTGAAGACATCGACTTGGATTGAGCCGGACAGTGAAGGCATCGACTCTAATTGAGCCGATAAATGAAGATATCGGCTTGAATTGAGCCAGAGAGTGAAGATATCTTCTCGGATTGAGCTGGACAATGAAGACATCGGCTCGGATCAAGCTAATAGGTTCTGTAATCTGGGAAAGTTATGAAGCCTCGTAGTTGGTTATACTAAGTTGGAACGCTTGGGGACCGATTCAGATTATGTCGGATGCTCGTGTAGTGGACCTCGAAACACTCTCAAATAAAAGAATTTTTTTTCAAATATTCAAGAGTAAATGAGGGGGGCAACTAATACACCCAAGATTAGTAGACTTATTCATGAGGGGATACAGTTATAAAACCACCATTGATACCTCACATAATCGCGCTTGAGTTATCCGTAATCCCCCGATATAGTTACAAAATCACTATTGATATCCTACATAATTGCTCTTAAGTTATCTATAACCCCCCTAAACATAATAATACACTTGTAAATACTAAGTTGAAGGAAGGTTTGCCTCCATCACTATAAAAAGGGGATCTCTGGAGGAGGTAAGTATCTTATTTTTACTTACTCTTCACTTATTGTTGCAATCTGAATCTCTCATTTTTTAATTTAGGCATTAGAGTGATCTTCCGGAGTACACTTTGGGTCATACAATCCATTCTTATTTGATTCTTTTCAGATGATCGTGGTCGAAGGACGATTTAACAAATACCATTCGATTCTTGGCAGCAACAATTATCACATTAGGTTGTGACTTATTCTAGGGTGTTACCCTATAATTACCATAATAGTCGGGTTCACTTACATGCAAACTACCACTCCATCAATATTTTTATGTATGTCACAAATTCAGCCTATTCACCTTCTTCCAGAATTTCAAAGACACCCTTCTGCAAAAATCTTAAGAGGGAATGAATGGCCAATCATGAAATTTCATCTGCTAATGTGTCTCTGTCCTTTTAAGATAAGAGACAGAGAAAGAGAGATTAATTATTAATATGCAGAATGATGGAACAAGTGATGTTGCTCCATTATAATATATTTATAATATGTAATGTGTGTAGGCCATAGTATCTTTGACAAATCTAATTGGTGAGTGCCAAAGCATTATAGAGTAAGACAAACAGAGCCCTCCAAATGACCAAAAAGGAAAAACACATCACAAGCTCAAAATTATCCGATCTTTTTTCCCCTTCGTACTGCAATGCAGTCCATTTAGGACGCATATATATATATATATATGAACGAAACAGCTTTCTTAATTGATAGGTCACGTTTTTGGCCAGCCCCACCCCAGCCCCATGCAACACATAGCTAGCAGTAGTCCCCATTTATGAGTTCCATTTCTGAAAAATCATTTGCAACCAACCAATCAGACCTACACACCCAAAAGACACTCCCTTTGTTAGCTGAAACACTCGACTTTACTCTTCTCAATGGTGCTCTTGATTAATCTGAGAGAGAGAGAGAGAGAGAGAGAGAGAGAGAGAGAGAGCAGAGGACAAATGATTTCGCGATATAATATGTGGTTCTGAAGAGTGGTGCGCCACACAGAGGAGCTAGGAGGAAGCTATAAGACTCCCACACGGCCATTCCCATTCTCTCTCTCTCTCTCTCTCTCTCTCTCTCTCTCTCTCTCCTGCATTTAAATATTTGTTTAAGTTATGGTTATTATTCATTTCAGTTTTCTTTTATTTAAGGTCTCTAATGGAATTTTAAATATTTGTTGGGTTATTATTATTAAAGTCAATTTGTGTTTTTATTTAGTGACATTGTTGGAATTGAATGCTTGTTTGAGTTGTTGTCTTCATTTAAAGTTAATATTAGAATTACACTTTTGTTTAAGTTAATTAGTGTGCTTAGCCAATTTCATTGTTGAAGAACTCCTTCTTGTTTATTTACTTTTTATTCTTTATTTTAATATTTAGTCGAGTTGATTATTGAATTGGGTACTTTTGTTTACGTTAGTGTTAGGTTTATTTATGCTTAAGACATTGCTAGATTAAGTTTATTTTTAGTTGAGTCGGTGTTAAGTTTTGTTTATTTTCGTTTGCGTCATTTTAATTCCATCACAAATTTTCCAAAAACCCCATAAATTGAATCTGAACCATGTTTAGTAAAATATTTTCTTATTTTCTTCTTTCTGTTTTGTGCAAGTTTAAAACCAATCTGCATTCTCTGAGGAGATGATCTAACCCTTTGAACTAATTATTACATGACAAAACTCTTATACTTGGGATGTCTTTACTCTACTCATTTTTAAAGTGAGTCACCTGACATAATGGTTATAAAACCTAAGTCAATAAGAGAGGAACATTAAAGTCAAAGAATAAAACTTATAATAAGACAAACAAACATGTATGCCAAGTCATGATGCTATGAAGCAATTGGAGTGAGGGGGTAATTTTCCTATACTATGTAAGCTCAAAGATGAATTTAGAAGATCCTTTGATTAAACCTTTAGGCAGAAAGCAAGTGTGTGACTCATCGACGAGAATGGGGTTTACGCCTGTAACCAAAAGTCAAAGGTGATCATAACCCAACCTATGTAATTAGAGATCCCATGAAGTAGGTTTATATGGGTAATAACAAGTCATTGGTTGTCCTTGCATATACTATAATTAAATTTATAAATGTTCATTCATATGGTGAGAATAGCGTAAGACTGCAATGTGTGAAAACTTGCTCTTAATGGATTTCATAGTCCTTATAGGGGTGTGCTTAATATCAGTGCACACTTGATGATTTTACCTTTATGAGTGTAGTGTAGGGCCGCTCCTATGTAATACTCGGTAGGATTGCTAGAGCACTCATGAAATCTTGGAAAGACGCATGGCCTAGACATGTCAACCCGCATTAAACAACTAAGCTTTAGATTGTAATGTAGATGGCAAGCTTGTATGACTTGCAATAGGAATTATGGTTCATAGAATCTTAATGTCTCACCATATTTTCATGGATTACGACTTATCTTCTCAGGTTGGTTCATAACCCAAAAGGCATTAGATACGATACATTACATTTTAGTTAGTTAACCAAGATATTCTTTAGTCTTTTAAAATAGATGGGGATTGTTGGTATTTTGTAAAAATAATATTTTAAAAATTATTATTACTTCTCTCCTCTAATGGTTATTTAAATAATTTATTTAATTTTACTTACAGTTACAAAAATGGTTATGACTGTTTTGTGACCATCGTTACTATTCATTTTGTGACCATTTTAGGACCATTGTTGACAATTTTTTAATAGTTATTTACGCGCGCGCGCGCGCACACACACACACACACACACACATATATATATAATATGTTAACTTTGGTGCAATCGCAAGAGGTGGGTGAATTGGATATTTAAAAATACTTTATTAGGTCAAACAGTCTAACAACAATATAATGCAACTTAGAGTCTGTCTATGCAATTATAAATTCAATCATTCACAATAAAACATACACATGTGGTAAATAAATTGCAAAAAAGTAAATTGCACACACGATATATTATCGAGGTTTGGCCAAAGTGCCTACTTCCCCACCTTGGCTCACCAGTACAAGGATTCCACTATAAGCCCACTTCATGGGTGGAGCGGCACCGTATACAATCAGGTCAATTAATGGGGCTGACCTTAACCTACAACTACACCTTATTAGGATGGTGCACCTAACTTTCCTAACCAAGTCTAAGTCAATCCGGGACTATTCAATAAGGCTAATCTCCCTTTTCAAGCCCACGCCTGGAATACAACAAATGTTCAATATAAATTTTACGTACATGGAAATATGTTTCTCAACAAGAATAAACGTACCACAATACGATCCAGATAATAATGCAAGCACAGATGATAGTAAATATGCTCAGTGCTTAATAATGTGTGTTAAACACTCAATCAAATGTAAATATATAGTCAAGATCTAAAGTGTATTTCCAAGCAACTTTGAAACAAATAATCAAAGTAAATCAATCACCACAAGTTTCAATAAGAATATTCAAAATATCTTAAACAAGATTTTTTTCACAATAATAGCTCAAGAGATATTTGAAAAATGTAAGCTTATGAAAAATATTTTTGCAAGTCAAATACACACAAACTTGATGAGTCTTGCAACCAAGATGCAAAGACTCCCTAGCTACAAGGATTTTCCCACACAAAGATTTAATGATTAAATCGGGGGAAAATCCTAGAAAAACTCTCTATAAAAATACTCAATCAATCTAAAACAATGAGAGTTTAAGCAACAAGAACCACTTTAGAACACTCTTAGGAAGTTGGATTTATCAAAGGAATGACAAACAGAGAGTGTATGGGTTTAGTAGTATGAAAAATATGATCTTGAAAATACAGAGGATTTTTGGCTAATTGATATGCTAATATTGGTTAATTTTTGCAAATGAACCCATATATATATAAAGGGTCAAAATTATGACCGTTAGGGATACACGGGGAATTATTAAAAATATTTTAAATGAGTTTAAGAAATTAACCTTGATTTACCCTAATTAATTGAGATAAAAATTAAAACAACCCGAGAGTTTTGGGCACTTGTCCCTTGGTTCGGTCTCCCGAACAGACACAATAGAAAAAGTGATTTTTGAAGTTCGAGTGCCTGAATTTAGGTTCGGTTTGCTAACCAAAGGTGATTTCCATTCTGTCCGAGGTTCAGTCATCTGAACCATAGTTCAACTTACTGAACTGCCAAGTTCGGTCACCCAAGGGTAAAATGAACTATAAGTTCAAACGCCCGAGGATGATGGAAAAGTACAAGGTACAAGTTCGGTTAACTGTGGACACTCAAGTCATTTTGAGTTCGGTCATCCAAATCCTGGTCAACTTTTTTACCAGTCCATAGTTCGGTCGACCGAGGCAATTTGACTTGCTAGATTTGGTCGACCAAAGCCTCATGATTTTAACTTAAGGTTCATTCTTTGATTATAATTTGACCTCTGATAACATGTAAAGTATAGTGGGGCTTTGTGCACTGTGTTGGAACCTAAGGTCTATTTAAGGTCATTCTGAGCATATTTTCCTACCATGCATAATGCAGATTATTACAGGTCATATAATGTTACAGACCATAATTAATTACAACCCAGAATGAAGAATATAAAAAAATACAATTACAAATAAGGTACAATATTCTTCAGTCTTCTGTAATATCATCATACGCCATCATGATATAGCATTTTTTTCAATTCCATGCATAGAGTGAACCTGCATGCAAGTCTTAGTGCAAACATCAGTATTAAGTGTATTTGTCATTATCAAAATGGGATATGACCAACTAGGTCAACAATATATATATATATATATATATATATATATATATATATATATATATATTTAGAACGTGATTTGCTACAATTTTCTTCTTCTTTCTTATAAAATTATTCTTTTCGAAAATTCTTCTGTTGTTGATCTGATTATAACTTTTTTTCTTTGTCATTGTTGTTATATATGTTTTGGTTAACCAAGTCATGTTGTTCATGTCTTCTAATTAATGAATGCATGCCAATTGGAAGGATTGTATATGCTAGGGGTAGATGGCAATGAGCCTTTTGCACCACATTGGTGGAGCAAAATCTTCCTAAGAGCAGTGCTACGCATGCTTCAACCGATAAATTTTCTCAATTTTATTTTTCATACCCTGTTTCAGATTTTTTTTATTTTTTATTTTTTACAACATTTGAGTTAAGTATAGAATCATTTCTCAGGCAAGAAGAATTTCCTAAAACCTAAAACATGATGGGATTCCCTCTCCTTTTCCTATGATCACGGAACTCAAGTCTGAAAGAGTTTTTCCCTTGGTTCGAATAGTAGCTGTTAGCAAGCTTGACTTGCCTATCCCGCTGGGTTGGCTTGGATCCTCTCCTTGGCAGGGAGTAAAGGACCATTGTCCTCTGCATGTCCAGCGACTTGTCATGTGATAATTTAAATAATCAGCAGACAGAATTTAACTGCTATCTTTTCATATAAAAACGAGATCGTTTTAGTCCAATTAGTATATTGATTGTTCTTTGTCTATTGTGTCGTCTCCACATGCCTAGTTGCTATTTGTTGCACCGGACAAAGACAATTTAAAGGAGAGGAGCTAGTGGATAGCTAGATAGACAGAGTCGCCGTCAAAAGCCAGATTGAGGGAGGAGAATAAATACATTCACCATGCATGCCAACTACAACCTTACCGAATAAATACCTTACCGAATGTGTATAGCATGATATTCTCTATTTTCTCAATCCATTCCTTTTCACAAGCCAACTACAGCCTTACCGAATGTTAAATATGTAGACTGGCAACGCCTTAGATTTGAATTTGCATGAACTTGTACAAAGTGTAATACAAAATTGCATTGAGTTTTATCCAAATTCATCCAATCCAAATTTAAAACCTAAAATCTATGCTCCTAAATGCAGCATTAATACAATTTCACTATACAATTTGTTTAAATCTACATAAATCCAAATTCAAGGTTTGGGCTCCACAATCCTAGAACCCCAAATGCAAGGTAAGCGAATAATATGGGAAAACCACTACCAAATAAAGTGTAAAATATAAATAAAGAAAATCATAGAAGCACTAGAACCTTGGTACCCCTATCGTTTTCTGGATCAACCTGATAAGAAATTTTGCCTTGTATCAACAAGCACCGCAATAATTACTATAGAAGTACTTATTTTTGAGTACCTTTTACAATAAGTACTTTTTTAAGTGGCTCTCAACAAAGGCCAAGTAAAACATGACTCAAGAAAAAAATGAGAAATGAGGAAGCAGTCCAGATTTATTGGTCATTTATAGAGTTCGAAGGATTATAGTCATTACACAATACATAGAAAGATGACAAAATAATGAACTTAAAAGACAGCAGCAGAAGAAAGAAAAGGTAAGAAAGCAGCCAGAGCTACTCTTCAGCAGCCATCTTCCATCATGAAGCTTTCAGATCATCCATGCCAACGCTAGCCTGTGCCAAGAGAAGATTACGATGAAACACCTCAAAAAATTCCAACCCCTCCAAAAAAGACAATTGAAACCAACTTTTTATTCCTTCTTCAATCTAACAACCCCCTCAGGAGTCAGGATTCACAATATGGTTTTACAAAGCACATTTTGGATGTCACAGATGGCAACAAAATATAAGCCCCAGTTGTTTGTAAACTGAAAATTTTGCACTGGTTAGTAACAACAAATTTTGTGGTCATAAAATGGCCAAACTCTCAAATTCAACACTCAAAAATGCATTCAAATTTGAGAGAGAAGAGAGAGAGAGAGAGAGAGAGAGAGAGAGAGATTGAAATTGGAGCAGCCATTTCATAACATGAGACATACCAGAAACTTGTGGTTCTCTTCAAGGAGAGGAGAAAAGGTTGTGCAAAATTTCTCCATGTCAGCATTAATATCACCTTTACCCCCTATCACCTCCATGAACTTCTTCCTCTCCGGTGCAAGCTTCATAGCCACCTGTATGTATAATAATATCCAAGACATTAAGAAGTTTTTTAGGCAAAAAAAAAAATAATGTCAAGAACTTGGTTACCATTGAAGAAAATTTGATGGACTTCTCAGTCACACTTAGTTTTTCTCTAACAAAAACGTTATACCTTTTCTTTTTCTTTTCTTTTTTGAAGAGAGAGAGAGAGAGAGAGAGAGGAGACTGTGTCCTACTCAATAAAATTTTCATCTATTATCCAAGAAAAAGGTTGGTGAAAAAAGAAAAGAAAAATCTTGTCAATATTCAGCAGGCATTCATGGCTCATCAATCTAGGATGTTCTCTCAATCATTTACATTACTAAAACTAATAAGAGAAGTGATAGGTACTCAAGTTTTCACTAAACTAGATGAAATAACTAAAACCAATGTTTTGAAAGGCAAAGGCTAGAGCAAGCATATAACCCCTTATGAGGTAAGGCAAAAGCCTCAAGGGATTGAGGCATATTCCTTTTGGGAAATTTATTTTTTAGGTAAAAAAAATATGCAATAAATTACATATGTTTTTAAAATATAACAAAAGTAAAGAAAATTGAAAATGAATTTTAAAATATATATATATATATATATATATGTATATGTATGTATGTATATGTAATTTCTACACTAATTCTTGTCCATTCCAAGAATTCTAACTTTCTTAAATTCATTCTACAAGACAGTAGTCATAATATTACATGGTTCAAATTATTCTCATGATCTGAGATGCAAGTAATATGCAACTCTGAATTATTTTCGAAAGGTTGAGCCGTCAACTCGCATTAGGACAATTATAAATATGAGATTAAATTTTCTAAACAAATCTAACTTTGGATTTACACACATGACATATGCAAGTCTCAACTAAAAACTAACAATTCACCAAATGTAGGCCTTCTGTACAAATGAGTAAACTTCCATATATAATGCATTGGCCTTTTTTGGGATTTGATAATTTAGACTCAGCCTCGAGGCGAGCCTAGCCTTTTAAAACATTACCTAAAACAAAAGAATGTGCCAACAACCAAGAGTCATAATACAAAGGAGAAACAGATTTCAGATGACATTGAAATAGACAGCAGCAACAAGAGAGCCTAAACTCCCATACATGGGGTTAAAGTTGTACTCAATTTCAGAAAATATATCAAAAATAAATCGTCACAACAGCAGTTCAAAGTCAAGCATACAAGGATAAATTGAATTAATTAAGCGAGCAGTAAGCAAAGCAGCTTATGGAATAATGTACATTTCTATAGAGAAATTTCAGAATTAAGTCAGCAGGCACAAGGAATTACAGTGAAACTTGAACTGGCAATCCAGCCATGCCATTTTTTAAGTGTCTTGCCATAGGCATCAGTACAAGCCTGTGACATTGTCCAGTCTGGATGATCAATCAGGTTGCGAAATAACTGCACCAAGAAATCCATTGCTCTGCACAGTGAAAATTATCAAAACAATATCATACATCTAGCATTATCACAAAGCATACAAAAGTGTGACTTGTCTCGTCGGAAAACATTAGAAAAGGGAAAAATGCGCCATGCCTTACCGCCCCAGGAAGGGTGGGTGGCGGAGAGAGAGAGAGAGAGAGGGCTAATTTTCCTTCATTTATTCCTTTTTGCTTAATTTCTTGAAGCTATGGATCCAAAAAGATTTAAAAGTTCTTTTTAAAAAGAAGCTTTAAGAGGGGGTCGGCCACAAAACTACAAAGCACACCTTCCGGCAGCCATAATTCCCATTATATCTATCTGAAGTATAGAAGACATCAAGAAATCCAAAAAACCAGGGAACAGAAGGGGCAGACTACAACTGAATTCACTAAGCCAGCCAGACAATCTGTTACATTTGCAACATATGTGGCATAACTTAAAAATACATTGATTGCAATGGAGCCACGGACAAGCAGTGACCATGTAGCATTGCGGAACACTACAGCCGTAGTTTACTAGCCAGTCAGCTAACCTGCTTCATTGCAATATATATGATATAAGTTTCAGCCACAGATTGTGAAGGAGCCATAGACTAGTGATGACCAGGTGATAACAAGGAGCACTTTGACGAACACCTTTTTGTCTCACTGCTACAACTGGCTAAGAATCTCAACAATAATTTATTTCTTTTTGGAAAAGAAAAAGTTCTAGCTATATTCTGTTCTGTCAGGGAGGAGATAAATATTGTGCTATTTCATTATTTTCTTCCTTCTGTAATGACATTTCCGCAATTTAAACTTGTCATCTTAATGAAGTGTTTTTTCCACAGATTAAAATATAAATGACCCAGAAACAGAACCAGAATATACTGATCAATCAAGTACCTTGTCAGCCAAAGAAGTCCATTGGTATAACTGGATGATCCTTTTGCTGTTTTAGCTTCAACCTCTGCTTGTACCATACTGTACAAGAGGTTGAATTCAGATGGATTTGAAGAATATTTAGATTCCAACCTCTACAAGTGAAATCAATGTAGAATATGTATCAATATTTCAAATTACATGTCACACTAGACTACATAATATATATATATATATATATATATATATATATAAGATCAGTTGTAGGGTAACAATAACTCAATCTCACAATTATCAAAGATGCAAGGCACAGTGGCATGCCAAGAAGCATAATGTACTTGGGGCTTGGGTGCAACATATGGTGCCTAAATGCCCCATGTGATGAGTTTCCAATTTCTCAACCAACAAGCACAAATATTTGAATTAAAAAATACTGACAAATTAAAAACAAGAACATGAGTCCAAAGAAAACACCCACTGCCAAGCATGTTGCAACATAAGAACAAAGAAAACAAGCGCCCAATGCAAATAATAATACATGGAGGCCTTTTATAGGAATGTAATGTAAGCAAAACAAGAAAATTATTTTTTTTAAATCCAAAATAAATTAAAATACTATCTTAAATTAAAATGTCTGAAAATTCAAAAGACATGATCCTAATAAAAAATATCTCAAATAAAAAAATTTCTCAAATAAGGAAAGCAAAAAGATGATGAAAACAAAAATTATTAATTAAAATTTATATAATAAAAAAAAAAACTTTTGAACCTTTTAAAATGTTCAGGATCAAGAACCAAGATTGCAAGCAGACTTGAAAGATACTAATGCAGTTTGCAAGACTCAAAACACAATACAAATGTATGATAGAGAAGTCACTGGAGGCACAACTGAAAATTTTGCCTAGAATGATAAAAGTTAATATGATATGGTTTAAGCTCTAATTGATGCTTCTTCAATTATTCTCTTAGTTGGTGCTTCATTTTCAGTAATAGTGTCTTCAAGTACCCCCTCTTCTTCGAGTACTTCCTCTTTTGTGAGCCCAAATGTAAGCCTCTTGTCTAAATGATAATCTTTTGGCATATTCCTATCAGGATTGAAGTCAGAGATGAGATCGCAAAGCATGAATTCAAGTTTGTGCATCCCAGCATCAAACTCACAGAATAGAAGCGAAGTTAATCACCAATTTTTTTCATTCTTGCAAGTTCCAAGCCAGCTGCTTTTTTTTTTTTTTTTCCATGGGGTGCACAACACATGCAGAGTCAAAACATAAACTGGGTCTTTGACATAATTCAGGACAGTAATGAGAGGTTGATGCCGGGTCATTAGAAATGGGGAACTAGCAGATCAAACACACTGTTAGCTTTGCTCACCGCTCAATGGAATCCACCAAAGAGATACATAAGTAAGAAAACTCACCGCACTAAAGATACAGCCAACTCACCACTTTAGAGACACTGTTTAAAAGATAAGTTCACCACTCACTAAGGAGATACAGAACTGAAGAGAAACAACACAAGGCCAGAGTCTCCTATTTTCATTCAAAATCACACTCCTCTTTGCTAATGCATGCCTCTGATGCTTTTATAGAATTGGAACAACCCTCCAAGCTTAGGAAAATGACACTTAACATTTTCTAGCTAAATATAATTGACTTTGACAAGAAAAAGACCCAATGGAAGAGCTTAGCACAGTTTCTGACATTGGGAATATAACACACATAAAAAGCTTAAACTGGCAGACTGAACACTTAAAATTAAACTACCATAACTTCTGGTAGACAACTCAAACTAATGTCTAATTTAAACAATTGAAAATACCACTTCTTCAACTTTAATTCCATATATGCCATGCATATTTTTAAGCTCTAGAATCTTTATGAAAATGGGCTCAAAATTGGGCCAACCTGCTAGTCCACAACTTCAAGAACTGAATTTGTATGCATTGTTAAGCCATGTCCCAACAACCCAAATTCATATGAACTTGTTGAGCACACTACTGTGTCATGCTCCCCTGGTTGCAGAAGATTCATCTTCGAGTCATGTGCTATCATTACCATAATAAGGATATAAATCAACAACATTGAAAGTGTCTGAAACATCATAATCAATAGGAAGTTCAATATTACAGGCATTTTCACCAATTGGCTTGACAGCTTTGACTGGACCACCAGCCCTTGGCTTGAGCTTTCCAAATTTGCCACAAGGGAATCGCCCTTTGTTGAAATCCCGAGTATCTTTGACAATATTGAGTAAATTAGGAAAGTGAGTAAATGTAGAAAATTGTATTATTTTGTAGGGAGATTGTTTCCTTGTTTTGAGTCTTTGTTTGTATTATATATTGTAAGATTGGGATGTACATAT
The DNA here is from genome assembly GCF_029873635.1 of Malania oleifera. Taxonomy (NCBI): domain Eukaryota; kingdom Viridiplantae; phylum Streptophyta; class Magnoliopsida; order Santalales; family Ximeniaceae; genus Malania; species Malania oleifera. The sequence continues at coordinate 35,016,990 of NC_080419.1, read as the reverse complement.
TTCAAGAATTCAAGAAATATTGAAATTGAATTCCACTTACATGGTATCAGAGCTGGTTATCAAGAGGTTTTGGGTTCTAGTCTTGTTGCCCGCAATTTTTTAAAAAAAAATAATATTGCATTCCTTATTATGGGTGCTATTTATCATGTGTTTATCTCTCCACGTGTTGTCGGGCTGCACGTGCGGGAGAGTGCTAAAGCTTGATATACATTGTTGACCCACAACCTAACAGCTCAAACTTATAGGTAAAGTGGTAATCTAACATGGTATCAGAGCTAGGGTTTCTCAACCTTAGCTAAAGATGGCTAGCAGCACCAGTAGAGGGTCGACCTCTTCTAGAAAACCTGACGAGGATTTGGAGGCTACATCCACTGGGGGTTTGAATGGGCTGGACAATACAGCCTTTCCACTCTCAATGGAGAAAATGAACGGAAAAAACTTCCGTGAATGGGCTCAAATCTATAAAATTGGTGATTGAAGGAAAAGGGAAATTGGGTTACCTTACCGGCGAACAGAGACTAGACCCTACCTATGTTGTCGCCTTGCAAAAATGGAGGTTCGAAAACTCCATGGTCACAGCTTGGCTCATCAACTCAATGAAGTCGGAGATCTGAAAAAATTTACTTGTTCTTGCCTACGGCGAAGGATGTCTGGGACGCCATGTTGGGCTTTTGTGGAGCCTAGTTATGTTTGATTTGGATGACGACCCGACCTCTATTTAATTAGAGATTTCTATCCTAAGGCTTAGTCCATGGAGCGAAGGCCCAAGCCGCAACGCTCATGGACTAAGCGGTACAAGCCGTACTTGTGGGGGTTGCCCCCGGGGAAAATTTTTTGGAGCCCATTCGGAACGGAACCCTAGGCGCAACATATAAAAGGGTGCTTTCGGGTGATTAGGATTTCGGTGGTTGTATCCGCGAGAGAGAACGAGAGCGAGAGAATTGTATTGCCACACTCTCTGTGATTTCTTCCTGATAATATTGAAATCCCTGCAACTCCGTGGACGTAGGCAAAATTGCCGAACCACTTAAATATTGTCTTGTGCGTGTGATTGAATTTTTCTTTGGCGTTATTCTTTCTCTATTTGTTTCTCACAGGTTTCGGAATTTGATCGTATATTCCTAACACGCCATTCGTGAAACCTACTCTAATGTCGAGAGTTATTCGCAAATCTTCGAAATCAAAACACGATTGTGGCAGATAAGGCAAGGCAACAGAGATGTCACAGAGTATTTCATGGAGATGACCCATCTCTAGGAGGAGCTCGATCTGAGCATCGAAGAGGAATGGGAGTGCTCCGGTGATAGCACGCGACACAAGAGGAGACTTGAAAACGAACGAGTCTTTGAGTTCTTGGCCGGCCTCAAACAAGATTTGGACGACGTGCGAGGACGAATCCTCAGCCGGCGACCTCTGCCTTCAACCCAAGAAGTATTCACCGAGGTAAGGAGGGAGGAGAACAGGAGACGAGTGATGTTGAGGCCCCAAGGAGATCGCATCAGGCCGAACCTGTCCGTCCAAAATCAGAGTACAAATGGGAATGGACCGAATCCCAATGGGCATGACATCTCGGCCCTTATATCAAAAAGCCCTGCGGGATCTGGGCAAAGATCACAAAAAGGTAAAATATGGTGCGAGCACTGTCGAAAGCCAGGTCATTCAAAAGATACCTACTAGGAGATTCATGGAAAGCCGAGACAATATCAAAAAAATCGTGGGTATCAAGCTACTACTGACAGTTCAACTGAAAAATCACAAGGTGAAAAAACCAATAATACCACTCCAAGTGGTGTATTCAGTCCTGAGCAGTTGGATCAGCTATATAAAATGTTTCCCTCAATTCAAACATTGGGTCAGTCTTCCACTGGTTCTCTAGCTGACCGAGGTAATTTTTTGCCAGCCCTAAATACTATATCCCATTACAAATCACCATGGATAATTGACTCGGGTGCATCTGATCATATGAATGACTCTTATCAATTGTTCTCATCCTATTCAACATGTATTGGAAATCTAAAAGTAAAAATTGCAGATTGATCTCTATCACCTGTTGCTGGCAAAGGAAGTATTCACATATCCGATTCTATAACTTTAAAATCTGTCCTACATGTTCCTAAGCTATCTTGCAACTTGTTATTCATTAGTCAGTTGACAAAAGATTCCAATTGCTCTGCTAAATTTGTTTCATCTCATTGTGTTTTCCAAAACCTATCATCGGGGAAGACGATTGGTAGTGTTAAAGCGTGTGAGGGACTCTACTACTTTGAGGAGGCAAATACGAGTGAACAATGTAATACTGCAATTTGTGATTCTGCATCTATTTCTAGAGATAAGGAACTTTTTTTATGGCATTATAGGATGGGTCACCCAAATTTTCAATATTTAAGACGTCTATTTCCTTCTATTTTTTTAAATAAAACGTCTTCTGATTTTCAATGTGAAGTTTGTGAGCTTGCAAAACACCAGCATAATTCTTTCCCAAAATCCACATACAAATCATCCCGCCTATTCACTATGATTTACAGTGATTTGTGGGGACCCTCACGCTCCCCCAATCGCATTCATACAAAATGGTCTGTTACCTTTATTGATGATCATACTCGTATTTGTTGGGTCTACTTGTTGAAAGATAAAACTAAAGTCCAGTCTATTTCTGTGAGTTTTCACTCCATGATTAAAACACAATTTCAAACTCGCATTCAAATTCTACATACTGATAATGGTACAGAATGTTTTAATGATAGTCTAGGAAATTATCTTCAAGAAAGTGGAATTGTACATCAGAGTTCTTGTGTGGATACCCCTCAACAAAATGGGGTCACTGAACGAAAAAACAGACATATACTTAAAGTAGCTCGAGCATTCAAATATGAAGAACTATTTTTGGGGCGATGCTATCTTAATAGCTACACATCTCATTAATCGCATGTCGAGTCGAGTTCTTTCCTTTACAACTCCTCTCCGGAAATTCCAGGAATATTTTCCTACCTCTCGACTCCACTCCAGTCTTCCTCTGAAAATTTTTGGATGTACTGCATTTGTTCATGTTCATGCTCACAACCGAGATAAATTGGAACCTCGTGCCGTTAAATGCGTCTTTATTGATTACTCTCCTACCCAGAAAGGCTACAAATGTCATGACCCAGTCTCCAAAAAAATGTTTGTTAGCCTTAATGTCACTTTTTTTGAAACCACTCCTTATTTCCAAAAGCCCTCTCTTTAGGGGGGAAAAGTGGAGTGAAGATCGGTTCTTTGATTTCTTAAATACTAAATCTGTGGCATCTAATGAGTCTCCCATTGCTTCATTCCCTGACCCATCTATTACGTCTCCCATTGCATATCTTGACCTACCATATACAAATGATCACTTAAACTCGGGGGGAGATGTAGAAAAACAAAAGGAAATACTTGTTTACTCCAGATAGCCAAAAACAAAGCACAGGGAGAATCTCATACCTAAGGCACCAAAAGAGTTGGAACCGGTGATTGCTCCAAGCAACCATGAGTTGACGCCCAATCCTGATCAGGTAATCAATGATCATGAGCTTTCTTCTGATAAGTCTACACCCAATGACATAAATTTACTCATAGCAGTCAGAAAACAAACTAGGTTATATACTCTATATCCCTGGTCAAAATACATGTCCTATAAAACTCTGTCTACAGGGTATTGTACTTTTACCTCTAACCTTGACAAGATAAAAATTCCAAAAGATATTCAGGAAGCTCTGGAAAGTCCTAATGGAGGGAAGCCATTATGGAAGAAATGTGGGCTCTTGAAAAAAATGAAACTTGGAATGTTATGAGCCTGTCGAGTGGAAAGAAACCAGTTGGCTCCAAATAGGTTTTCACAGTGAAATATAGAGCTGATGGGACAGTTGAACAATATAAAGCCAGACTCGTTGCAAAAGGATTTATACAGACTTACGACATTGACTACACGGAAACATTTGCACTAGTGGTAAAACTAAACACAGTTCGGGTACTCCTGTCATTAGCAGCTAACTTGGATTGACCACTACAGCAACTATACATTAAGAATGCATTTCTAAATGGTGAGCGAGAAGAAGAAGTCTACATGACTATACCACCAGGATTCAGTAAGAAAGGTGAAGAAAACAGAGTATGCAAACTCAAGAAGTCCTTGTATGGACTCAAGCAATCCCCCAGAGCATGGTTTGACAGATTTGCAAAGGTAATTAAAAATCAGGGATATCGACAAGGGAAATCTGATCACACTATGTTCTTCAAACAGTCTGAAAATGGTAAGAAAACAATTCTAATAATATATGTTGATAATATAATTCTAACCGGAGATAATAAAGTGGAGATGGAAAGATTAAAGAAAGTCCTAGTTGCTAAATTTGAAGTTAAAGACCTGAGACAAATGCAATACTTCTTGGGAATAGAAATTGCTAGATCAAAGAAAGGTATCAGTGTCTCTCAGCGAAAGTATATCTTTGATCTTTTGATCGAAACTGGCATGCTTAGATGCAAACCTAGTGAAACTCCGATTGAAGCAGTAAAGAAGGTCGAAGAATGTGGAATACCAGTAGAAAGAGACAGGTATCAGAAATTGGTTGGTAAACTAATTTACTTATTGCACACCAGACCCGACATTGCATTTGCGGTAAGTGTTGTAAGTCAACACATGCATTCACCGAAAAAGACTCATCTAGATGTTGTGTATAAGATCCTCAGGTATCTCAAGGGTTCTCCAGGCAAGGGACTCTTCTTTAAAAAATGTGAAAGCAAGGACGTGGAAATCTTCACAGATGCGGATTGGGCAAGATCGGCAGAAGACAGAAGTTCAACCACTGGATATTGCAACTTTGTATGGGGAAATTTGGTAACTTGGAGGAGTAAAAAACAAAATGTGGTGGCTCGAAGTAGCACTGAAGCTAAATTCAGAGCAGTTGCACAGGGGATATGTGAAGGACTATGGTTACGGATACCCTTGGAAGAGCTACAGGTTTCGGTGAAATTTCCTATCAAACTCAATTGTGACAACAAAGCAGCCATCAGTATCTCTCTCAATCTAGTTCAACATGATAGGACTAAACATGAACATGTGGAAGTGGACTGACATTTTATCAAAGAGATGGTTGGAGAAGGAATCATTTGTATGACTTATGTACCTACCAAGGAACAAGCTGCAGATATCTTTACTAAAGGGTTAGCACGCCAAAACTTTGACGATTTCATTGGCAAGTTGGATATGATTAATATCTATGATCCAACTTGAGGGGGAGTGTTGAAATCCCGAGTATCCTTGACAATATTGAGTAAATTAGGAAAGTAGGTAAATGTAGAAAATTGTATTATTCTATAGGGAGATTGTTTCCTTGTTTAGAGTCATTGTTTGTATTATATATTGTAAGATTGAGATGTACATATTTTAAGAATTCAAGAAATATTGAAATTGAATTCCGCTCACACCCTTCTCCAAGGTGAACCCAAACCAGATCACCTTCATTAAATTCAGCATATTTTCAATGCCTGGTTGCTTGGCCACAATACCTCTCATTTTGCTTCACAATCTTCTGTCCATTTAGCTTTTAAATGTATTCAGCTCTTTCTTCTGCTTCTTCACTAAAATTATTGATAGATGGAATAGGAACCAAGTCCATTAACCTCATTCTAATTTGATGAAAACCACTTTTGAGATCAATTTATGAAAACGTGGCAGCACTGTATAGTTGATCTAATAAAGCATCAAGGCAAGGAATCGGAAAGCAATAACTAATAGATATATTGTTCACTGCCCTGCTTTCTAATGCACATTTTCCATGATCCATCCTTTTTGGGCACAAGAAGAGCTGGTACAGCACATTGGCTCTTACTTCACCAAACCCTTTGCCATAGGCTCATCTACTTGTCTTCGAAATTCTTCATGCTCCTTTGGACTCATTCTATAGGCTGCCTTGTTTGGAAGCAGAGAACCACAAATAAAATCAATGCAATGCAGAATGTCTTGCATTGGAGGAAGACCTGGAGGTATGTCTTCAGGAACAATTTCATTAAACTCATCAAGTAAAGGTTGCACCGTAGGTGGCAACCCACTCACTTTTACATTTTTCTTCAACAACGACAAGAGCATATGTCATTTATTAATTACCCAATTTTTTTCTAGTTCAAAAAATGTAATTATATTAATTTCCGCCCCTTTAAAAGGTTTGGAAATAATCTCAAGTTAGAAGGACCTAAGACCATCTTTTACAAAAGAGGAAGTTTTTTTGTAACCATAATGATAACCTCTCCTATCATACTGCTATGGACAGCCAAGCAACAAATAAAATGCATCCATAGGTATAACATCACACAAGATCTGGTCATTGTACTTCTTACCAACTGAAAATGAAACAAGACACCTCCTCTTTACCTTTATAGTTCATGCCTTTAAGCCACATCAATTCGTAAGGATAAGGATGTGTCATTGTTTCAAGCTGCAACTTGTCTACCATTTCTGTGGACGCAACATAAGCACAAGCTACACTATCAATAATAACATCACAAACCTTCCCATTAGAACTACATCTGGTGTGGAAAATGTTGCAGCAAGCCCAGTCTTCATCTTCCTCTTAGGCAACACTCAAACTCATTTGAATGACAAGCAAATCTCCTTGGTCAGCATAAGTTACTTCTCTTTCTTATCTGAGCCAATTGGTGAGCCATCTCCATCTTTTATCTCTTCCTCTATAACAGAGAAAATTTTGTGATTTGGAAAATCAGAAGTAATATGCTCATACTACATACTCCTGAGACTTAAAACACTATTTTGAGCTACCATTTGATAAACTAGCCGACTTAGGGACATCCCTAACAGTACCCCCTTCCTGGTGCCATAGAAGAAGAGGTTTTAGTTTATGTATTAGGCTTCGAGATGAATGCACTCCCTTGGTTTGAAGAGCTCTCCTTGACTCCAGATTTTAAACCACTCCTTTGAACTCTAGTTTACTGCTTTTCTACTTTCAGAGCAAGTTTATGCTGTAAACTAACCATTTCACTTATTTGAGTGATCTCCTCTTTTAACCCACCCAAATAGCAATCTATTGTTTGTTCTTCAAGGTCAACTGTCACATTTCAACATTAGTCACTCAAAATTCCGTTGTGTACTCCTCCACAGATAGATCTCTTAGCCTCAGATTATGAAATTTTAGAAAAGTTTCTAGCCTATAATGTTCTAGCAAAAATCTCCTTTTTACCTCCTTTCTAATTTTCTCCCATGACTTGATCTTGCTTCTTCCTTCATGAGATCTTTTCTTCTTGAGATTCTCCCACCATAAAGAAGCATATTTTCTAAGTTTTGCAGCAACTACTTTCAACTTTGCATTCATCTGATAACTCCTTGGAATTGAAGACCTTCAACAGTTTGACGCCCATCAACGAAATCATCAAGTTGCATTCTTTCTTCAAATTTTGGAATATCAACTTTCACATCATAATCTCTAGAAAACTTCCAATTGTTTCTTCTATAGCGAAGAGAAGAAGAGTCACCACTTGAGAGATGATCTAGAACATGATGGAAAGGATTAACATCGCCATCATTATTGTTTGGAACCATTTTTAGAACTAGTATCATCACCAATGTGATTTTCATAACGTTCAAGACGTTGCTGGAGTTCCTGGATTTGCCTTCTCATCTCATCTATTTCAAGATAACGAATCTCTCTCTTATATTGTTCTTGCACAAAACAACCATGAACAGCCATGAGAACTGTGCTCGGATACTAAACCAATGCCAGGCTGCTAGAAATGAGGAAGTAGCATATCACATGCACACACAGGTAGCTTTGCACCACTCAATGGAATCCACCAAAGAGCTAAAAACAAAGAAAACTCACCACTCTAAAGATACGGACAAGTCACCAATTTATTGATAGTTTAAAAAATAAAGTTCACCACTCACAAAGGAGATACATCAAAAGTGACGAGAAACAAGGCAAGGCCAAAGTCTCCAATTTTCGTTCAAAATCACACTTCTCTTTGCTAATACATGCCTCGGGTACTTTAATAGTCTTGGAAAAACCCTCTAGGCTTAGGAAAATAACACTCCACGTTTTCTAGCTAAATATAATTTACTTTGGCAAGAAAAAGACTCAAAAGAAGAGCCTAACATGTTTCCTAACATTGGGAATAGAAAAGACACATAAAAAGCTTAAACTGGTAGATTGAACACTTAAAATTTAAACTATCATAACTTCTAGTAGACAACTTTAATTAATGTCTAATTTAAACCATTGAAAAGATCACTAATTCAACTTCAATTCCATATGTGCCATGCAAATTTTTAAGTTTCAGAACCTTTACGAAAATGGGCTCAAAACTAGGCCAAAACCTGTTGGCCCACAACTTCCAGAACTGAATGTATGTGTTGTTAAGCCATCTCCCAACAGCTCAAGCTCATTTGAACTCATTGAGCACTCCTGTGTCAGTGGCTTTCAGATGGCACATTAAGGAATTGTCATGGTCAGATGGTGGCAAGATATTTCAGTGCTTGGCTGATCAAGGGGACTTGGTGTCAATCATGGTGGCAGTGCTGCAAAAGAGTTTGACGGAAGTGGCAGTGCCAAGGGGCAGAAATTGTAGAGTAAGCTTCTGGAAAAAAATTATCTTTTCTTTTTTAAAAAGGAACTGATTGTGTTAAGGAAGATGGTGGTGATGGATTGGGAGTAGCAGCAACTACATGTGACATGGATAAATCTCAACAGGACTCCACAAATTGACAACAAAGGTGATTTGATTTAAAATTGCAAAACATGCAAATTTAAGTTGAAAATCACAAACCACCCTATCAAACAGTCACATCTATGGAAATTTTAGTTGGAACTGCAGGCCCTGTCAAAATAACATTGACAACAATGTTGGATCATAGATGCTTCAATACCACTTGATGTGGGACAAATGTCCAATGTGAACTTCGATTCCAAATTCAACTGCAGACAATAGTATAATTCTAACACATACAAGCCTTCTATAATACTATAGGCTTGTACTGCTTAGGAAACAAGATATGATATATATATATATATATATATATATATATATATATCCTAGAATAGTTAAATCTTAAAGATATGACCCCATTAAAAATTAAGAATATCATAAATAAAGAAAACAAGAACAAAATAGTAAAAAAGTACAAAAATCAACTTCTTCATCCTGCATATTGCATCACCTTGTCAATGTGATTGTCACTGACCTAGAGAAGAGGAGTATACGAAAGAGAAGGGAGTATTGATAGCGGGTTAAACTGCCCAGGCTCCTATGCAAAAAATGAATTACAAATATTTTTCAGAGTGGTTAAACCAAACACACAAGCATAACAAATAAAACAAATCTTAAGAAATTCTTAAAAAATTTTAACTCATTTTTTAATTGAGTTCAAATATATGTTACAAGTCATCTAATTTTAATAAGAATAATCAAGCCTTTTAGGTCAAAAAATATCAATTTTCTGTTCCCCAGTCTTTAAGGCTAGTGTCAAACATCAACACTTCCAATTAAAATGATTTTTGACACACTATTCTAAACTTGACTTGTTGAATTATTGACAAATCCTTATTCCAGTTATTTAGGTTTGGCTGAATTGTTCATATTTCATAATTCATTTTGTAGACACCCCATTTTGTCCGTGCCAAATATAACAAAGGCATGTGTTAGCAAAAAGAACAGAGTGAATCTGGCAGGAATACCGCACCGAAACCTCCTATAAACAGAGCACTCACTCACACTCTCAGGGGGGACTCTCCATTTTCTTCCCTCTCACTCTCACCTTCTCCCTTTTTCTCCCCTCACACCCATGGCCTTACGGAGACCTCGACTGCTCACCACAGCTCTTCTCTCTCAGTCAGTCCTCGCACAACACACTTGCATCTCTCTCTCTTCTCCGCCTCCTTTTCACACACACTGCCCGCACCCTCTGTCTCCCCCTCCACCAGCGCTGAGCATTCCAGCTGCCCACCACAGCCACCCTCTGTCTCCCTCTCCACCAATCACTCCATTTCTCATTTCTTCTTCGATTTATCTCTATGATTCAATCGCAATTGAACGAATTTCAACCCTAGAGCTAGCATCATCACCTTTCACAGCGATTTCCGACACCTCTCGCCAATCTCATACCTGGCTTCCTCCATTCTTCCTCTTTGCCCAAGAAATCCTTCGATTTGGATAATCTCGCTAACAACAGAAACCCTAGACCTGCCCTCCTCGCCAAATAGAGCACCGCCAACGAAGAGCTTCGAGATTCCGGCTCCCAGAGAGCCCAGGAAGATAGAGATGTACTCCCCCACTCCTTGCCGCCACGAATCCATGAGACTCTCTCAGATACTCTCCAAGTCGAGCCCTTCTTCGTCCCCAAACAATCACGGCTTCCTCACAACGCACCCAATTTCATCATCGAATCCATCAACTGGTCGATTTTCAGCAAAGACGGTTCTCGCCTCCTCTACTTCACTTCCCAAATTCAAATAGCAAAGCCTTCATCACTACACACCAACTCTCCCCCTGCCGTCTCTCTCCACTCTCCTTCTCTATCTACGTTTTTGTATTGTCTGCGTTTGGTTCGCGAGAAAGCTGCAGAAAAAAAGGTTGTTCCCTTGGCTTGGTGTGAAAGGTAATGTACAAAGTTGTAAATCGTGTGCAATTACATTGGAGTGAGTTGATTTCTTGAGTTTGGGCGGAGTGAACCTTTTGACTGTGTTGAGATTTGAAGGCTGAAGTGCTTACATTGTTATTAATTTGGGTTCTGTTTTGCTGAGAATGGGGGCAACTCCGACCTCTGATCAAGGTTTCATACATTCTCTGAATCCATTTGTAGCACTACTTTGTGCTTGCATTGTAATTGGTCATCGTCTAGAGAAGAACCGATGGATGAATGAGTCAGTCACCGCACTTGTTATTGGTCTGTGCACTAGAATTGTCATTCTTCTATCAACTGGAGGAAAGAACTCACGCACCATTCACACACACACACTAACTCACATGCTAACTCACTCGCTAACTCACATACTAACTCATGCTAACTCACATACTAACTCACTCACTAACTCACACTCTTAACTCCTGCACACATTTTTACACACACTAACACACACACACACCCACTTAACACACTGTTAACACACTCTTACACACACCGTTAACACACACATTTACACACTGTTAACACACAGCCGCGAACACTCTCATGGTTGACCCACTGAACCGGTTTCAAATCGGTTTTCTTATTTTCTTTAATAATTTTTGTAGTATATTATTTATTTTCTATAAAATGATTTGGGAAAAATATAGAAAAATCACAACAAATTCAGAAAAGTTTGAGAAAAATTAGAAAAATATTTTGAGATCGAGAAATTGTTTTTGCACTCTTTATCCCGAAAAATTCCAAAAAACCTCCCAAGAATTTCAAAAAAAATATATCATTTAATACTTAGAAAAATGCCATAAAATTTCAAAAAATCTGGGAGTTTATTTTTGTTAAATATTTTCTCGATTTTTTGTCTATATGATTTTAAAAGGGGGCATAGGCTCTTTGGAGTATTGTATGCCTCAGTTCTAAGGGAAATATTTATATGTATATTATGTAAATATTTTTGTGGTTTAGTATTTTGCATGTGTATGTGTATTTTTGCAATTTTTCAAAGGAGCAATTTAAAAGGCTATTGAATTTAATGTGAGGGATAATTTTTTATTAATTAGGTACCGTTCGTAGAACAGACGTGTAGGGGGTGCTAATACCTTTCCCCTCACGTAACCGAATTTCTAATCCCTGTTGGTATACGCAGACCGATTCTACCCTTAATTGAGTAGTAATCAAGTGTTTTAACCACACACTAAAAGGTTAGTGGCGACTCCACCCTCTATTTTTCACGAAAATCAAACACTTTTTATTTCGCCCATCCCGGAGCACCCTTGCTCTCGGGAACGTCGCGACACATTTCTATGTTCTCCTTGGATATTATGGCATGTTTAACTTTAAACAAAATAAAACTAAACTATCAGCATAAGCCTGTTACTATAACAATTTCTACATGTCAAAATCAATGGCTAGAGACAGTTTACAGAAACAAGCTTAAGACCATCAAAATTGACGAAGACTAAACAAGAAATGCAAATTTAATTTTGTTTGTTCCAGCTTTCGATTTCAAAACTTCTCTTTTAAACAACCCATGTTGACAAGCAAATGATGATACAATCTTACCAATATGCCTAAGCAATTTTGACCTCCAACCTCTGCATATATGGTTTAGCTGGTTTTCTCAATCCTGGCAGCGGTTCAAATTTATGTATGGGAACACAACAAGCTTGAAAGTTCTAAGACAGGTCAACAAATTACCCCTCCTAAGCTAATCTAATCCAAGTCCTGACATGCTTCAGCCCAAAAAATAAAGGCTTATGCTTGGCCCTCTTCTTTGAATCTCAAAACCAGTGTCACATAGTACTACTAGCAGATATTGGCAAATGATGAGTTCTAATATGCAAAACTAAAAATAGAAAAGTTTAAACATAAGAATATCAAAGAATAATTAATTGGAAAATATCAAAGAATATTTAATTGGGAATGATATGAAAGAGATCTTACTGTTATATTACCGCCAATATCACTTTTGACAAGGGCCAAAGCAGCTCCAAACTTATCTACGATCAGAAATAATAACAGTTGATTTATACTTTATGGAGCCATTCTAGTATCATTGTCAAAGATTATGAAAACATAAACTAAAAACTAACTTGTTTGGTTATGTTACCAAAACCAAACCAATTAAAAATGTGATTATATACATGATCATTTTTTCCCCTTAATCAGATAACAATTAACAATCATACTATCCTTCAATCACCATAAAACTTTTCATCAAGTACTAAGCAATTTAATGGTCTCATTATTAAACCTCAATACATTAGATATAAATTTAAAATTCAAATCAATTAAAATATGATTAGAAAAATGGAAAATGCAAATGAAATACAAATTCAAAGAAATTATAATAAAAAAAGGTATCATTTAATAATGATCTTACCTAATAATTATATTTTTTAACTCTCTTTAGTCCTCTAAGCAGTCTTTATTATGCATGAAGGTTGAAAATTGGAGGAGTTCTTTTTTCCCATGAACTTTCTTTTTCATTTTTTTTCAAAGTTTTAGATATTTTAGGAAATTTGTTAACTTTATTTTAGCAAAGAGCAATGCATAAAACAAAAAACAAGTAACAGAAATAATGCCAAACAGAAATTTTTGGTCAACTGGAGAAAAATGGTAATGCTCTATTTTAAATTTGTGGACATAATTTCTTTGTTAATTTTTTACCTTGAATATGCCCAGTATACATGAGTTATAGGTGACTCCCCATTTCTTCAATGACAATTTCCTTTTTCAATCAAGAAGTAATCATGTTGTGCATGTAGAAGAAAAGTAGACAAATATCTCATATGCATGCTACCAGGCAAAGTTGAAAGAAAAGTATAAATTCTAATATAGCACATATGATTTATTTAGAAACTGGATACCTTCTAAAATTCAAAGACTTATACACTGACAGCAGCTTTCAAATAGCCAAGCAGAGAACACATTTGTAGTGTTTATGTGTGATGTGCATTAGACATGTAAGAAGTGATCATGTTGAACCTTGCATTTAGTGTAAGTAATATGCTAGAAGTGGATCATATATGGTGTCTGGACAAGCAATGGCAAGGGAATAGTGGATATGCAGTTGGATGGTGATTGTTTACCATTTTAACTACTATAGCAGGTATTTCATGACATTGAATGGGAGAGAAATTCACAATGAAGAGAGAACAAAGTTCCCCATTACAAATAGTATAAATGCAGCAATGGTAATGTTAATTATAGTTCATCAAAGGATCACATTGCTGCTGCCTCTCATACTGAAACAAAATGTCCGTAAGTTCAACAAGTACAGAGCAATGAAATTTACTATCCAAACTGCATGCAGGATTTAACAAACCAACCAACAAGTGCATGTTTTTCAAGTGCATTTCTAATAAACATACATTTCACCCAATTTTCATCATGACCAAGCTCAGTGTTGTAAACACACCTATGACAGGCAATATATGTTTGCACACTTCTAAAAAAGGCTTGGTCAGCATTTTCCCTTCTTCGGTCTTCACATCTTTCATTCCTTCCAAAGCATTGGTGAAAACAGTTCCTTCCATTTTACACTTCTGCATAATCAGAGGATTTCAGAAAATGGCAGAATAAGCCTTAGTGTCCAAAAAGACACTCCATTAACCAGTGAATGTCTAGTGCATTGAGAAGTGCATCAAAAAGAAAACATCCAACCCAGTTTTTGACAGAAATTGCCACTAAGGCACTACCAATGAAATTTATTCATGCACAATAAAATTCAAATCAATAAAAAATTACAATACATAACAATTTCACAGAACTAAATCTTTTAAATCTAATGTTCATTTTAAACAAAATTGACTGTCACTATCCCCTTTTCCAAGCAAGCAAACATGCCATGTCAGTTGGCCTGGCAAATCCAGGGTTTTTTTTCTATAGCAAAATAAACTCATTAATGGGAAGAGAATTTACAAGGAGGAGAAAAGGCATCTCCCAAAAAATTTTGGAACAAACCAGAGAAAAACTAAAACATCAAAAACAGAAATCAAACCAACTAATTCCTCCAATCCCCCTATTTAAATCCTGCAAGCTAGCTTCTCAAATAATTCCAAAACTGATACACCATCAAGAAGTCAAGAACTGAATCTTTTCCCACACCAAATACAAATTCAACTTCTTCCTAGAAAAATCAACACATTACGTTCCAACCAAGGACCCCATGGAACTGCATACACTTCCATAGAGCAAATCAGAACTGTAAATAAAACGGTTCCTCATCCACAGGAAAAAACCAAATCAATTTCGAATGTTTATTTTTATTTGTTGAAACCGCATCAATTTATCCATGCTTCCCTCATATTACCACAAGCCAAGGCATGTGTCCCTCACTTGAACACTTGAACTAAAAAAACAAGGGAAAATAGAAAACCTTTGCCATCTAGGGCAGAATACCGTTGTCAACCCAACAGAACGCTTAATAAAGCACTCACTCACAGAAACAGAGTCTAGAGACTTCTACAGATAAGAGGTCATTCCACATTTGGGAGCAAAGGAAACAAAAAACTCTCTTCGTTTAAGCCTCATTAAATCATTTACTTTTTTTTTCCTTAAAACAAAAAATTCAAAACTTCATCTATTTTCCCAGCTCAACTCAGCAACGAAATAAAAGGCAGGGAAATTTCATAATAGCATAGCATTGATCAAATCGCACATAATCTCTGTGAGAGCACGCACGCCTATCCAAACACATCAATTCTAGTCAAGACCAAAACCAATGTCGTGTGTGTGTCAGCTTGAATTCAGTTAATCTGAATATAGCCCATCTACAACAATTCAAATTCAATCAGATCTATCAACAGCAACTAGATCAAAACGTAAATTTTTAAGATGATGATGATGATGATGAGAGAGAGAGAGAGAGAGAGAGAGAGAGAGGAAAGAGCCGAGCATTCGCCTTGTACAAGCTTCTGCAGTTTTCACAAGATCGAAAGGCTTGGTTTGAACAGCGATGATCTAAGAGAGATCGCAGACTATAATTGTAGAAATTAAAATCAACATCAAGAGAGAGAAAAACAAAGAAAATGTAGTTTCGAATCGATTCTTCATGATATCTGACCTTGTGATTGATTTGTTTGGATTGGTATCGGATTCTGATAACGATTTGGATGGAAGTATTTATAGACGAGACTTGGAGAGGATCAGCCCGCGTTGCAGCTCAAACACACTGTCAGTAAATGCACCCCGTAACACGGCCACCATAATCTGCGAGAGGGATGAATAATTAATTAAGGGACCGTTTGACAAGGTTTCCAACAAAATTGATTATTGGATACAATATTTTTTTTATGAGTCAACTTTTAAAAGTGTGATCAACATAAAGTGAGTTTGGCATTCTTTTTTTGGATGAAATTTTATTTTAATTAGGAATAATGAGTTTAGTAAATATTCTTTTCAAAATTTTAAAGTATCTCATCTTTTATAAATTTCTTTCTAAAAGTTATGGATTTAGTATTCTTAATATTGCTTGGGAGTGCATAAAAATAAATAAATAAATATGTTTCTCTTATTATATTTGTGCTAAAAAAATATTTATGTTTGGCTTACTAAGAAAAGTTCTCATTACATGAAACACTTTGGAGAAACATCTTATAATTGTATTTTTTTTTTTTTAAGAATGAAATATCAGTAGAACTAATAGTCATCCCTGTCGAGAGGCGGAGAACAATTTGATCAAATTCTAGGCATAAAAATGGATCTTCACATTTAAAATCAACCAAATAAATCTTGATAGCTTAATTTTCAAAAAAAAAAATGTGGCGTGTTCCATTTATAAATGACAAGATAAAAGAAAGAATAACCTTTTTTTACACTTTGTTTGGGCTCAATATTTTTTAAAACTAGCATATACAACAACAACAACAAAAAAATCAAGCCTTAATCCTACTAAGTGGGGTGGGTTATATGAATCTTTTTCCGTCAATTTATGCGATCATTGACTATTTCTTTTGATAGATTTAAGGATATTAAATCCTTACTCTCTATCTCCTCCCAAGTTATTTTAGGTCTACCCCTACCCCTTCTACTTCCCTCCACAGTAACTAAGTCACTCTTCCTCACAGGTGCACTATAAGGCCTACATTGCAAGTGTCAATACCATCTGAGTCGTCCCTCCCTTATCTTATCTTCTATAGGAACTACACCTAACTTACCATGAATATGTTCATTCTTTAATTTATCTTTCAATGTTATACCACTCATTCATGTAAGCATCCTCATCACGACAACTTTTACCTTTTGGATATTATGTTTCTTCATCGCCCAACATTCTGATCCATATAGCATAGCTGATCTTATAGCTGTCCTATAAAACTTCCCTTTCAATTTTAAGGATATTCTACGATCACATAGCACACTTGAAGCATCTCTCCATTTTACCCAACCTGCTTTAACTCTATGCACTACATCATCTTCAATTTCTCCTTCAACTTGTATAATAGATCCAAGGTATCAAAATCTACAAGTGCTATTTATTTTTTCATCATCAAGTTTAATTTTGTCTCCAACATTCCTCCTATCATTACTAAAATTACATTTCATATCTTCTGTTTTATTTCTACTTATCCTAAAGCCTCTAGATTCTAAAGCTTCTCTCCATAATTCTAACTCAGCCTCTACTCCATCCCTAATTTCATCAATTAATACAATATCATCTACAAACAACATACACCATGGAACCTCCTTTTGAATACTCTTAGTCAATTGGTCGATCACTAAAGCAAAAAAATAAGGATTCAAAGCAGATCCTTGATGTACACCTATAGTAATTGGAAATTCTCTAGTATCTCCATATATAGTCCTTATACTAGTCATTACTCTATCCTACATGTCCTTAATGACATCGTTATACCTACAACATATACCTTTTTTTTCTAAAACCCACCATAGAACTTTCCTAGGTATCTTATCATATGTTTTCTCAAGATCAATAAATATCATATGCAAGTCCCTCTTCTTTTCCCTAAACTTTTTCATTAATCTTCTTAAAAGATAAATAGCTTTTGTGGTAGATCTCCCAAGTATAAAATCAAATTGATTTTTTAAGATCTTCGTTTCTAACCTTAATCTTTGTTTAACAACTCTTTCCCATAGTTTCATCGTATGACTCATAAGTTTAATTCCACGATAGTTATTACAATTTTGAATATCTCATTTATTTTTATATATAGGTATTAAAGTACTTTTCCTCCATTCATCTAGCATTTTCTTAGTTTTTACAATTGTATTAAATAAATTAGTTAACCATATAATTCCGTTATCACCCAAGCATTTCCAAACTTCAATTGGGATGTTATCTGGTCCCATAGCTTTCCTATTTTTCATCCTTTTTAGTGCAAATTTAACTTCGTTAACTCTAATTTTGTGAATAAATCTTATATTTTTAGTTTTTTCCTCATTTGACAACTCTAAGTTTAAGTCTTCTATTTAGTTTTCGTTAAACAACTTACTAAAGTAACTTTGCCATCTTTCTTTAATATCTTCGTCCTGAACCAAGACAATATCATCATCACTTTTTATGCATTTTACATTTCCTAAGTCCTTACTCTTCCTTTCTCTAACTTTAGCAAGTTTAAATATATCTTTTTCCCCTTCTTTTGTACCTAATATATCATACAAACTATTAAATGATCTATATTTAGCTTCACTAACGGCCCTTTTTGCATCTTTTCTTGCCTCCCTATATTTTTCAAAGTTATCTCTATTTCTACATTTTTGCCACGTTTTATACCAAATTCTTTTTGTCTTTATGACTTTTTGTACATCTTTATCCCACCACCAACTTTCTTTGCTATTCGAGAATCTTCTCCTTGATTCATCTAAAATCTCTTTCACTATCTTTTTAATAGAACTAGCTAATTTATTCCAAAGAGTATTTGTATCTATCCCATCCTCTAAGGTCTAATCCCCATCTTTGATCATTTTATCTTTAAATTTTATTATATTTTCTCCTTTTAGGTTCTGCCATCTAGTTCTCCTACACTGGTTTATTTTATCATTTTTCTTCCATTTTTTAATACATATATCTAACACTAGGACTCTATGTTGTGTGGTTAGGCTTTCACCTGGAATAACTTTACAATCCTTGCATGATAAACGATCTACCCTCCTAGTTAAAAAAAAAAATCTATTTGACTTCTATTTTGTTCACTTTTAAAGGTTATTAAGTATTCTTCTCTCTTCTTAAAGCAAGTATTCATTATACTAAAATCATATGACATAGTAAAGTCTAAGATCATCTCCTCTGACTCATTTTTTTCTCAATATCCATATCCTCTATGTATCCTTTCATAATTTTTATTATCTCTTCCAACGTGTCCATTCAGTTCTCCTCCTATAAATAGTTTCTCAGTCCCTGGTATGCCTTATATAATACTATCCATATCTTCCCAAAATTGTCTCTTAAGATTTTCTGCTAAGCCAACTTGAGGAGCATAAGTACTAAAACTAGAATATGCTTATGTTAATTATTTTTTTATGCATAAATTAACAAGCATTTTCTTCATGACTTATTTATGATATTTAATCTAAAGCATGATCAAGCATTTTCTTATTTTTTAGTATCTTGTCACTTATTCTCCATAAATAAACAACAAAAAAGAAGTTATTTCAAAACATTGAAAGAACAAAGGTACAAAATAATCAAAACAAATTTCTTGGTTTCCCTCTAATGACAGTGAGAGTTAGCAATTTTGACTACATTTTCTTAGTTGAAAGGATTACTCCATGGATTTATAACTATTTTACTCTTATCCTTTTTGTGTTGGTTGTTCACAACTAATTAAATCAATCTTTATTAGTATTCAAGGACTTTGGAGCTCTAGCCTCCTTCTTCCTAAAGTAGTTATAGAGGGTCTTGAATAGCTTTTTGAAGGTTTTTTCTAGAAAGGAAGTGATCAAACAAGGGTGACGTAAATTTAGTTGGATAAATGTTTGTAAAGCCTACTGAGAGGGTGGGCTGGACCTCAAGCTCATTGAGTATTGGAATTAGGCTTCATCCTTGAACATGTTATGGAACATCCACATTTCAAAATATTTTTTCAAGTTTTTTGGACTAATACCCATATGTCAAAGGGCAAGAGCATAGAGGCCATTAAACCCCTTCAAGTTGACTTGGACCGAGAAAATGATTTTAGAAGTTAGGCCCTAGTTTTTTATTGTTTCAAGTCTCATATTTGCATAGGCAAGGACACTTTGCAATTTTATAATGAGTTTTATGATTCTCATATTGGTTTTTGAGTTTCAACTCGCAAATTCTACTAAAGTTTCAAACATAATCACTAAAGACTCATGATTTGGAAAAATATTGTTATATTGTAATGTTATTGCTACTAATCCACCTCTATTTCCTTCCAATTTCAGTCGTGTGTGATAAAATTTGTTGGTTTCTTAACAATGAATGGTTGATTTCTTTTTCCACTCCTTGAGACCTTTCATGGAAAGAAAAGAAATAGTAGATTGGCATGTTGCCTTTTGATTTAAGCATTATATTCTTAGACATTATTGTTCATTGGCTAGTTAAGATAGCCTAACAAAAAGAGATAAATTATACTTATAGGGCAAGGTTAATTCTCATAGTTGTATCATTTGTCATAACTCACCAAAGCCTATAGATCATTTTTTTCTTGGATGCATTGCAACTATAGACATCTATAATTAGGTCAAGGATTCTATGAGGCTTCACAACATTTTATTTTCTTCTCTTGAAGTTTAGCGTTATAGGTGTCGTTTTGCCATCTATGGCATGTGTTAAAAGGACTTGATGGGCCTAATGTAGTTTGGGAGTTTTATTGGGAAACACTCATTAATTATGGAGTTGTCATAGATGTACAAAGTGTTTTTGTGGTCTTATTATAAATCCTAAGGAGCACTGATACTAAAATGAGATATGGATATGATATGATACTGATACAACGATATGGTAATTTTGTAAAAACAAGGATACAAAACGATGGGGATATGTTAGTTAATTAATAAAAACATATCTTTAGGCATGTTTTTCCTTGAAAGTAATGGGTATTATTCTTGCTCAATTATTACTTACATAATCATTAACAACTGATATTAAAGAACTTAAAGAAACATTCGTCATTCATCAACAATAAAAAAAAAAAAAGAGTGGTCAAAACCTTAAAGGCTTCCAAGCGAAATACAAAAAGAGTTGCCCCCACAGCATGACGCATGTGGAAAGGCATCAGCAAGTAAGAAGGAGCATCAAACGTTCAATTCCAGATAGATACACTCATAGAGCCAGCGATACTTGTGGATGGTGAGAGTTTACTCTGTGAGCCAACGGGAACCGTGGATGGTGAGAGTTCACTTTGTGAGCCAGCGGGGACCGTGGATGGTGAGAGTTTTTTGTGAGCCAGCGGGGATCGTGGATGGTAGTGGAGATGTGTCCTGGGAGTCGGGTTGGCCGAACGTCCAACTGATGCACAGAAGTTGTGTTTGCATCTGGACTTTACCTTGATCAGCGAGACCTAGGGGCAGAGGACGTTGATCCATAGGTTTGGTGCCGCACCAGGGGGTTTGAAAGGCTTGTTGATGATTGGAGTTCATATGTAATAAAAAAAAAATACAAAAAGAGTTATAATACATCCATTAATTGTGACAAATCTAGTTAACATAATAAGTCATAAGACATCTATCAAATATATATAATCATCATTTTCAACATCACCATCTCTGGAAAACACAACCTCAATATATAGTTTATCAAGGGAAAGGCACACAATCTTAAGCACCGTAGCACCTCCAAATGGCTCATCCTAAGTATCTCCTCCAATATCCCATAACTTGTTTGGCTCTTTTTTGAATTCTTTATTTTTCTTGATAAAATCGGAAGATTAGTATGCATATTTACCAAATCTTCAACACGTTTTGTCACCATCTTGTTTATCTTAAACAAGTGGATAAATGAATAGGTACTCCAATTCCTCTCGCAACAAGGGGATGAGCAAGGTTGTCCTAGAATCTTAAAGGATATTAATTAAAGCATGTGTGTTGGACATATCACTAATAGTTTGGTTCCAAAGTGCATCCATCTTGTATTGATTAGGGACTACCAAAAACATCCATGGAACTAGAAAATCTTGCAAATTTTGCATTTGCTTTCCTCAAGGTTAGGAAAGAAAAAATCTTCAAATATATTTGTTCCTTTCCTAAGAAATTTCACTATGTACATTTGGAGCAACCCCACAGTAAGCCATTGTTGGCTATAAAACCTCTAATACTTTACATAGCTTTGTTAGAAAAGGGAGTAACAAGCATATAATTTTTGGAACTGTAAAATAAAAATATAGAGGTCACATATGAGTCAAAGAGTGAGCCAAGCAATGAAGTGGTGTGCAATTTTTTCTCCATCAAGCAACTAATATATTACACACCACCTCATAAAAGGATGATGAATCCCCTGCCACCAAGCCTTCACGTTGATATATTGTCTTCCTTACTTCCTTAATCATGGTGTCCCACATTTCATATACGAAGAGCAACATAAGTTTATCAATATCAATTGCTTTAAGCATATCATAGATAAGGTAGGTGAAAGATAAAGTATAATCTTATTTTCTCTACCAAACATCATTTAAAATGATTTCATTCATATGCATGTCTTCCCTAATATCGTATTTTCTATAAGAATACCACTCATCACTAATGACCACAGCTTGGAGACTTCTCTCTATTAGTTTCATCCTTTTAATTGGTGGATTGAGTCTCTTTCATTGGGGCAATCAATATTTATGAAAGGGAGTTTGACCTTTTGAAAAAAAAAAAGGAATGCTTCATTTTTTAGGAGATATGCTTGATAAAGAAGAGAATGTTTTCAAAAACTTTATAAACTAATTAATGGCCATTGAGAGAAACTGTTTAAATGATATTTTAAATAAGAAGGATTTTGGTAATAGAATTACAAGTATACTCTCAGCTTCTCAATCTCGCAGTGCAAGCATCGGCTCCCATTCACCCATACAGGCTTAAGTGTGAGCACTTGTCTCTTACCTAATGTTAAGAAGGGTGAGGTTACCATATGGTGAGATCTTCCCTATCTCATTAGTCGGATTAAGAAGTCATGAACTACTTTTGGAGACACACAAAATGCAATATCAAGGAATATGAGCAATTGAGGATCATTTATAAACATACATGGGCAATTTGAACATCATTAACAAGTATACATGAGCAATCTAAGCATTCTTAACAATCATACTTTCAAATTTACCTTAGACCATATATCATCAACAATGTGTACTTTGAATGCATTCAATTTTAATGAAAGCTTAAACTCTATGTGAATGAGAGATACGCAAATCAAGCAATAGTAAAATCCCAATACTAACTAAGCCATCAAAACAAAAAACCTCATTCAACGGCTTATTATATTCCTCCTTTAGGAACCCTAGCCACCTCCTTCTCCTCCCAAATCATTTTATATCCACCTATTGAAACCCAAAAACTAGTAGTTATAGTTGTTGTTGGCAACTACTACTGTAGCTAGAGTTTGTGGCCAATGTTACTACTAGCTCTACCATTTATTCAGTGTAGTAAACGACTCCCTACAGTCCCTATTTCTTTTCTTTGTTTTCTTTCTCTTCTCTCCTACTCTCTAAATTTTAACCTTGTAGTCGTGCATTATATATATTTACTCTTCTATTTATTTTCTCTCTTTTTCTTTGCTTCTTGTGTAAGCACTCTTTCTTTTGTGTTTTTGCTTTTTCACTTCAACTCTTTTGTATATATATATATATATACTCGTCTATTTATTTTTTCTCTCTTTTTATTTGCTTCTTGTGTAAGCACTCCCTCTATATATATATACTCTTCTATTTATTTTCTCCCTCTTTTTATTTGCTTCTTGTGTAAGCACTCCCTCTTTTGTGTTTTTGCTTTTTCACGTCAACTCTTATATATATATATATAGATATATAGATACTCTTCTATTTATTTTCTCTCTCTTTTTCTCTGCTTCTTGTGTAAGCACTCTCTCTTTTGTGTTTTTGCTTTTTCATGTCAACTCTTTCCCCTTTTTTTTCTTTCTCTATCTTTTTTCTCCCTTGATTTTTTAGGTAAGCTCCCCTCTCCTTTAGCTCATGTGTGTGCCCCCTCTCCTCCAGCTCTCCATTCCTATTTATAGGCAAGAGGGAGCTAGGATTCCACTAAGAATGCTTAGAGCATCCTAAGGGGCAGGATAATTGCCTCCTTGCCCTTCAAGGCTAATGCTCTTGAGGATCTATAGGCCCAATTAGGTTGTAAGAACCCCCTTATGACACTTATTGAGGCTTAGAGAGTCCCAAAAAAAGGACCATAGAGGCCTTGAAGGCCTTTAGAGACTTTGAAAGACACTAAATTGTAGTAAAAACTCCCTAAAGGGGCCTAAAGCTCTCTTAAGCTCATTAATCATTGTAAAAAGCCTCTAGGTTAATTAGGTATCGACACTAGCTAGCCAACCTCTTTGCCAACATCCACGAGATCAAATACTAATGCATTGTCATGTTCAAATCATATTCTTTTATTGTCAAGACCATTAACATTATCCACAAATTGATTTCTTTAAATATAATATAATTACAACTATATACTAAAATAGGTCACTCTGCTCTCAAATGTCTCCAAAATTATAATCTAATTTTATTATAGTGTTAATTGTTTTTAATTATATAACTAAAATTTTTATTACTTAGTTTTTAACTCTTGAACTCCTTTTAATGTTCATTTAACAATTTAATTCTCGTGATTTAAAATTTCTTAATTATTTAACTAAATTCTAATTGGTTAGTTTTTTTTTTTTTTTTTACTTTTGAATTCCTATTAATGGCTCTTTAATAATTTAATTATTTTTTTGCAGTTTTGCATTTAAATTTTATTTTAAAATACATACATATTGAATATTATCGGTTAATCAAAATTTATTTATATTTTATGTATATCTAATATTATAAATCTCTCTTATTTATGCCTAAACCCCTTCTCTTTTATCTATAAATGAATGCATGTCATGTTTTCACAACTACTGACGTTCCAATAGTTCTTCATTTACTCTTAACATGTTCTTCATAACTGCAAAGTTCATTTGTAAGGAAATTGCCACCCCTTTTATGCTTTTCTCTCATTACTAACTCTTCCTCTCCTTTATTCTAATATCTCTTATTCAAACCCTTGAACCATGATGAAAATTGATAAAATGATGACCAGTAGCTCTTCATTTACTTTGACATGTTCTTTATAAATATTAATTTCATTTGTAAGGAAATCGTTGCCCCTCCTCCTCCTCCTCCTCCTCCTCCTCCTCTTAGAAGATGTATTAATTTAGGATTGAACCCAATGTGTTCAGTTAATTAAAATTTTAAATTATGGTATAATAAATATTACATAATTTGGGAAGATATGGGACAATTAATTAATTTGTTTTGAAATCTTCCTCAACAATTATTATGTATGACTTATGATCCTTCATAAGAACCATGAATAGAAATAAGAATTATTGTTGTTTGGAGTCAGTATTTGAACTCAAGGATTTAATTCTAACCTAAACCCATCATCCGAATTGGAAAAAAAAAAAACCACTAAATTAGTAGCCAATAACTAAATTACTCTACTAATATGAATTTATATATAAATATTTATTTTCAATATGGTTTATTTATAGCAAATATATAAGTATTTTAGAGCTTCTTTTGACATTCATACATATATGCAAATCTATATTAATATATTAAAAGACATCAACCAGGCCTCGGAAGCCTGAAATTTTTTTCTTAATTTATGATTGGTTTATGCACAATTTTATTAGTTGTTATTGACTAACTTATTAATTCAAATTTTTCATTAATTTTGAATTATTGAATTGCTTAATTCAAGATGGCTAATAGTTGTATCAGAATCTTCCTCTTCGTCAGCACCTATGTCGCCCTCTCTTCAATCCCCTTAACCCTCATTATGATCTCTCCCAATTTCCTCCCATCCCCTCCTCTTTATAACAAAACTCTCACAAATCTCCTTCACATTTTAAGTTCCTTTTCGCTACACCCATCTCGCCCTCTCTTCAATTCCTCTAGCCTTGCTATGATCTCTCCAAATTTCTTCCCATCCCTTCCTCTTCATAATGAATCTCACACAAATCTCCATTCACATTTTAATGCATGCAAAAATATCTAAGCACAAAAAAACTATTGGTCGTTGTTGGGAATAAAGAACAAATTCCCGAAACCTGTGAGAAACAAAAATAGAGAAAAAATAATGCCAAAGAAAAATCAATCACACGCACAAGATAATATTTACGTGGTTCGGAAATTTTGACTACGTCCACAAAGTTGCAGGGATTTCAATATTATCAGAAAGAAAACACAGAGAGTGCGACGATACAATGCTTACCCTTTCGCTCTCTCGCAGGTACAACAACGCCAACCCTAATCACCCGAAAGCAATTCTTTTTATATGTTGCGCCTAGGGTTCCGTTCCGAATGTGCTCCAAAAAAATTTCCCTGGGGCGTTGCCCCTGGACCCCCACGAGTATGGCTTGTGCCTTACAGCCCAAGCCGCAACTCTCATGGACTAAGCCTTAGGATAGAAATCTCTAATTAAATAGAGGTCAGGTCATCGTCCAAATTAAAACACAACTAGGCTCCACAAAAGCCCAACAAATCTCCCACTTGGAGACTAGTTCAATCACCAATATTAACTACAATCCTCCTAAACAAACAATCCCTCATCCTTGCAACTCAACCTCCACTCCTCAAGCTAAAAGACCAATTGAAGCTGCACACAGCTTCAGTTTCTCAATAGTAACACCCTTAGTCAACATGTCTACTGGGTTCTTAGATTCACATATCTTTTCAAGTATTACTAGCTTATCTTCAACAAGATAACGGATAAAGTGGTATTTTGTTTGTATGTGTTGCAACATACTCAACTTCTGTAGTAGACAAAGTAACAATCTTTTGCAAATTTGAAGCCCAAGATATAGTTGTACCACCCAAAGTAAATACAAATCCAGTAGTACTCTTTCTATTATCATTATCACTGGCAAAATCAGCGTCTACATAACCCTGCAGTTTCAAACTTGCACCAGTGAAGCAAAGACATGTATCTAATGAACCCCTCAGATATCTCAGAATCCACTTTACTGCCTCCCAATGCTGCTTTCCTGGCCTACTCATGAATCTGCTCACAACTCCCACTGCATATGCAATGTCTGGCCTTGTACACACCATAGCATACATCAAGCTGCCAATAGCTGAAGCATAGGGCACCTTGCTCATATGGTCCCTTTCTTCTTCTGTCTTTGGTGACTGTTCCTTACTTAGTTTGAAATGACTACCCAAGGGTGTGCTCACTAGTTTAGCTTCATTCATGTTGAATCTACTGAGAATTTTCTTCACATACTCTGACTGTGAAAGTTTCAATGTACCATTAGCCTTGTCTCTAATAATTCTCATTCCAAGAATTTACTTTGCAGCTCCCAAATCCTTCATTGCAAACTATTCTGACAATTGCTTCTTCAGATTATTAATCTCCTCAATGCTAGACCCTGCAATAAGCATATCATCTACATATAGCAGTAAGATGATATAAGAATTGTCAAAGAACTTAACATAACAACAGTGATCAGTTTCACATCTCTTGAACTCAATTTTATGCATAAAACTATCAAACTTCTTGTACCACTGTCTTGTAGCTTGTTTTAGACCATACAAGCTCTTTTTCAATTTGTAGACTAAATTCTCTTGTCCCTGGACAATGAACCCTTCTGGCTGAATCATGTAGATGTCTTCCTCCAAGTCACCGTGAAGGAATGCCGTTTTCACATCTAGCTGCTCAAGATGTAGATTTTCTGCAGCCACCATTCCCAGTACCAGTCTAATTGTTGACATCTTCACAACTAGAGAAAATATTTCTATAAAGTCAATGCCTTCTTTTTGCTGAAACCCTTTGACAACTAACTTGGCTTTATAGCGCTTGCTACCATCATGTTCGTTCTTTATTCTGTATACCCACTTGTTGTGCAGAGCCTTCTTCCCTACTGGCAATTCAATTAGTTCCCATGTCTGATTCCCCAACAAGGAGTCCATCTCATCCTTCATGGCTAACTCCCACTTGCTTGAACTTTTGTCCTGCAAGGCTTCATCATAACACTCTGGCTCACCACCATCAGTTAGCAGAAGATAATTTAAAGCAGGTGAATAACGTTGTGGAGGTCTAGTGGCCCTGGAAGATCTAAGGACCGCAGCTACAGGTGTAATTTGAATTTCCTACGATTCTACATTCTCCCTATCATCTTCACCCCTTTCTTGGACAGTATTTTCAGTCAACTCATCTAAGTTAATAAACTCAGAATTTTTCTGATCTATCGCTGTGACATCTGACACTACAGTTGACCTGTCTTTGTACATAATCTGTTCGTTAAATATCACATTTCTACTTCTGATGATTTTCCTGTTTTGTTTATCCCAAAATCAATAGCCAAATTTCTCATCACCAAAGCCAATGAAATAGCATATTTTGGACTTTACATCAAGTTTACTACGAGCATCAGAATCAACATAAACATAAGAAACACAACCAAAAACTTTTAAGTAAGAAAAATTTACCTCTTTATCGCTCCAAACCTCTTCAGGAAGTCTAAACTCCATGGGAACTGAAGGTCCTCGGTTTATCAGATAAGCTGCAGTACTGACAGCATCAGCCCAGAAAATTTTTGGTAGTCCAGCATGTAACCTCATACTCTTAGCACGCTCATTGAGAGTTTTATTCATGCGCTCAGCCACACCATTCTGCTGTGGTGTCCCACGAATAGTCTTTTCCATTTTGATTCCATGTGCAGCACAATACTCTCTGAACCCTTCATCTATGTACTCTCCTTCGTTGTCCGACCTCAAACACTTTACTTTCAAACCTGTCTCTGTCTCAACCATAGCCTTCCACTTCTTAAAAGTTTCAAATACATCATATTTATTTCTCAGAAAATAAGCACATACCTTTCTGGTTGAGTCATCAATGAAAGTAACGTATTACCTTGAACCCCCAAGGGATGCAACAGGAGAAGGACCCCATAAATCTGTGTGCACTAACTCCAATTTTTCAGCCTTTGGTGTTCTACAACTTTTCAAGAAACTCACCTTTTTCTGTTTTCCTAAGACGCAGCTTTCACACAAGTCAAAATCAACGGACTTCAATTCCGGTAGTTTCCATTTTGACAACAGCATCTTCATCCCCTTCTCACTCACGTGACCAAGTCTACGGTGCCATAAGCTTGTATCAGTACTTGCTTTAGCAATTGCAATTGTATCTCTTGGACTTGAAGTCATGTATAGAGTACCAGATTTCTTTCCACGAGCCAATACTCTGGCTCCCTTTGTAACCTTCCAAGTGCCACCAGCAAACAGCATCGCATGCCCTTCATCATCAAGCTGTCCGACAGAAATCAAATTCCTTCTCAGGTCAGGAATATGTCGTACCTTCTCTAGTAACCAAACAGACCCATTTGGCAATGACATCCGAACGTTTCCCATACCCACAACATCCAAGGCTGTACCATCAGCCAAATACACCTTACCAAAATCTCCTGCTACATAGTTCTGTATAATTTCATGGTGTGAAGTAGTATGAAATGAAGCTCTTGAATCCAAAAACCCAATCATCAAGTGGGCTGTCTACTGCAAGAAGTAGTGCATCCTGTACCTCTTCTGTTACAGCATTAGCAGAATCATCCTCACTCTTCTTCTTCAGACTTTTGCATTGTCTCCTAAAGTGACCTGTTTTCCGGCAATTCCGGCATTGTCCCTTTTGGCCAGGTCTGGATTTACTTCTATTTCGATTATAATTTATGGATTTTGATCTACCCTGATCTAAATTTTGGTCATTACCTCTGCCTCTGGTCTCAAGTTTTAGGGCAGAGCCGGATCCTGAGGTTTCGCCTGCATCTCTTCTGCGAATCTCCTCGGCCAGAATTAAATCCCGTATATCATTATACTTCAGTTTTTCCTTTCCAGTAGAGTTGCTTACTGTCATCCTCATTGCCTCCCAACTGTTTGGCAACGAAGCCAAAACGATCAGTGTACGAATCTCATCATCAAAATCAATTTCTACCGACGATAATTGAATTGTGATAGTATTGAACTCATTCATATGTTGTGCTACAGATGTGTTTTCTGCCATCTTTAAATTAAATAATTTCTTCATCAGATGTACCTTGTTATTTGCTGATGGTTTTTCATACATACCAGACAAAGCCTTCATCAGATCTGCTGTAGTTTTCTCCTTCACAACATTGTGTGCAACAGACCTGGACAGAGTTAATCTTATAACTCCCAGTACTTGTCTGTTAAGGAGAGTCCATTCCTCGTCCTTCATAGTAGCAGGTTTTTCTCCTAGAAGGGGTAGATGTAACTTCTTCCCATAGAGATAATCCTTGATCTGTATCCTCCAGAATCCAAAGTCTATGCCATCAAACTTTTCTATTCCAGACGCCTTCCCTGCTTCCTCTGTCATTGCTCCCACTCGAACCTAACCCTAGGCTCTGATACCAGTTGTTGGGAATAAAGGACAAATTCCCGAAACCTGTGAGAAACAAAAATAGAGAAAAAAATAACGCCAAAGAAAAATCAATCACACAAACAAAACAATATTTACGTGGTTTGGCAATTTTGCCAACATTCGTTGTTTTCTCCTTACAAGTCACCCCCTCCTCCCTAATTCCCTTTCGTCGCTTCCCTCTCTATTTATCCATTGTTATGTAAAATCACTTGGTCACCCATTATCTCTAGCTAATCTAGAATTTTCTATAATTTTGAATTATTTAAACTTTTCTTAATTTTTTGATTGGTTGATATGTAGTTTTATTAGTTGTTATTGGTTAACCTAATAATTCATATTATGCCATTAATTTTGAATTATTGAATTGCTTAATTCAAGACGACTAATAGCTATTCTAGAATCTTTTTCTTTGCTAACACCCATCTCGCCTTCCCTTCAATCTCCCTAGCCTTTGATATGATCTCCCCAAATTTTCTCCAATCCCAACCTCATCATAATGAAACTTGCACAAATCTCCATTCACACTTTGAGTTCCTCTTCGCTATGCCTATCTCACCCTCTCTTCAATCCCCTTAGCCCTTGCTACGATCCCAAATTTCCTTTCATCCATTCCTCTTCATTATGACTCTCCCATCAATCTCCACACACATTTTAATGTATGCACAAATACCTAAGCACAAAAAAACCCATTGGTGGTTGCTTTCTCCTTATGAGGCTCCCCAACTATGTAGGTGATGATGGATGTAGAGGACGAGTAGAAGAGCACACAAAGGCCATGTCAGCATAGGCAGCAGCCACCATGATTAGGCTAACTGTCACCGCCTCGAGGAGAGCTGGTGTGCTGGATCGAAGGAGGCTGCTATCGTCAAGATTCAATCATCGTGACTGATTGATACAAAGGCATATCTTTCATATTGATAAAATATGGAAGTTGTTCATATTGGATTTATTTGTAAATGATGTGTTAGGCCAATTTATAGAAGTATATGCCAAAAGGGTTTTTTTGAAAAGAAATAGATTGAAGGCATAAAGACGTCACTTTGATTTTCAAGCAGATGAGATATCTCTTCTAAAATCATTATCAAAGTCAGTGACTCATCACTTGATTAGTTAAATGCTTACATTGTTGTGTTTCAACCTAAATAAGAAAAAGTATGACTTTTTTTAATTAATTGCATTTGAGGTGTCATTAAAGTATTCACATGAGCAAAGTTACTTATATTGGACAAAGTATTAATTTGTCTCTCTTAGTTGCATTCGAGGTATTCGTTAAAATGCTCACATGAGCAAAGCCACTTATATTGAATCTATTTTGATTTGTAATTTGTTAGAAAATAATTTTGATAATAAGAAAAAAAAATCTAAATTGTAAATTAATTAGCATAGGTCATGGAAGCATTGTTG
The DNA here is from genome assembly GCF_029873635.1 of Malania oleifera. Taxonomy (NCBI): domain Eukaryota; kingdom Viridiplantae; phylum Streptophyta; class Magnoliopsida; order Santalales; family Ximeniaceae; genus Malania; species Malania oleifera. The sequence continues at coordinate 34,985,408 of NC_080419.1, read as the reverse complement.
CACCAAGCCAAAGAGTAGCATGGAAGGGGTTCCATATCAACACAAGGTTGGCATTCTCGTATGTGAATGGACTAACTGTGACAGAGGAGGACAAGTTAAGGATTTGCCATATGGTCTCATTGCTCAAATAATGCATATAAGCATATCTTATGTCACCCATCTACATGTCAATTTTCAATCAATTTCTTTGCTTTCTCCCTCTTAGTTATCACTATATTCTTTACCTTTTTTCATTTTTTTAAATTTGTTTCCTCATTTTCTTCAAGTATACTAAACAAATTATTAGATGTATTTGTTTCTTGTCAAGGGTGGCGTGCATTGTAAAGGACCAACTATAAGTGGAAGAGTAACAATCCTTCAAAATCTTATATGGAGTGATTGTTAATTGGATATGTGATCTTGTTGACTCTATATATATAATTGGAGTCGTAGCCCTAGCATTCAAAAGATGCAAAGCCTATCTTTTGAGCAATATACACCTCGTGACAATTTTTCATGCAAAGCCTCTTACCAATATGTAAGAAAAAAAAAAGAATACGAAGATATTATAGAAGTTATGACAGAAATCTTTGTCTTTTATCTTCATTTTCTTTTCTTCTTTTTTTGGGTCAATTTTCCATTTTACTACTTTTCGGCTTTTGCCTTTTCCGTAGACAAACATATTATTATTCTATGCAAAATTAAAACTATAGAACAAGGCATAGCCCGGACACATATAGTTGAATAAAAAGCGCAAAAAATAAAAAGTAAAATAGAATAGGGTAACAAATTTAATGATATGAACACACTGTGGTGTTATGGCTTAAATTCTTATAGGCAAGTGTAACCCATTCATATAATGCATGAGAAAATAATATATATATGAAATAAGAATACCTAAAAGAAGCAAGCTTCACTATCACAACGTTCAAAAGTTATGTCAACTTGGTATACGAAACCTTCCAAACCACTAGTAGGCTTCATTCAAAGTTATCAGAGATTTCATTTTTGGATTAAATCACCAATTTTTCAATCCTTCATCAATGGTCAGCATAGCTCTGAGATCTAATCACTAATATTTTGAAACCTTTAAAAATAAAATAATTCGTTTTTTGAAAGCCTCCCTAGAAATTTATAATTTAATTTTTTTTAATTGCTAACAATTAATTAATTAACAGCCTTGGAACCATTAATAACAATTAGATTAATAATATATTTGAACGCAGTTTGTTTATTTAATTTTAAAATATATTTTTTTATTTTGGTGTATCAAATATTAGTTTGGAAAAACATTATCGCTATTAGGCTGGTTTATTTTTATTTTTTTCCTTTCAAGCACTTTAACTTAGACGGTACTAGATTTTTTTATCCTCTTTATATGTTTTATTTTAAATTTTATTAGAAGAATTATGAGTAATGTATTTAAACTTCAAATTTATTAGTGTTGTAAATATATAATATATATAAATTAATAACATAATTAAATAATTATGAACAAATGAATACTCTCATTAATAAAAAAAAAAAACTAAAACATTTGTAGACAATAACTTATATGAGTGGCTACAAAAAAAAAACTCAAGTATGATAAGCAATTATTGAAAGTTTTAATTCAATCGCCACTAGCTTAAATTACAAATTTATACCACGTTATCTAAAGGAGAAATGGGTAACAATGTAATCTACGAAGAACAACACATTCTATCACGTTATCTGAAAGGTATCCTTCGGATGGATAGGTGAGGTCTCGTTTCTGTTCGTCGTTAGTTCAACTCTAGAGTTTCGTTTGGTGTATTTCGTTTTGATTTTGGTTGTTTTTATATTTTTATCTTCTTTGTTAGTTATATTTAGTTTTGTTTATCCTAATTTGATTGGTTTGTTTTAACTTGTAACCACGGTATTCCTCCGCCAAAAGTGAAGGTATATTAATAAATAAAGGGAGGTGCTGCCCTCTTTTACTAAAAAAAAAATTTTTTTAAGTAGCACAATGCTTTAGGTTTTCACCAAAATTGGATTTTAGGAAAATGTTTGAAATATATGAAAAATATTGCCAAAAATTCAAGGGGCGTATGAGCCAAGTAATTACTTGGTTGAATTGCTTTGTAAACACTTAAATAATTAATTTATCTTTTATTACGCTCATTTTTACATTTTTATTTAACATGACATTTCAAACTTTATCTCATTCATTTTGGACTTAATAATGAATTATTAGCAGTAAATATACTTTAAACTCTAAATTTATTAGTGTCATTAATAAACATATATATATATATATATATATATATATATATATATATATATACACACACACACACACACATGCATGACTTAAATAAATTATTATGAATAAAAGTATATTCTCATCAACAAAATAAAAAATTTAATAATGAGAGTAAATATCAATATGTTAGCAATTATATAAATTAATTTGATTATGATTAGATATTAGATAAAATAAATAACAAATTTATGAGATGGTTTAAAAATACTAATTATTTTATTTATGAGGTTCTTTTAAAATAATAATTATTAATAGAGTTATGTTCCCATTGATAAAATTTTAAAAAATCAAACAAGTATGGTAGACATCAACTAGTATTGACATTTACAAAATATTTATATTCAATTATGATTTGTGATTATAGAAAATATTAATTCATATATCATTAGTTGTCACTAAATTTAAATTATTAAAAAATATTTAAAAGTTTCAAAATAGTAACACCCTTTATGGATCAATTTCAAAGTATTAAAAAAATATATTACTCTTTTTTCCTCTTTCTCTTTTTCTTTAAGAAAAAAAAAATCAGTTGATCATTTTCATTACGGGGTCCATTTCATTCTTTATTCAGTTGGTTAAATTAATATTTTTTGTAATCTCTATTAATAAATAATTAATAATTTCTATAACCACTATGTTAGCCTTAGTGGCTAAAGTATCTCAGTTTAGTATGTTTTGATGATAACAACCTATTTGTGATCTCTGTACGTCAAGTTTAGTACAGGATAACAGGACAATACTGGAACAAGCATAAGGATCAAATGAACTTTGATGAAGTAATGATCAAAAGCTTATTCAAGAAATACCCAAACACAACCAACTTAAGCTATGAAAAGCCTTACATGTATAATGGGTTGTGTGTGAGATAGGAATACTTTGTGTAACTCTTGTGTTATGATCTTAGTAAGAATATCTAGCAAGAGTTTGAGCAAGTGCATATGCATATTTGCATACAAGATATCAAAATGAGTTTTCAAATGCATCTTCACACACAAGATATCTTATAATCTAGTGGAAGTTCATAAGGACAAGTATAAATTATCATTGGTTTTAATATCCTTCATATACACTTGTCCTAGATTGGTTTAATTCAATGAAAAAATCATAAGTATGAAAAACATAGCAATTAGTCGACTAATTGACCCTACTCGCCGATGAATTAAACCAGTAGCTAAATGTATTTTTCAGCCGAGGTAAATTATCGACTAATTGGGAAAATCGTCGATGAATTGGGGCAACTTGTTGACGAATTGGAGCATATTGTCTATGAATTAATCCAGTAGCTTAATGTGTTTTTTGCCCAGATAATTAGTCAACGAATTGGGGAATTCCTCAATGAATTAGGGCAACTCAACGACGATTTGAGTTAATTAGTCGATGATTTGCATTGAGATCCTGAACCAACGGGCATTAAAACGGCTAGTTCTCAAGCCAAACAAATCGATTGCACACCCAACAATCAGATAACTGCTAGCTCGAGCATTTGGCTATAAATACAAGCTACTTGGATTTATTATACAACGTTTTGAATCATTATTAGTGATTAATTGATTGTTGCATTCATTCTAGGTTATCATTTGCTCAAAACTTTCTTACTTCTTATTCTTGTGAAATATCATATACTCAAGAGAGTAGTGTGAGGTTTTATATTGTAATATCAGCTCAAGAAGGAGCACTCTTTGTATCATCTACACTCTTGTGATTGTAAACTAGTTCTTAGTGAACCGTATCAAGGAGGTTCTTGGTGAATCGTATCAAAGGAGATTCTTAGTGAACTTTGCGTACTGGCTCTTGGTGAGCATCAAGGATTGGTTCTCGATTTGTAAAGGTTTCTCCGATTTGAAAGGAGGTTGAATAGTGGATTTTGTAATCCTTGAGTGTGTCTCAAGACGTGGACATAGGTTGGGTGCCAAACCACGTTAAAATCACGGTGTCAAGCTCTCTCTTTCTTCTCCCTTATTTACTTGTGTTATGTAATTTGTAATTATTGTGATTTAAATTACTTGTATCTTGCCAAGTCTTATTGTCTTGTAAAAAAATATTTAATCTGAGAAAAGAGTTTATTCACCCCCTCTTTAGATATAATTCTTGGGCTAACAAGTGGTATCCAAGCTAGTCAACTTGCTTATTGGAGTAAATTCTAGAATACAAAGATCAAATGGCAAATACGAGTGAGGCTCCACTCACCCGGGACAATCAGTTGATCGTCCATCAAAATTCAACGAAAGCAGCTACCCAGCATGGAAAAATTTATGTGTAAATAGTGTGTGTTTACGGTGTGTGTGTATAAGGTGCGCGAGTGAGCGTGTGCATGGAGTGTGTGTGCAGGTGTGTGTGTTAAATGTGAACAGGTGTCTGTGCATGGGATGTGTGGGTTAGTGTGTGTCATAGTGTGTGTGCAGATGCGCGTGAGTGAGTGTAAAGCTGTATGTGTTGTGTGTGTAAATGTGTTAAGTGTTAACAGTGCATGCAAAGTGTATGTATTGTATGAATGTGTTGTTTCTCTGCTTTCTCTGCAGTCGAAATCCTCCCCAAACTCCTCGAGGTGTCCAGCGAAAAATAATTTTCCGTTTCCGGCTTAAACACAACCCGACGGCGATTTTGGCGATGGATACACGACGAAGACAACTTCAGTTCTCCGCTGATAGCTCTCCTCCTCTTCCCTGCTCCGACGCTAGCTGTCGCTATAGCCAGTGCTCGAGCTCCAGTTGCTGTCATCAAGATGGGAAAATGCGTTCCGCAGAAAGAGAAATCGCATGGAGTGTGTGTAGAGGCCATTGGCGCTGCCGGAGCCATGAAAAAGGTTCAGATTCAGAGACAAATGTGGCAGAGAAGATCGCGAGAGCTGGCAATGAAGAAAATGACAGCAAAGTAGATTGCAACAAGAAAATGCCAAGAGTTTGGCGCACTGGTGTGACTCCAGAACGAGTCCATGTGCGAATTCAAACCGAAGTTCGGGATGAAAGCATCAATCAGCAGATCGATTAACAATGAGTTCGATATCCCTCTGATACCGAAATCAGCAATGGGAATACGACATTAATGCATTCATTGATTGATCTTTTATGAGCTGGAAATGTCTAATTCTGGTGCTCGTTCGTGGGATCTCTAATGAACAGAAAGTCGGAACAGAAGAGGCTGAAATTAAAGCACGGAAGAGAAGGCGAGGAGGAGGATCAGAGAAAATGGGAGAATGCCGAGAGATGGACGGTGAGAGATGGTGATGAGAGCGAGGTCCAGGGGAACAGAGGATGTGAAGGCAGGTCGTGAGGTGAGAGAGACAACCCCAGATCGAGAAAATAAATAAATAAAATAAGCAAGAAAAATACACACAATCTCAGAAATTTTGATCCAAGATTCAACTCAAACTTCAACAAATCAGAGTCACCAAAATCCATATGCAAATATTTAGACATAAAACAAAAATCCAAACTTTGATCTGACCCAAAACATAGATTTGCAACTATATTGAATCTGAAAATTTTTTATTGCACTGCAACAGAAAAGAAGCAATCCAAAGATGTAGAGAAAAGAGAGAAAGAGAGAGAGAGAGAGAGATACCAACGAGTGTAGGGGGTCGGTGACTCGCCGGGATTGCAAAGGTGATAACGGCGTTGCAGAGACGGTACCGGCGTTACCAACAGTCGTCGTTGCGAAGAAAGAATAAATCCAACCGATGGTGCAAGGAGGGAGTTCGGTGTAGAGATTTAGGAACCATGCGAGAAGAGACCTCGGCGTCTGCAATAGTCGTCACCACAAGCAAGAACTCCGGCCAATTGAGATAAAGCCGATGTACTCGCCGGAAACGAAGCTGCTGGAAATGAACCAGTGAGAAAAGCTGAACAGCTGAGAGTGCAGTATGTGCTTGGATCAACCTTGCTGCGGTGATACAGAGGAGCTTGCGGTTGCTTTTGTAGAGAGATTGAGACGAGGGTGGAGCTGGTTGGAGAGGGTGAATCGGAGCAATGGGGATGGCCGGAGTTGTGGGAGGAGAGTTGTGGCCAGAGTTGAAGGACCGTGAGGATGACTGCTGGAGGTGGGCGATGCCGAGAGTTATGGATGGTGGCCGGCGATGGCGATGAAAGAGAGAGGTGAAGAAGATACGGGAGATGCCGGGGGTGGAGAGAGAGGAAGGAGAGAGAGAGCGTGGGAAGATGACAATGAATACTAAAAAAAAATGAAGAGTGAACAGTGAACCACCTTCCTCTGTCTTTCCGTGTGCGAGAGACTCTATTATAGGGTCCAGTCATGCATTTCGCGCCAAAAAATTGTTAACAGCTAGAATAATTCCCTGCGCGCGCCTAAAATTAGTTCCTCGCAGAAGAATATTTTCCTGCGCGTGGTTCGGTATTGGGAATCTCTCCAGCCTACCCGCTTTTCCTTTCTTTTTCTTTTTTTTTTGAAATTTTTTCTTATATACATATGTGTGTGTGTGTGTGTGTGTGTGTTCATTTTTGTATTAATTTTTTATTTTATTTTTTTATTTCTCCTTTGTGCCTTTGTTGTCCAATTTTATCTCTCCAAAAGGAAAGCCTCGGGTTTTAAAATAAACTTGATTCAATTTTACATAAATAAACAAATAAATGGGATTTATTTTTAAAATACCAGGACTCGACTTAAAAATATTGGGACTCACTTTTTTGAAAATAACCAAAACTCACTCAATTTTCAAGACTCAGGACTCATTTTTGAAAATAACCAGGATTCGATTATTGAAAACAAACGAGACTTATTTTTGAAAATAACCGTGACTTGATTATCGAAAACTTAGGACTCAAGGACTTGATTTTGAAAGGGACTCAATTGGATCCTTCCATTCCTAGGGATAAAGTTAACTTCAATTATGTTGGGTCCTCCTAAAAATGGTCTGGTTAAAATTGGGGTGTCTACAAGAAAAAACCTCCTACGAAATTTGTAAGGGTAGAAAACTCAACATTTCTCACTTCAAGGTCTTTGGTTGCAAATGCTTTATTCTAAATGACAGAGATCATCTAGCAAAGTTTGATCCAAAATCAGATGAGGGGATTTTCTTTGGGTACGCCATGAATAGTAAATCTTATAGAGTCTTCAACAAAAGAACCCAAACTGTTCAGGAGTCAACACACGTAGTCTTTGATGAATCAAATCCTTTTGCTCCTAAAGCAACAGTTGACTTAGAGGAAAATGATCAAGTAACCTCCATTATAATTGAAAAGGAACTTGAGTAACTTAAAATATGTAACGAAATAGATGAAAGTTACCAAGAAAATAAAATGGATCATCAAGAGTCACAACTTCGGGAAAAAACTGTAAAATCAGATAAAGCAGATATGGGACTCCCTAAAGCCTGGAAATTTGTCAAAAATCATCCAAATGATCTCATCATAGGAAATCCATCTGGGCAAGTTAGTATTAGGTCACACTTGAGAAGTGGACGCCATCATATAGCCTTCATGTCCCAAATTGAGCCTAAGAATTTTGAGGAGGCTAAAAATGATGAAAATTGGATCATTGATATGCAAGAAGAACTTGACCAATTTGAAAGAAACAAAGTATGGGAGTTGGTTCCTAAACCAAAGAACACATCGATAATTGGCACAAAATGGGTATTTAGGAATAAAAAGATGAAGATGGTAACATAGTTAGAAATAAAGCAAGACTAGTTGCACAAGGGTATAACCGACAAGAGGGCATTGACTATGATGAAACTTAAGTCGTTCTAGCAAGACTGGAAGCCATTAGGACGTTACTTGCATTTGCTTACTACAAAGACTTCAAACTGTTTCAAATGGATGTTAAAAGTGTCTTTCTTAATGGCTACATCAATGAAAAAGTTTATGTCAGACAACCCCCGGGATTTGAGAGTCATACACATCCTGAATACATATTTAAACTCTTAAGAGCTCTTTATAAACTTAAGCAAGCACCAAGAGCATGGTATGAACGTTTGAGTAAGTATCTCTTGGAAGACGGTTTCACAAGAGGACGATTTGATCCTACCTTGTTCTTAAAACATAAAGGAAGTGATATGCTTATCGTGCAAATCAATGTAGATGATATCATTTTTGGTGCTACAAATGAAAACATGTGTAAAGAGTTTGTCCGGTCTATGCAAAAGACATTTGAGATGAGTATGTTGGGAGAATTAACTTTCTTCCTTGGCTTGCAAATAAAACAGATGAAAAATGGAATATTCATCAATCAAGCCAAATACGTGAAGGACATGCTCAAAAAGTTCGGTCTATAAATAGGAAAAACAAAATCAACTCCAATGAGCATAACAACAAAGCTTGATAGTGATGAAAACAGCAAAAAAGTTGACCAAAAACTGCATAGATGAATGATTGGGAGTCTTCTTTATCTGACCTCTAGTAGGCCGAACATCATGTTCAGCGTATGCCTATGCGCTAAATCCCAATCATATCCCAAGGAATCTCACTTAAATGTCGTTAAGAGGATTTTCAAGTATCTGGCAGGAACACTTGACTTAAGGCTCTTTTACCCCGAGAATGCTCCATTTGACCTGACTTGCTACTTAGATGCTGACTATAGAGGATGCAAAACCAATAGGAAAAGTACCAGGAAGACGTGTCACTTTCTAGGGCACTCTCTTTTATCTTGGTTTTGCAAGAAAAAAAACCTCAGTTGCCTTCTCAACCACCGAGGCAGAATATATAGCAGCCGGTAGTTGTTGTGCTAAGGCCTTGTATATGAAACAGCAACTCGAGGACTTCAAGATTTTAGTAAAGAGTACTCAAATCCATTTTGATAACACCAATACCATAAATAGCTCTAAAAACTTGTGCCTGCACTCTAGGACAAAACATATTGAAATCCATTACCATTTCATTCGAGACCATGAGCAAAAAGGAGACATTCAGTTAGTTTACATTAACATCGAGAATCAATTAGTAGATATTCTGAAAAAAAAAAAAAAAAAACCCCCCTAAATGAAGAGAGATTTAGCAAAATTAGGCATGAATTAGGTATATGCACTCCAAGGGATCTATCTTGAAAATTTCCCACTAAATTCAGTATCTTCATTAGGTTAATAAGGAAAATCATTTTGCAGTTCTGCTAGCAGTCATTGACGAGTGCAAGGGACTCATAGACGAGACACTCACCGAAGAACGAGAGTCACTCGTCGACTAGTCCTATTGGGAAAATTTAAAATCCAGTGCCCAGAACTCATACATTTCGAGCCCTAACTCAAAAGCCCTCTCTGTTCTTCCCTCTTCTAGTCCATCTGAGCCCTAATCTCCTCATCCTATGTAACGACCTCAAAATTCTATCATTTTTTTTTTATATATATACAGTAAACATTCCCACGCAGCGGAAACAAAAAGCATATCACTATTACAACATAACTGTACAATACCAGAATCCAATATATACAGGTCATAGCCATATAAAGTAAACTCCTCTATCCTCATCTTTCCCAAAAATACAACTCGTCAAAAACTCACCCAAAACCAGGGTGACAAAACACTCTCTCTATCTGCGAGCCTGATCTGCTCGCCTATCTATCTCACCTGAAAAATGTTAGAATAAAAGGTGAGTCGACGCTTAGTAAGTGGAAATATGCTATCACTAGTGTGTGGCAGCTAAGTTGAGTATGATTTTAAAATAATAACTATTTTGTAATGCAATTAAACAATCAGTAAATCATATCTTTCAAACATATCTTTCCTTCTCAATTTAAAGTACATTATATCATCTGTATTTTTCTACTTTTCATACTGATAATATATCATACTATTCTCATCATATACTGTAAAATTGTAAATATATATATAACTGTGCTTTTATCCCTGGGATTCTGTACGTCATGATTTGACCCCTCATGACAGGATTGTGCGGCCCGTAGGCAGGACTCTATCTAGTCGGCCCTCCAAATAGGTCATCATACTCTACACTACCTCAGCCTGGCCAAACTGCATCCTCTCCTAAGCTCGGGACTGGCTACTACCTTGTCAATACCTGCCCCCTCAACCCAGTGTACTAGGGAGCTGCATACTCTCCGAGCACGGCTGACGGTACCCACATACTATCTAAGCTATGTGGTTGCACTCTATCTGTATCTAGCAATGGTACCGTGCTCTGTAATCTGTATCTGTCTATGTAACTTTCCTCAGGGATCTGATACTATATACATAAATACATATATACTCTTTTACTATTTTCCGTTATGTTTCCAAAATTACCATAACTCTATGTTTCTGTACTGTAAATACTGTATCTGTAGCATCTTGATGCTACCTCTGTATATCTATCTGTGTATTCTGTATATATACTCTGTCTATGTGTTTTGTATGTTATGGTAACAGGAAAAACATAGAATGTTATAATACTGTATATATATATATATATATATATATATATATATATATATATATATATATATATATATACTATTCTGTAATAAACTGCAATGTAAAATACTGATCATGAAACTACTTGTATAAAAACCGTATATGCAAGTTAATTTCTCTGTACATGTATATCCTCATTTGTATAATCTGTATAATCTCTCACTGAGATTGAGGCGTTACGTACCGCCGTCCCTCAATTCAATATAATATGATATATCATAATAACTGTATGAATTTCTTCATCTCATAAAAATCTACTTAGGTCACACAAACATTTAATACTCATATTCTAAAACAAATACTAATTCAAACTCATATTCTGAAAATTCTGTATAGCAAAATGGTGTAGATATGCGTTTATAAAATCTCCATTATCATTACAAAAATTCCTAGTATAGCATATTTCCCTTACCTCAACTTTGAAAAGCCCCTATAAAAATCTGGTTGTATACCAGCTGGATTCCTAACCCGACATCCTGAAAACGCAATCCCCCAGAACAAAACATCAGTATTTCCTAGTCTACATCATTTTCTATAACTGTAAGGAAGTCAAAAACTCAATAAAAGACCTTACTCAGAATTTGGGATGAAATCCAACTTCGTTTTCTCGACGATCCGCTCCGGCAGATTTGTGGAGAACTCCGCCAGTAGCGTCGTGGTAGCTTCGGATCATCGATCCGGCGACCGATGGGGTCGGAAATGAAGAGAGAAGGGCGAGAGAGTCATAGAGAGAGAGAGAGAGAGAGAGAAGAGAGAGAGAGCTCAGTGAAAAGTGAAAAATATCCCGAATTTCTACTATTTATAAACCAGGGGATTTCGTCGACGAGACCTTGTGTTCGTCAACGAGTCCTTCACAAATTTCGTCGACGAGACCCTGTATTCGTCAACGAAATTTAGGCTGCCTCAGAACCCCTCTCGGCATTTTCTCGTCGACGAAACCCTGTGTTCGTTGACGAAATTTCTTAACCACTCGTCAATGAATCCCTGTATTCGTTGACGAGTCCTTGAAATTTCTTGAATTTATTTTATTCTCCAAAATGTAATGCGCGTTCGTCGACGAAGTCTACAGCCTCCTTCTGTTTCTGTATCTATTTTCCTCTCTCTTTAATATTTGAATATGAATATTTTCTGGGTCGTCACATCCTAGCTATCATCCTCCAAGCCCTAACCGACCTTAATGGCACCACGATTAAAACAAAAAGCCACATCTACACCATGACAATCTGATCTTCCTGAGAGGTCCGCACAAAACCCTCAATCCGAACACATCTAAAAGGCTTTAGAAGATGAAAGAGCTAGATTCGTCTCTCCAGTAGCCAAGATTCACTTCAACACTAACATATCTAAGCGGAACATTGTGTTCGGTAAGATTGTTCCGATTAACTTTCTTGAAGACAATTTCTCCACTCTTCTAGAAAAAATAAGAGTTGTTGGATGGGAAACTTTGGTCACATTTCATGCACCTGTGTATATCGATTTAGTTAAAGAATTTACGCTAATGTTGTATCGTCGTCACAAGGATGTGAGGCCTCCTCCACTATTAGAGGCAAAAGGATTTTTCTAAATGAAAGAACATTCTCGGACGTGCAGTCTTGCCAACGTTACCCCATTTGGAGCCTTCCCAAGGCCATGTGGCCTACGGATTATGATTGGCTCTACTCCCACGAGGCACTAAAATTAGTAAGGGTTGACCCCAACATTTCAGCGATCGCCAAACCCAGATCAAAGGAATTAAATATTGAATTTTGAGTTTTGCATCACATGATCACTCATAACATCTCACCGAGATAGGGCGCGCTTTACTGGGTAACGCTTGGTGATATTTTTTCCATGTACTACTTATAGCATGGATGGGCAATTAATTTTCCTAATGTTATTGTCTAGGATATGGAAGATAACTGAAAATGCCGAAAGGGTTGTTTGTTGTTGACTCTATGAGTCTAATCTGGTTTTGATAATGACAAATCACTTGGTATTTGATCTGTGCATTGAGATTGTGAAACAAGAACTATATTAAGCATGCACGGAAGGATAACAAGCCATAGAAGCCATAAAGAATAAAACATACATATCTAGGCAAGATCCATGGAACTTAAAGAGTTGAAGAATGAAGATAAAAGCGACAAGTTCAAGAACGTCATGGGATTGGATACTTAGAGCTAATGTATTTACATTTCATGTGATTTAATTTGAGACTCAACATATACCCAACAATGACCTTAGGACTCATGCATCTTGTTGGCCTCAAGGCTTAATATTCTATTTTGATGCTAACAAACAAGTAGGACTTAACATGCTTTGGTTGAGTATTGTATTTTTCAGGAATCAATATTGAAAGCACTCATGAAGCATGGATCAAAGTCTGAAGATCATAAGAGCATGAGGATTAAAGATATCAACATGAAAGCTCAAAGAAAATAAAGCTTAGACCTCAAAGTATGAATCAATGATGAAAGATCAAGAGAGTTTAAAGAGATGAAAACTCAGAGAAGTCTAAAAGATTAGAGACCGGCAACAAAGATAATTCAGAGCAAAGAAGAATCAAAGGGGTCTTTAGGACAAGTCTTTGTAAGTACTTCAAGTTTATTCAGATATGAAGTTTTCATTTTGAAGCTTATTAGGCAAAGAGACTTAGAGACTTTAATATAAAACTTTGAACATGTTTTTCAAAGTTTAACAAATCTATATTCCAAGAACATCTAAGCAAAAATGAGAGAGAAATCAAAAAATGACTAGAAAATAAAATCAGTCAGTTGACAGATGCTTGTCTATTTATGGACAGACGACTGGCCAATATAGTAAAGCTTAACTGAAGACAGAAGCATGACAGACGACTGTCAGTGCCAAGGGAGAAGTCTGTGTGTGTTCTACCAAACGACTGCCACCATTTTGAGTGAGCTGTGTTTATATTTCAGAAAGTACTGAATCTTAAATCTTTCATCAATCTAATAGTACTGCAATGAACTTATATTTGGAAAACAAATTGTGGTTGAAGGTTGAATATTTTATTAGTTGTCTTGTTGATTGTTTAAAAGAAATCAAGTTATTGTTTGATTGACAAAATAGAATTGGTTAAATATTAGAAGAAGTTAAGGACTTTAAAAAGAAATTTTTAAAAGCCAATTCACCCCCCCCCCCTCTTTCTTGGGAAGCTATTCCTAATTTCAATTGGTATCAGAGTCAGGTTATAACAAATCTTAAATACTTTCTATAAAAAGATCTAAATGACTAACTTAGGTGTAGCTCCCTTTGAAGAGGGACAATCTTCAACTAGGCCACCAATCTTTTGTGGTTTGAACTATACCTTCTAGAAAAAGAGAATGCAAATATATCTTCAAACTATAAATTGGAAAGCTTGGGAGGTTGTCATGGAGGGTGACCAAATTCCCACTAAAATAGTTGATGGAAAACAAGTCCCTAAGGAGAAAATTGATATGAAAGACTTAGACTATAAGATGTTGCAAGTAAATTCTAGTGCTATGAATGCTCTATATTGTGCTTTAGATGCCACTGAATTTAATAAAGTAATGGCTTGTAAATCAGTTAAGGAAATATGGGACAAGCTTGAAGTCACTTACGAAGGCACCATAGATGTTAGGGATAATAGGATCGATATGCTTACAAGTGAATATGAAGTCTTTAGGATGAACCCAGATGAATCCATAACTAATATGTTTACTAGGTTCACTCACATAATAAATTCCCTAAATGCACTAGGAAAAACCTACACTACTCATGAGATGATAAGGAAAATTCTTAGAGGGCTGCCACCTAAACGGGAACCAAAAGCCATTGCCATAGCAGAAGGAAGAAATCTGAAAACCACTTCCTTAGATAAGCTTATAGGTTCTCTCCTTACATATGAAATGGCAATGAATGAAAAGAATAGAAAAACCAAAGCCCAAGATTCAATAGCCTTCAAAGCCTCAAAAGACAACTCAAGTAGTGAAGAAGAAATGGAAGAAGATGAAGAAGCCTTTATAACTAAAAAGCTAGCTAGGATACTAAGAAGGAGAAACAAATTCAAAAGAAGTAATCAAAACTCTGAATCAAAAGAAGAAGTTAGCAAGAAATCAAAGAATAAAACTCATATGTGCTACAATTGCAATAAAGTTGGACATATAAAACCAGAATGTCCACTACTACTAAAGAAAGAGTCTAAGAAGAAAAAGAAAAAGGCCATGAAAGCCACTACTTGGGACATGATGAGTATAAGTAGTTCAGAAAATGAATCAAATGACCAAGATGTTGCTTATACATGTTTTATGGCTTGGTACAATGAGGAAAGTGTCTCATCTAAATCTTCAAATAATTATTGTAGTGATGAATCCGTTGATGAAAGCATGTCGTCTTATGAAGAACTTCAAAATGATTTATTCAAGGTTCATAAGATGCTGATCAAAGTAACTAAACAAAATACTTCATTGAAAAATATGAATGAAGGTATAATGAAAGAGTTAGAATTCCTTAAGGCTGCAGAAAGAGAAAAGGATTCTAGAATCAAGAAAATCGAAAGTAAAAATGAATCTATGACAAAAGAATTAGAATCCATAAATCTTGCTGAAAAAGAAAAAGACTTGAAAATCAAAGAATTAGAAAGCAAGAATGAAAGAATGATAGAAGACCTTCGAGCCTTATCCTCTACGGTGTATGAGAAAGACATATATATTTCTGAATTAGAGGATAATGTAAGAAAATTTTCTATAGAATTAGAGAAATCACATAAGAAGGTTGATAATAAGAAAGACATTGAAATAAGAAGGTTGATATTACCAGGGCCTGTATCACGTGGAACCACAGAAGGATTGACAAAGGATTCGTCCCTAAACTTGCTCCCGCTCATAGAACCATGGCATCCACTAACCTTTGGATCAATGATCTTAAGTTTCATGAAAATTACTCAGTGAAAAAGCAAGATTTCTCCCTATATAACAATTCTTGGGAAGTTATTCCTAATTTCACATCTCATGAACATCATTAGGGGACATTCATGGACTTAGAAATATTTTTAAAACCCCAGAAAATAATTTTATAAAAGAGCCAAGAAAGAGAGCAAAGTAGAATTTTAAACTAGAAAGAAAAAATTCAGGAAGTGGCCACTTCGATAGCTTAAACTCAACCTTAATCACCTGAAGAATTTCTTCAGGAGACCAAAGATTAAGTTCAGTCACCTGAAGAATTAATGGTGAAACACAGAACCTGGTCGAGACACCTCAGTAGACTGCACTCAACTTCAATTGCCTGAACTCGTCACTTCAGGCACCTGACCCTCAACTTCAATTGCCTAACCCTGTGTCCACGTTAATTTTTTGAAACTCTAAAGAACTTCAGTCACCTGGGCCCTTAACCTCAGTCGCCTGAACTTGCGGGAAAGTTTAAAATTTTAATTTTTAATGAAAGAACACGCGTGCTATTTCTTTGATCCAACTTCTAAGGGTAAGGCACCTATTTATACATCATCTAAACCCTAGTGCTAAAGCTAAGACCTTGGAAGAGAAGAGAACAAACTTTTTGTAGACATTGCACGTTTAGCACAACTTTGAACACACTACTTGAACCTTTGTCTGGGATTTCAACGTTCTTACATAGAATCTGAGCTAAGGCTATCTCGTTTGTCAAAAAGCAATCTAGCTATCATTGTCGAATCATTTTGGTATTGAGGTTTGGTAAATCGATCTACACGTTGATATTTCTTTTCATAAAGTTCTTCATATAAACTGATATGCTTGATTGATATATATTTTTTGTCAAAGAACTTCTCATTCCAAAATCTATTGTTGAAATAAGCTGAGTGATTGATAGTGAGTATACTTTCATATAAATTATTTAGATAATTTCACTACTTGATAAAGGGTTTCGTCATTGGTTAAATAGTTTGATTCACGTGTGTATTCAGTTAAAGAATCTATATTTTAGATATATTAAAATACTTGATTAAATATCCTTGGTGATCATAAATATTTATTTTATTAAGGGATATTTTCTTTGGAAAACTTTATATTCAATTTTTCGATCTTTGGAAATCATATTATATATATATACATAGATTTGGATATTACAAAGATCGTGTTGTGATTGAACATTTGAAAGAAAGCTTTTTGATTGTGATTGATATAATATTCAAGATAAAGTTTTTAATAAGTTCACATTAGATATTCATGCATTTTCGCAAAGTGAACTAGAACCCAAATTTTCTCTAAAGTTTTTTATTATATCATTACTTGGGAGTTTTGGTAAAAAGGAAAATTATGTATTGAAGCATATTCATCCATAAACGATTGTATCGTTTCATACATTCTAAGTTTCAAGTTTCATCACATGATTATGTATTAGGAATTTCTATTGTACTCACTAGTTTTGTCGAAAGCAACTTTGAGTGTTTTACAGATTTCATTGTAATCACGGTTCGGGTTGTGAGTCAGATTTGAGGAGAGAGTTGTATCTCTTGTAAGCAACGAATCAGGAGGAAGTTGTACCTCTTGTAAGTAGCGGATTATAAGAGAAGCTCCGTCCCAATTTAAGGAGCAGGGATTATAGTGGAATCCTTGAGTGGGTTGCTCAAGGCGAGAACGTAAGCCGAATTGGCTGAACCTCGTAAAAACTGTTTTTGCATTCTCTCTTCCCTTATCTTTTTAATTTCTGCAACACACTTCATTACTTACATTGCATGTATATTTGTTAAATAATCTCACATGAACTTGATAAGTAATTGGTTAAATTTAGATATAGGGATTAAGTGGTGAATAAGTTTCAAAGAATTCTTAAAATACCCAATTCACCCTCCTCTTAGATTACACCTCAATCAACATTTTCCATTCGCTCGCCTCCTCACAAAATTCCTTTTACACTTTAACATTTTAAGAGCTGGTATACCGGGTGTTAATCGTCGTAGTCTGAGAGTATATACGTTGCCCCGCAGCAAATATACAATGTAGAGTCAGAGTGGGGTGATTGACTCTCTGTAATGCCCCGACCCGCCACGTGGGCACGGGGTGTTATTTGTGAATTTAAATAAATAAAATTCTTTGATACCATAATACCACCACCCGCCCTAAATAGGGAAAATCGGGTTTTTCAGTCATAACTGATAATATAGCCATACTCGTTGGGCACTCATTGAGAAGCATTATGTTTCACCGTCCCTCACATCAGCAAGCCCTCGAGCTAAATCCCGAGAATCGGGGCATTACGTATCGCTGTCCCCCTTTGCCTTTCTCAGCAATCGTCATCAAGGCGTTACGTATCGCCGTCCCCCAAGACGTTATTCAATAATCATCATTGGAGCGTTACGTCTCACCGTCCCCCAAGACCTTTTTCAATAATCATCATCGGGGCATTACGTATCGCCATCCCCTGAGACCTTTTCCACACTTACTTTAACAATACCAATATTTTTACAATTTCCAATCATTCAAGCAAAGTCTATCATATCAGGAAACATAATTAAACTATCATATCATATCTGTCATACCATAATTGTCTAACCATTATGTTCATTTATGCCATTTTAAATCGTTCTCATGCCACATAAATTTTCATCTTGTAAATCATAAATATACATAACTATTTGGGAAACATATAAGTTACTGAACATAGGGGATGAGCATTTCTAGGGTTTAATTTAACTCAAACTATACATTTTATTGAAAATAAGAGATATTCAACCCATTTACGTTAGTTTTCCCCCAAAAATGTATAAAAGTCAAAACAACAATTTTCATCTGTCTGATTCATTCAGAAAATCATAAATACTATTTTTGTAAACATATACTGCGATTTAAACGGTTTATATTCCAAAAATAACTAATATAATCTAATCCCCTTACCTGTTCCTGAAGAAACTGCCTAAAACTTTGAAAATCACGAAACCTAACTACTCGAATCTGCCGATGATCAACAACCTACATGTCGGGAGGAGGGAGAGAGAGGATCGAGGAGCACCTGAGAGTGATCCGGGAGGCTTAGGAGAGAGGGAGAGTGAGAGTGAGAGAGAGAGAGAGAGAGAGAGACAGTAAATGAGAGTTATAAAAAAAATATGTTACTTACCCCTTAAGTAACTCAACCCGTAGGAAAATCGTTGACAATTTTCTTGAAACTATCTACGGTTTGGCCACTTACCAAACCTGAATGCCCATGTAATGCTTTCAGTAGTTTGCCCTGCAGGAAAATCGTTGACGGTTTTTCTAAGTCTCTCCAAACCGTCGACAGTTTCGTATTAGCCAAACCATTTTTCCTTCTTTTTCTTTCCTTCTATTTTCTTTTTATTTATTTCTTATATTTTCTTGGTTCAGGTAACTACATTCTCCCCTCCTAAAAAAAAATTTCGTGCTCGAAATTTGCTAACTGACTTTCATCACATCCACTGGATTATCATTGATATGTTGATTCGACTTTAGGAAAAGCCGATGGCCACCCATATAGCAGCCTCGTCCCAAGTTTATAAATTACCCTCACTTTTGGTGGAGGAATACCATGGTTATATATAATGTCTCGGAAGATTACAATAGTCATTGAAAACTTTCTCATATACCATCCCTATACTAAAACCAGAAATGACATATAACCAAGTAAACCTACTCTAAACACCTTATATATACAAAACCAAACACTTACCTACTATCATACCTACCTGTTCAACATTGAGCCTCTCTGAATAGTTGTGGATAATTCTGACGTATATCCATCTTTACATCCCATGAAGCTTCCTCCACTATATGATTACACCAAAGTACCTTCACAAGCGGAATTATCTTAGTGTGTAGTTCCTGTTCCTTATGGTCTAAAATCTGAACTGGTATTTCATCATATGTCAAAGTGTCCCCAATCCTCAAAGATTCATAACTGATCACATGCGAAGAATCTGGGACGTACTTTCTCAGCATGGACGCGTAGAACACGTAGTGGATCCTAGACAGTGCTTGGGGTAATGCTATCTTGTATGCCACCGAACCAACTCTCTCAAGTATCTCAAATGTCCTGATGTATCTAGGGCTTAGCTTACCCCTCTTTACAAATCTCATTACCCCTTTTATTGGAGCAATCCTAAAAAATATCACATCACCTATCTCGAACTCCAACTCTCGCCGGCGTGTATCTACATAACTCTTCTGCCGACTCTGTGCTGCTTTAGTCCTTTCCCTAATGAGCTTAACCTTCTTAGAGGTCTATTGAACAAGTTACGACCCCAAAATATGCCATTCACCAACCTCATCCTAGTACAATGAAGATCGGCACCTTCGACCATACAATGTCTCATACGGTGCCATTCCGATACTAGCCTGGTGACTGTTATTGTATGCAAACTCAACTAACGGCAGATATTGAATCCAACTACCCCTGAAATCCAGTACACACACTCGTAGCATATCTTCTAGAATCTGAATGGTCCTCTTAGATTGTCCATCGGTCTATGGGTAAAAAGCGGTACTAAAAGTGAGTTGATATCCTAATGCTTCTTGTAGACTTTTCCAAAACCTGGAAGTGAAACGTAGATCCCTATTTGAAATGATGGACACCAGCACCCCGTGCATTTTGACTATCTCCTAAACATAGAGTTCTGCCAACCTGTTTATGGAGTAACTAACTTTAATCGGAACAAAATGGGCAATTTTTTTCAGTCGGTCAACCACAACCCAGATAGCATTCTGTCCATAAAGTGTCGATGACAATCCCGTGACAAAGTCCATAGAAAAGTGATCCCACTCCCACTCAGGAATGAGAAGTGGTTGCAACGGTCCTGTTGGCCTCTGATGCTTGCCCTTTACCTGCTGACATGTCATGCACTACTCTACAAAACAAGCAATCTCACTTTTCATGTTATTCCACCAGAATGATTCCCGCAAATCCCTAGACATTGTAGTGCGTCCCGAATGCACAGTATAGAGAGAGTGATGTGCCTCTTCCAGAATGACTTGTTTAATTTTTGAGTCATTTGGTACACATATCCTTGCATGCAACCTTAGTACCCCATCATTTGAGACATTAAAATTTGTCCTCGAACCATTTTGTATGCCATTCACAATCTTTACCAGCTCTGCATCTTTTGTCTGAGCTGCCTTGATCCTTTCCTGTAAGTTCAGTTGAACTACTGGGCTAGCAATGAACGTCTGGTGATTTCCTTCCACTAACTCCACTCCCAACCTTTCCTAGTCCATCTTGATCCAACACTGAGCTACAACTGCTAAAACTAATGCACCCACTGATTTCCGACTTAATGCATCAGCTACCACATTAGCCTTTCCTAAGTGGTAACTAATGGTACAGTCGTAGTCCTTTATTAACTCAATCCATCTCCGTTGTCTCATGTTCAACTCCTTTTGGGTGAAAAAGTACTAAAGACTCTTATGATCAGTAAAGATCTCGCACCTTTCATCGTATAGGTAGTGCCTCCAAATCTTTAACGCATAAACTACTATTGCCAATTCCATGTCATGCGTGGAATAATTCTTCTCGTACTCCTTGAGTTGGTGAGAAGCATACATGATGACTTTTCCTTGCTGCATAAAGACACACCTGAGTCCTTTCAGAGATGCATCACTGTAAATCATGAATCTACCCTCTCTTGATGGGATGGTCAACACTGGGGTTGTGACTAGTCGTTGCTTCAGTTCCTGAAAACTCTGCTTGCATTCACCAGTCCACTCAAACTTCATGTTCTTCCTCGTAAGTCGTTTCAGAGGACCTGATAGTCTAGAAAATCCCTCTACAAACTGACGATATTATCCTTCTAGACCCAAGAAACTTCTAACCTCCTGCACATTCTTTGGTCTTGTCCAATCAACTACTACTTCTACTTTGCTCGGGTCCACTGAAACACCTTCCCTGGACACTACATGTCCCAAAAATATAACTCGTTCCAACCAGAATTCGCATTTATTGAATTTAGCAAACAACTTCTTTTCTCTAAGTACCTGAAGTATCAACCTCAAATGAGTCGCATGCTCCTCAAGGCTCATCGAATAAACCAAGATATCATCGATGAAAATAACCACGAACTGATCTAAGTACTCATGGAACACCCTGTTCATTAGGTCCATAAATGCTGCAGGGGCATTGGTTAATCCGAAAGGCATAACCAAAAATTCGTAATGGTCATACCTAGTTCGGAAAGCCATCTTTGGTACATCCTCTAATTTAACCTTCACTTGATGATACCTGGATCATAGATCAATCTTGGAAAAGACCTGTGTGCCCTGTAACTGGTCGAACAGATCATCGATGCAGGGTAATGGGTACTTATTCTTCACTGTCACTTTATTGATCTTCCTATAGTCGATGCACATTCTCATCAATTAGTCCTTCTTCTTTACAAACAATACCAATGCTCCCTAGGGTGATACGCTCGGTTTGATAAACCCCTTGTCAAGTAATTCTTGTAGCTGCTCCTTTAACTCCTTTAGTTCAGCTGGAGTCATTCAGTATGGAGTTTTAGAAATAGACGTTGTCCCTGGAAGCAAATCAATAGCAAACTCTACCTCATGATCAGGAGGCAATCCAGGTAAGTCCTCAGGAAAAACATCTGAGAACTCCCTTACCATGGGAATATCCTCCTGATTAGGTTCCTCCCTCGGTACTTCTTTCACAAACACTAGGTACCCCTGACATCCCTCAAAAATTAGCCTCCTTGCCTGAATGGCTGAAAAAATTCATGGTACAAAGCGCACACACGACCCAACAAATTTAAACTCCTGCTCCCTAGGAAGTCTGAACACTACCTCTTTTCTATGGCAATCAATACTCGCGTAACTGGATGCTAACCAGTCCATCACCAGAATAACATCAAAACCGTGCATGTCAAAAACAATCAAGCTAGCAGACAGCATCCTCCTTTAAATCTCCACTAGGTAGTCTCTGATCACTCAGCTACACACTACAACTGACCCTGTCGGTGTGACCACCGCTAACTCAGCATATAACAATTATGTCTCTACCCTGCATAATTTAATGAACCCCAGATGTAACGACCTACTTATTTTACCATTTTTTTCCATGATAATAAAGACCGACATAATAAACCTAGCAGAACATGATCAAACTAAACCCTTAGGTACCAGGGATACATCAAAAATACAACACAGAAGCCTAAGCAGTAGGAAATATAAAATTATATACATCTCATATTACCATTCAACACAATATGAGAGTGTACTACATTCATCATATACATCCCAAAACAATCAAAACAAGTCCTAGGGTTGTCACCCAAAATCCATTTGACCCTTAGTAGAAGACTTACCCTTTAGATAGGGTATGTCTAACGAACTTTAACGCTGCGGAGCTTCATCCGCTCTCCTATCTGGGGCTCCTAAAATGTTCATATAATTTGGGGTGAGACACCTATTAGTAAGGGATAATAAACTAATACCAGTGTGTGGCAACATGAGTATTTCCGTGTTATACATAAAATCATACATAAACATATTTGATGAAACTGGTTGTATCAAATAAGAGAAAACCTATATAATCATATCATGATAGTACATATTGGGTTTCCATAAACATAATTCATCTCATATGATAATAATACAAAAACAACCCTGGAAGGTTAGCTGGCTAGTGTCATGTCTTACCCCCACATGACTGGGTTGTGTGGCCCTAAGGTAGGACCTGACAATGGCTGGCCGATCACTAGCAAGTCAAAAGTAATAGTCTGTAAGTATGATGGGTCTACCAGACTTGGTCCGTACACTAGGGGCGCCAACACTTCAATAACCACATCGACTAGCTATCCTCACGTTGCCCCGTACGACAACGATTACACTAACATCATAATGATCATGATCACATAGCTATGGTACCGTGCTCATGAAAGCCTAAACCAAGCCAACCAGGTTCTAATAATATATAATATATTTCAAATTATGATACATTGCTATTTTATAATAATAATTGCCAAATTATACCATCATATCATTTTGCATATATAACGTGAAAATCATCGGCCCGTACGCTGGCATTTCATATTTTACCATTCACGACTCGTACGCCGTATTACATATTAGATTAAATTCTCGGCCCATACGCCGCCATATCATATATAAATCTCGGCCCATACGCCGCCATATCATATATAAATCTCGGCCCGTACGCTGATATATCTTTTAAAACACTCGGCCCGTATGTCGATATATCATATAAAACACTCTATATTATTTCTACATTTTCCAAAAACCATGGCATGCTTATTTTGTAAACCTAGTATTTCCATAGTAACTTTTACTCATGCCACACAAGATAAGTATTATTCGTATTTAAATCATACCATCATTTACAACAGTATTTCCCAAACATAATAATAATATACATTTATTCTCCTAAAAATAATTGCTGTAAAATTATACATATATTTTCATGAAAAAAACTAACTTAGTTTATCCCCTTACCCAATTCCTGAAAAGCCCCTAAGATAATCAGTCCTCCACCCGTAGGGTTCCCCGTTCAATACCTTGAAAACCACATCTCCCAAAATAGAAATTTAGTATTTCTTCAACTACTATATTTTCTATAACTGCAGGAAAGTCAAATACTGAATAAAAAGCCTTACCCAGAATTTGGGATAGAATTCAAGCTAGCCTCACCAACGATCCACTCCAGCAGATTTGAAGAGAACTCTCCTAGGAGTGTCGTGGTGGTTTCAGATCGTTGAACCGACGAGAATACGGCCCAAAAACTTAGAGAGAACGGGTGGAAACTAAAAGGAGAGAGAGAGAGAGAGGAGTATTTCACGTGAAAATCTGCTGAAAAATCAAGTTTAGTGCTATTTATACATTGGCCCTTGTCGACGAGCCACATCACAAAGGAAGTTCGTCGACGAATTTCAAAGCTGGGAAAATTGCCTCTCAATATTTTCTCGTTGACGAGGCACTCCCCATCGACAAGCCCTTCACGTGTACTCGTTGACGAACTCCCTGTGTTCGTCGACGAGGTTCTGTTAAGCATTTCAAATATAATTTCCTTTTCTCCTTCTTCCATTATTTAAATACCATAATTCCTTCGAGTCACTACACTAGATATACGAAAGAATGCATCACTGAAGTCAAACAACACAATAGCTCTATTTGAAAGCACAGAAATATTACTTGTTACCACATCTCCTACATTCTCGGCGTCGCCAGGAGTCAAGGAATACATCCGCGCCTGGGTCGTGCCCCTCTAGTAGTTCCTGCGCGGTGCCTAATTTCCTCCTCGATACTGATGCTATAGGGGTGCGTTATGCAACGTTGCGCAGCAATCTCGTGCCATATGTCCCAGCCTACCACACCGGTGGCAGCCAACTGATCCACCCCTGCACTCCCCTAGATGCCTCCTGCCACACATAGGGCAGACAGGGTATAATGGGGTACCCTAAAATGCTTTACCACCCATCTCTCGTCGCTAGCCTTCGCTGTCACCATACTTCTTCCAAAGACCCTACCTCACGTCTATATAAGAACTACAAGACATAGGCCTCTTCTTGGGGTTCTGAACCCCCGCCTCTCTCTGTAGGCTCGTCTCTGCCATGGTGGCCTTATCTACCTATGTGGATAAATCTAGCATTTGCAGCACAGGTACCTGCTTTAAGATCTCCTTCCTCAGACCCCTATCTAACCTCCAAGCCTTTCTAGACTCGTCTAGTAGCATATAGGGAGCAAAATGTGATAGCTCCACAAACTGGGCATTTGAATCAGCTCCAAGTCATCACTACCGGTACCAGTCTCTGCTCCTTTAGCAGCATTACTGTCTGCCACCATCTCTTAGCCTCTCCGGTCAACTTGAACATGGCATATAGGACTTTCGGCTCATCTGTGCATCGCAGTATGGCCAATATATTTTCAATTTCCCGAACCTAATTCTCTGCAATGATTGGGTTAATGCTTCCCGCAAATGTGTGAGGATTAATGCAGATGAACTGATCGATGGTACACCCCAGCTTAGTGGTGGAATGGTCCTGCACGCTAGAACTCTGCATGAACTCGATCATGAACTACTGGGTGAAGTCCCGAAATGCTAATGTAGAGTCATTACCGTCCTCATTAAACATCCCCTCATTACTACTTCCTCCGAAGTTCGTATTATTATCCTTGAAATCCATCTTGAAGAGATAACCGAGATGATTTTAGAATTTTAATATCCTAACATGCCTCGTGCAATTATAATACTAAAAGACTCACTTTATTAAATTTTAAGTATCGGCCTAAATCATGAGCCCTAGATCACGACATACTCTGCCAATTTCATATTCCCATTCTAGTTTTCAAGTTCCTGCTCCTCCGTTTGTAAACAAAACTAGCAATGGATTGCCATGGTTTTTTTTAACCCGTCGACTGATTTAGAAAATCACAAAAGTCCGTCAAAGGATTTCTACCTCCAGGCTTATAAAACAAACTCAAAATTTCTATTCTACCAATTCCTATCCTCGTCCTAATTTAAACCTATACTCTGGTAATATCATCTGATATAGTCTACAAAACCTAGCAACCTTGGCTCTGATACCACTTGTAACACCCCGAGCCCACATGGCGGGTTGGAGCGTTACACTTTTTTTGTGTATATTAAATTTCTCTACAAAATAAAATTTCTTGGCAAGATGGAAAGCAATTATATCACAATATATAAAATATAAATCATGCACAAGACAATAAAATAAAGAGTAGGGAGAGAAAATCAACATCGGGATTTTTACGTGGTTCGGCTCCAAGACTACGTCTATGCCTTAGCACCAAGTCAAGGATTCCACAATCCACTATCAACACTCCTTCCCCAAAGGAGCAAGCCTTATAACTCGGGTACACAATCCTACACTTGGGATCAAATCCCTACTTGCTCACAAAGAGCCTTTACCAAGCGGTTCACCAAGAACCCTCACAATGGTTCACAAAGAACCTTACACGAAGTAGATGATTCTAATGAGAATGCTACTTGAATGAGAAAATATTAAATACAAAGCAAACCTCACACTTCTCTCTCAATAATTGTATTAAACAAGAATGGAGAACAAGAGAGATGAGCAGTTGTGAATATGAACTAAGATGAAATGTGCTAGCTTTTGGAATCAAGGATATTTTTCACTATAAGCTTGTATAAATCATCAAAACCATGTCTAAACAAGTCTAATAGCTTGTATTTATAGAAAAAAAATACCCAACTAGCCATTATTAGACCATTGGGAGCAATTCCCAAACAAAACTAGTCGTTTTTGCTCGTTAGTGTCATTTTACCCGTTGGGCTCGTAGACTAGTGTCCTACACTCGTCGACTAGTGTCAACTAGTCACTCATCGACGAATCCCATGTTCTCATCGGGGAATGCCCTGAATTAGAAAAAACCATCAACATGAAAGGTTTGGTATTTTTTCTTTAGCTTTCCAGGGATTCCAAGATCGTCCTTTTCTGACTTTTTAAGCAAAAGTTATGCCCCAAATACCGAAAGGTGTTCAGGAAATTTGATAAGTGCATAACTGAGATTTTAAACCAAATAAAAATGCCTTTTAATCACTTAAAACATTCTTGGACAAAAGTATATAAAGTCTATAAACTCAAGTGTCTTAGTATGCATATGCAATGCTCAACTCTTGCTCAGAAATCATGCAAGAAACACACCCGCAAGAGTTACAACATAGGCTACCTCAAACACTCCCCAAATACATATAAGACTACATTAAGCTTCCTTTGGTCATGCCTGGGTCCTTTCGAGTACGTGTCCATTTGATCTTTCCTTCTTGACGTCTACTTAGTCAGATCTTTGTCTTCGATCTAGTACTTCATGTACAAAGTACCTGTACTAAACATGATCTGCAAAGATAGGAAAACACTAGGAATGAAATAGAGGTTAATATCATCAAAACAGTTTAAACAATGATGGTGTAGTGTGACGCCCCGATTTTCGTACCAATGTTTTTTTCAATAATAAATAAATATTCACTTGTCCTCAATAACATTCATAAATCGGTCACATCAACAACCCTATTACCATTCATATGAACCGACCCGCATTGGGTATCGGGTAAAAAGTTATTTCATTTATACAATCTAACAGCGGAAGACGGTATATACATAACAGTAACATATAATACCCAAAGGATCAACATACATATGTATAAACATAACCACCCCATACTCAAAAACAACTCAACTCTAGGGGAATTACCCCTCACCTAGTCCAAAAACTCACCCTGTATGTTTGGGTCCCAACTCCCTATGGTTACGGAGCTCTATCACCTAGTTTATCCCTATTCCCTGAAAAATTTAGATTATTTAGGTGAGACACATCTCAATAAGAAGGAATAAATTATTTCAAGTGTGTGGTCATATGAGTTCAGTTATAATACACTTTACTTTTCAAATCATCATTTCATCTGAGAAAATACACTGATATACATATTCTCATAAGCATATAAATATACAACACAAGCTTTTATAAGCTTTAAAACCATTTCTCAAATTTATTCATTTCCAACACACATATTTACCCACGAAGTTCCTGAGAATAGGGAAGATTGCCCGCCCATACAGGTAGTTTCCCTCTGCCCTAACACATTAAGTTGCCAGGAATGGCCACATCTGATACCTATCAGGGCACTCACCTTACTCAGCAAGCCCTCAGGCGGAGAGTTTCACTTCGCTTCAATTATATATTTTATAAAACACACATTCTTTCATTTCTTATAATCATTTCCCATTCTAACTCATTACATATTTATGTATGCATAAATTCACATTTGTGTACTTTACATAATACAATAGATCACATAATTCCAACTCTCAACACATTCACGATTTTCATACTGAGCATACCTACCTAACAACATCGGTAGAAACTTTACAACACAATTTCCATACTGAGCATACCTTCTCAACAACATCAGTAGGAACTTCACCACACATTTTCCATACTTAGCATACCTCCCCAACGGCATCAGTAGGAACTTCACCACACAATTTCCATACTGAGCATACCTCCCTAACGGCATCAGTAGGAACTTCACCACACAATTTCCATACTGAGCGTACCTCTCCAACGACATCAATAGGAACTTCACACACAATCTCTATACTGAGCATACCTCCCCAACGGCATCAGTAGGAAAGGAATACCACCTACCCATAATTATTATGCTGTATTGACATATTATCAATCATATATCAATATATACATTTCAGAATTCATGTTTTTATTTTCACATTTTAATATTTTCATATCAATATACATCATTAATCTCATATCAGTATATCTCAATTCATTTCAACATAAATGTTCTCATCATTTTCTGTGCAC
Organism: Malania oleifera; assembly: GCF_029873635.1. NCBI lineage: Eukaryota > Viridiplantae > Streptophyta > Magnoliopsida > Santalales > Ximeniaceae > Malania > Malania oleifera. The sequence goes on along the minus strand of NC_080419.1, from coordinate 34,956,543 downwards.
ATTTCATCATCTCATAATAATATATATCATGTTTCACGTATTTCAACATTTTCCAAAATACATATATCAGTAATTTGTAAAATCTCATTTTTCATGCAAATAATTTCTACTCACATATAAATATCACATTTCATTATTTTCTACTAATCACATCAGTCATTCTCATTTCAATATTTTCTCGGAAAATACTCATCGTTATATTTCACATTTTTCAACACATATCATGTGCCACACAGTTTTCATCTAATATTCATAATATATTAATTTCACACTCCAAAACATCATAATTTAATATTACTCAGATGCCAAACAATTTATCTAATATTTATATCATAATAACTTTCAGGCAAAATATCATATGCTCATTTTCACATATTAATTTAAACAGTATTTCTAAAAATGCTGCTATAATTTATTCCTTTTACCTAACTTAATGAGAGTCTCGTTAACACCCAAATCCTACGCCCTCGGCGCCCGAAACTCAAATCTTGCAATTTGCATTTTTTCTAAATTAATTGACTTATTTCCCCAAAATAATACTCAACTAACCTTCCCTAGGCTCCATATACCCCAAATTATCATTTAAACTATTATTTAACACCCTCACTTAATTTTCTAAATTATGTCTGTAGGTCCCGAAATTACACCCGCGACGCTCATCTGGGTCCTAAATTTCGAAAATCCAACTTCAACCTCAGATGCTCAATATTCTAACATTTCTAAATCAGTCCTAATTAATTAAAAATAAACTCCTTAATAACTCCCTTATCCCAAATTTGGGGTTATACCCATGATGACCTCACGAGAAATCCATTCCGCTAGACTTATAGAGAATTACCCCTTGATTCTCGTGGTGGTGTCTGATCGTCAATCGGGCTTATAATTTGTAAGAAATTGAGGAAAAATGGTAAATTAGCTTACCCCACGAGATACGCCTACACCGCTTCTACCACCAATTCGCTCGGTAGAAATGACGGCAGCAGAGAATGAAATCCAACGGTATCTTCCAATTTCCAATCGGGCATGAATCCGTCACGGAACTGAGGAGAGAGGGAGAGAGAACGAGAGGAGAGAGGAAGAGAAATTCAGAAAGAAAAAGAGAGAGAGAGAGAGAGAGAGAGAGAGAGAGAGAGAGAGAGGGACGCAAGACTTCAGAATTCACCTGAAGCTTCTTTGAATCTTCAGGTGAATATATATATATATTAATATAATAATAACAATAATAATAATAATAATAATATTTAATTAATATTAATAAAAATAAAAATAAATTATTTTTTCCTTTTCTTTTTTTAAATTTAATTAATTATTTTATTAATTTTTATAATTATTTTTTTAATTTGAATTTTAATTTATTTTTTGGGAATTACCCCACTAATCTTGTATGGTCATTTTTGGGGTTATTACATTCTCCCCTCCTTATTAAATTTCGTCCTCAAAATTTGTTTTTCATTTACTTCCCATCCTTAGCGAAAATACTTCCAATTTTATTTATTACCCTTACTTATGGCGGAGGAATACCGTGATTACAACGAGAGTTTTGGGAGATTACAACTATTCAAAATTCTCCCAAAGTTATTCACGTTTCAAAACTAGAAACTCAATCTATCTTACGTTACACTATACAAATAAAAATACACAATATTATTCCTTTTTATTCTGACTGACTCAACTCTAAACTCCACTGAATAAGTGTGGATATCTCTGGTGCATCTGATCCTCTAGTTCCCAGGAAGTCTCTTCAATGGTATGATTGCGCCATAAAACTTTTACTAGTGGAATCTTCTTCATGCGTAACTCTTGTTCCTTCCAATCAAGAATTTGCATTGGCACTTCCTCATAAGCTAAAGTATCATCCAACTCCGGTGCTTCATAGCTGATCACATGGGAAGGGTCTGGGACGTATTTCCTCAGCATAGAAACATGAAATACGTTGTGGATCCTAGATAGGACCGGTGGTAATGCCAACTGATAGGCAACTGGACTCACTCTTTCAAGAATCTCGAATGGTCCAATATACCTAGGGCTCAGCTTACCCTTCCTCTTGAACCTCATAACACATTTCATCTGTGCCACCTTCAGAAATACGTGATCTCCTGCGTCAAACTTCAGTTCTCGCCGGCAAGTATCTGCATAACTCTTCTGCTGGCTCTGTGCTGTTCTAATCCTGTCCCTGATGAGTCTGACTTTATCCTAAGTCTGCTGTATCAGCTCTAGCCCTAATATCTGTCTTTCCCCAATCTCATCCCAATATAACGGGGATCGGCATCTCTTGCCATACAGGGCCTCATACGATGTCATCCCAATGCTAGCCTAGTAGTTGTTGTTATATGCAAACTCGACCAGTAGAAAATACTATATCCAACGACCTCCAAAGTCTAGCACACATGCTCGCTGCATATCCTCCAGAATATGTATTGTCCTCTCCGTCTGTCCATCTTTCTAAGGATGAAAAGTTGTGCTAAACGACAACTGAGAACCCATGGCCTCTTGCAAACTCTTCCAAAAACGGGATGTGAACCGTGAGTCTCTGTCTGAAACTATGGACACTGGGACGCCATGGAGCCTAACAATCTTCTGGATATATAACTTTGTCAATCTATCTATGGAGTAGCTAACTCTGATCGGTAAAAAGTGGGCAGTCTTTGTCAAACGATCCACCACTACCCAGATAGCGTCCTGTCCATGCAATGCCGATGGTAATCTTGAGACGAAATCCATCGTTATATGCTCCCACTTTCACTTAGGAATGTAAAGTGGCTGCAATGGTCCTGCCGATCTCTAGTGCTCAACTTTCACTTGCTAGCACGTCAAACACTGATCCACATACTAGGCTATCTCCCTCCTCATGTTGCTCCACTAGAAGGACTCTCGAAAATCCTTGTATATTTTAGTGCTACCTGGATGTACAGTATATAGGGACTGATGTGCTTCCTCCAGAATAACCTTCTTGATCTCAGGGTCGGCAGGAACGCATAACCTGGTACGGAACCTTAAGGCTCCATCATTTGATATGCTGAACTCTGTTTCCTGACCATCCTGTACCTTCCCTATAAGCTTTACTAGTCCTACATCATTCCTCTGAACTACTTTAATTATCTCCTATAGAGTTGGCCGCAAAACCAAGTTAGCAATAAACGCCTGCTGATCACCCTTTACCAACTCCACACCGAGCCGCTCTAGATCCATCTAGATCGAATGCTGAATCTCCACTACAAACATAGATGAATCCACTAATTTCTTGCTTAAAGCATCAGCAACCACATTAGCCTTTCCCAGGTGGTAGCTGATAGTGTAGTCATAATCCTTTATTAGCTCCAGCCATCTCCTCTGCCTTATATTTAATTCCTTCTGTGTGAAGAAATACTTTAAACTTTTATGGTCAGTAAATATCTCACACCTACCCCCATATAGATAGTGCCTCCAAATCTTCAGCGTGTAAACAACCGCCACCAATCTAGATCATGGGTTGGGTAGTTCTTCTCATATTCTTTCAACTGTTGCAAGACATAGGCTATCACTCTCTCTTGCTGCATCAACATGCGTTCGAGTCCTTTATGGGACGCATCACTGTAAATTACGAACCCCTCTTCTCTTGAAGGAATTGTCAACATAGGCGCAGTGGAAGCTCTATTCACATTCATCAGACCACTCAAACTTCACTTCCTTCTTGGTCAATCTAGTGAGTGGGCCTGGCAGTCTAGAGAAACCCTCAACAAACCTGCGGTAGTACCCAACCAATCCTAAGAAACTCCTAATCTCGTGCACATTTTCATCGACTCGTCTTCCTTTTCACGAAAAGCACTAGTGCTCCTCAAGGTGACGTGCTAAATCTGATGAATCCCTTGTTCAATAATTTCTGCATCTACTCTTTCAACTCTCTAAACTCTGTTGATTCATTCCATACGAAGCCCTAGAGACTAGTGCCATCCCTATAAATAAATCAATATAAAATTTAATTTCATGGTCGGGAGATAACCCAACTAAGTCCTCCGGAAAATACAAAAGGGAAATCCCTCATTATTGGGATATCCTCGAGCTTTACTTCTCTCTTTAGTGCTTTTTCTTTTTTTTATCACAAGCTAGGTATCCCTGAAAACTCTCCAGGCATAGTCTTTTTGCCCGTCTAGCCAATAGTATTTGTGGCAAGGCGCACACACACAACTCAATATATTCGTATTTCTACTCCTGAGGTAGTTTAAACTCTACTTCCTTCTTATAATAGTCAATACTGGCATAATTAGAAGCTAGCCAGTCCATCCTCAGAATTACCTCAAATCCATACATGTTAGACATCATCAAAATAACTGGTAGTGTTCTTCCCTAAACATCCATTGGACAACCACTAAGTACTTTTCGACATATCACTACAGTTCCCATCGGTGCAACCATAAATAAACAACATTCTTTAATTAATTTATTATCTCACATATTTAAATATACTTCAGAAATATGAATGCATGAATTATCCCAAAATTAAACAAGACTATTGCTTACTTTAAAAATATAAAATGTTACCTATCTCCAGCATTCCCTGTCTCTCCCAGAGTATGGGAATAAACACATACCTGGCAGTATTCTTCTATTGGTTGCCTTGGGGTGTTTGATTATTTCCACGATATTGATTTAACGAGGGTGCATTACTCGACAGCCTCTGACATTCTTGTGCAAAGTGGCTAGATCTACCGCACCAATTACAAGTCTTCGTTCCTCTCCGACATTCTCCCTCATGCCTCTTGTTACATGTAGGACAAATAGGGTATGATGGATTACCCCGAAATGTCCAATTTTCCATTTCTTGTACCTGACCCCTACTGTTACCATGCCTCCTCCAAGGTCCCAAGATGGACCCTACCTGAAAATCTGGAGGTGCTGGCCTCCTCCTCTAACTCTGTGCCGCAGCACCCCTCTGTAGGCTACTCTCAATCACTGCAAGTCTATCAACTATTTTTGAAAATGTTTGGGCCTAAAAGCCTACGACCTGCTTATATAATCCCTGACTCAAACCCTCCTCAAACTTTCTCGCCTTCTTTAGCTCATCCGGCACCAAATACGGGGCAAATCGGGACAGCTCAACAAATCTGGCTACATATTGATGTACCGTCATCTGCCCCTGCATCAAATGAAGAAACTCCACTACCCTCGCACTCCTAACAGTAGTTGGGAAGTACCGCTCAAAAAATAACTTCTTGAAGAGGCTCGAAGTCACCGCTATTGGGTCAGGTCTCTGCTCCTCTAATAGTCTCACTGATCTCCACCAGCGTTTTGCTTCCCCAGTCAACTTGAACGTTGCAAACAACACTTTCTATTCATATGTGCATGGAAGAACTGCCAACATATCTTCTATATCCTGGATCCAATTTTCAGCCATAAGTGGATCAGCCCCTCCAAAGAATGACTGGGGTCGCATATGCGTGAGCTGTTCAATCGTGCAGCTCCGCTCCCCCAAACTCCTAGCCATCTCAGCCATCACCTGTTGGGTGACACTACGCAGTACTACATTAGGATCTCTGCCCCTATACTGGAAGGCCCTACTCCATCACCTCCGGCACTCGTGTTATTGTTCCCCGGATCCATCCTGCAAAGGGAGCAACTAATCTCAGCATACAATTACTATCACACAACCAATACACTACTATAATTCATAAATTACCCTTCTACGACCATTTATCTTCACATCCTTAATCCCCATTTAAGATTCAGTCCTACCATTTAGAAACAAGACCCAGCGATAGTTTCCATGGTTTTCCTAAAATCATCACCCCAGGAAAAACACAGAAACAACCCCGATACTCCTATCTCTAGGCCGCAAGATAGAATCTTAAATTCTCACCTCATCCTCAAACAACCACTAACTCACATTTCAATTTACCCATCTCCTATTTTCCTCAAAATCCATTCCTATACTCTGGTATTGTATTCCTCTGTCTACTAAAGTCTATAGAACCTAGAACCCTAGGCTCTGATACCAAACTATGACACCCCGATTTTCGTACCAATTTTTTTTCCAACAATAAATAAATATTCACTTGTCCTCAATAACATTCATAAATCGATCACGTTAACAACCCTATTACCATTCATATGACCCGACCCGCATTGGGTACCGGGTAAAAAATTATTTCATTCATATAACCTAACAGCGGAAGACGGTATATACATAACAGTCAAAATACAATACCCAGAGTATCAACATACATATGTATAAACATCACCACCCCATACTAAAAAACAACTCAACTCTAGGGGAATTATGTAGTGACCTGAAGAATAATAGCATTTTAATAATAATAATAATAATAATAATAATAGGGAGAGAAATAGAAACAGAAGGAGGTCGTAGACTTCGTCGATGACATTACATTTTGGAGAATATAATAAAATTGAGGGATTGCCAGGACTTGTTGATGAATACAGGGCTTCGTCGACGAGTGCATTAGGAAATTTGTCGATGAATATAGGGTTTCGTCAACGAGAAATTACTGAGAGATGGTTTTGGCTGCTCTGAATTTCATCGATGAATACAAGGTCTCATTGACAAATTTAATGAAGGACTCGTCGACGAGGTGACGTGTCTTTTCAAAGAATCTGACCCTATAAATAGCTAAAAATCTGATTTTTATTCACTCCCTGCGCTCCTCTCTCTCTCTCTCTACGTCACTCTCTCCCTTCTCTCTTCGATTTTGGCCCCGCCAGTCACCGGAGCTAAGATTTGAGGCTACCACAACGCTCCTGGCGAAGTTCTCTACAAGTTTGCCGGAGCGGATCGTTGGGAAAACGAAGTTGGATTTCATCCCAAATTCAGGGTATGACCTTTTATCCTATTTTTGACCTTATGATAGTTATAAGAAATGATGTAGGCGATGAAATATTGATATTTTGTTTTGGCGAATATTGTTTTCAGGGTGTTGTGTAGTATTCCATAGGGGCTTTCTAGTAGTTAGGTAAGGGAAATATGCTATGCTAGGTATTTTTAAAATATATACAGTTTATTAAATGATGAAAATTATGTATTACAGGATCGTGTGGCTTGTGAATATGAATATAGTATAAAGATATTTTAGTATTATGATTTTACGATATTTTAGTACCATGATAATAAGAATATCAGTATTATGATCATGCAGTTTCAGTACTATGATTATGCAGATGTCAGTGTTATAATTATATAGTTCTCAGTATTACGTATGAACTACAGTTACAGTTTATGCAGTACCATGGTTATTTTAGTATTTTAGAATCATGGTAAATCAGATAGATATATATATATAGAGAAATATATTATATGATATCAGACCCTGTTGGACTATGCAGCTACAGAGTACGGTACCGTTACTATAGATATTACGTTACTTTTTGAGTGCAGCCACCTATTTAGATAATACGTGGTAAGGTCGATCACCTAGGCCCTTGAAGAGGTTAGGCTCGCCATCTAGATATGGGTTGAGGTGGGCAGATTGACCGATGGAGTATAGTGATTTATTCCTAGTTGGCCAGTCAAGGTAAATCCTGCCTACGGGCCGCACAACCCTGTCATAAGGGGGTAAGTCATGACACACAGACTTCCATAGGGAACAGTTTCAGTTATTATTACGTATGTATAGATTTGCAGAAACAGGGAACATACTTACTTATACTAGAAGTATTTTGAATAATTTTCTCCGATACTGACATGTTAAACATTAGAGACAAGGGTGGTGGATTTTATCACTTATACTTTATTTATATATTCAGTTATACATGTTTATTTGAAAACAGATTTTCATGATATAGTAGCTCATTTGCCACACACTAGTAATAGCATATTTCTTCTTACTGAGCGTTGGCTCGTCCCAGTATTGAAACATTTTTCAGGAGATCTAGGTAGGTGAGCAGACTAGGCTCGCAGATAGAGGGGCTTCTGTACTGCCCTGCTAGTGGAGAGTGAGTACATTTTGGGAGTATTTTTGTATACCCTAGCTAGTTAAGGGTATTTTGGGGAATAGACGTATGTATATATATTTTGGAAAAAAAACATGTAGTACTCTTGTATTGTGTGGTATTGGTTTTTGTATTGTGTATATATTTTCATATGGTTATGTCTATGTGATTTATGCTTCTCGCTGCTTAGGTTCATGGTTGGGTTTATCCCAATATGGTATCAGAGCATGTAGAATGTTTTATTATAAAAAAAAAAAAAAAAAAAAAAACCCAATTAATTATGGTGGTCGTTAGAGTTTGGTATCAGAGCCTAGGTTTGCTAGGTTTTGTAGACTTTAGAGTGCAACAGAAGTAATACCAGAGTATAGGAAAAGGATTTGGGGTTTGTTTTGTGTTTGGGTATAGGATTTTCGTAGTGATTTCTATGCTTTTCCTGGGGTGACGATTTCAGGAAAACCATAGTGAACTATTGTCGGGTCGTGTGTCTAGGTGACAGAACTGGATATTGAGTTAAGTTCAGGGAAGGTAGTTAATTTTGAGTTTATACAGGATAGGTACGTATAGGAGATAAAGTGCTTAAGTGTGTTTCTTGTTTTCAGGATGGACCCAGGAAGTAGTGGCACCAATGAAGGGGAGGACAGGCCAAGACCTTCCAGCATAGGTGGAGGAGATATAGATGCTGTACTACGCAGTGTCATTCAGCAGGTGATCGCTAAGATGGCCAGAACCTCTGGGGTGCGTGGCTGTTCGATCGAGCAGTTTGCACGTATGAAGCCCCCATCCTTTGCTAGAGGTGATGACCCGATTGTAGTTGAGAATTGGGTCCAGGATATTGAGGAGACGTTGGCGGTGCTTCCATGTACGGATGAGCAGAAGGTAGCATTTGCCATATTTAAGTTGACAGGGGAGGTGAAGCACTAATGGAGAGCAGCGCGAAGAGGAGCAGACGCCGGTTCCAATGCCAGTGACGTGGGATCGATTCAAGGATCTATTCTTCGAGTGGTATTTCCCTGCTATCGTTCGGAGTGTGAAGGCAGTAGAATTTCTGCATTTGGTATAGGGGCAGATGACTGTATCTCAGTACTCGGCTCGGTTTGTCGAGTTGTCGCATTTTGCTCCACATCTAGCACCTGATGAAGAGAAGAAGGCAAGGAAGTTTGAAAAGGGATTAAGGCAGAATTTGTTTGAGTAGGTGATTGGTTTCAGGGCTCAGACATTCACAGAGGTTGTAGACAGAGCTGCGATTATCGAGAGTGGCATTCGGAGGGGTGTAGCAGCTCAGAGTCAAAGGAAGAGGCCTGCGCCTCAGGGTTTTCAGGCTGGCTCCAGTAGGGGGCCAAGGAGAGGAGGTCATGATAGGGGAGACCAGAGGCAGATGGCAGGACCTCGTGGGAACCAGGGCGCGCCGACTTACCCGGTGTATCAGACATGCTTGAGACATCATTTGGGAGAGTGCCGGGTAGGTAAGGGTGTATATTATCATTATGGGAGACCCGGTCACGTGATGCGTGAGTGCTCAGGTCAGCAGGACCAGGTCCCAACACCCAGGCCCTATCAGGGAGGACAACAGGCAGCTCGTGGAGGATACCAGGCACCTCGAGGTGGCCAGCAGAGGAATGTGGCCCCAGCACGAGTATACGCTCTGACGCCAGGAGATGCAGAGGCTGCTACGGATGTGGTGACAGGTACATTTACTGTTTTATCATATCTAGTTATTGTTCTTTTTGACTCGGGTGCTACTCATTCTTTCATTTCTGCATCTTATGTTAGACTATCTGAGAGTGAGACCCATTCATTAGATATACCGTTGTCGGTAGATACACCATCAGGGTCAGTGATCAGATGTCAGAGGGTACTTAGAGGATATCTGATAGAAATTCAGGGAAAAGTATTACCAGCAGATCTTATTGTGTTTGATATATATGGTTTCAATATAATACTGGGTATGGACTGGTTGGCTGCCAATCACGCCAGCATTGATTGTTTCCAGAAAAAAGTAATTTTTAGACCTCCTAGAGAGCAGGAATTTAGATTCATTGGTTCATGGGTACGTGCTCCAACGTAGTTAGTGTCAGCCATGCAGGCGGACAGATTACTCTTAGATGGAGGTCAGGAGTTTATAACATTTGTGAAAGAAGCATCTGAAAATGAGTTGAAGATTAACAGCACCCCAATAGTACAAGAATTTCTAGATGTTTTTCCAAAGGAGCTACCAGGGTTGCCTCCTGTGCGCGAGGTAGATTTTCCTATAGATTTACCTCCAGGGACTGTGCCGATCTCTAAGGTCCCGTATCGTATGACTCCAGCTGAATTGAGAGAATTAAAGGAGTAGTTGCAGGACTTGTTGAACAAGGGGTTTATACGACCCAGTGTATCACCATGGGGAGCTCCAGTGTTGTTCGTAAAGAAGAAAGACAGGTCCATGAGGATGTGCATTGATTACAGGGAGATAAACAAGGTTACTATTAAGAATAAATATCCTCTACCTCGTATAGATGATTTGTTTGATCAGCTCCAGGGTACACGGGTATATTCCAAGATTGACCTTAGATCCGGGTATCATCAAGTGAGAGTAAAAGCGGAGGACGTCGCAAAGACAGCCTTCAGGACCTGGTACGGGCATTATGAATTTCTCGTTATACCGTTTGGTCTGACGAATGCCCCAACTGTGTTCATGGACTTGATGAATAGAGTTTTTCACCAGTATTTAGATTAGTTTGTAGTAGTTTTTATTGATGATATATTGGTGTACTTGAGGAGTTTTGAGGAGCATGAGGTGCATTTGAGACAAGTGTTGCAAACTCTCAAGGAAGAGCAGCTTTATGCTAAGTTTAGCAAGTGTGAGTTCTAGCTTGAGAAAGTGGCATTTTTAGGCCATGTGATCTCAAGGGACGGTATTTCAATGGATCCCAGCAAGATTGACGCGGTGGTAAATTGGGCTAGGCCGAAGAATGTGTAGGAAGTCAGGAGTTTCTTAGGACTAGCAGGTTATTTACCAACGTTTTGTTGAGGGGTTTTCAGCTTTGTCAAGTCCTCTCATGCGGTTGACTAGGAAAAATGTCATATTTGTATGGGATGAAGAGTGTGAGCAGAGCTTCCAGGAATTAAAGCAGTGGCTCGTCACTGCACCAGTTCTGACGATTCCATCAGGAGGTGATGGTTATGTTATCTACAGTGACGCGTCCTTGAAAGGGCTTGGTTGTGTGCTGATGCAGCATGGTAGGGTAGTGGCATATGCGTCCAGGTAGTTGAAAGAGTATGATAAGAACTACCCTACTCATGATCTAGAATTAGCTGCGGTTGTACATGCACTAAAGATCTGGAGGCATTACCTTTATGGTGAGAGGTGTGAGATATTTTCTGATCATAAAAGCCTAAAATACATCTTTACACAGAAAGAATTGAATATGCGATAGAGGAGGTGGTTGGAACTCATTAAGGATTACGACTGCACCATCAGTTACCACCCAGGTAAAGCAAATGTGGTGGCTGATGCTCTGAGCTGTAAATCAGGAGACACAGCGCAGTTAGTAGCAATAGTTCAACATCCGATTCAGATGAACTTAGAAAGACTCGGTGTGGAGTTAGTGGAAGATAATTCTCGGGCGCTTATTGCCAGTTTGGTGGTACAGCCCACATTGTATGAAAAGATTTAAGCTGCTTAGAGAGATGATCTAGAGTTAGTGGAGGTGATAGCCAGAGTTCAGGATGGGTAGGGGGAAGAATTCAGTATTTCTGATGATGGGGCTTTGAGATTTCGCACCAAATTGTGTGTGCCTGCAGATGATAGCATCAGGAGGACGATTCTAGAGGAGGCACACAGGTCTCTATACACTGTTCATCTTGGCAGTACAAAAATGTATAGGGATCTGCGGGATTATTTCTGGTGGAGTGGCATGAAGAGGGAGATAGTAGAATTTGTGCGGCGGTGTTTGACATGCTAGCAGGTTAAGGCTGAGCACCAGAGGCCGGCTGGTCAATTGCAGCCATTTTTCGTTCCTGAGTGGAAGTGGGACCACGTGTCCATGGATTTTGTTACTGGGCTACCACCAGCATTGCATGGTCAGAATGCCATCTAGGTGATAGTTGATAGATTGACGAAGACAACGCATTTTTTGCCTATTAAGATCAGCTACCCTATGAACCGATTAGCAGAGATATATATACAGGAGATTGTTCAATTCCATGGAGTGCCGGTATCCATAGTCTCGGACCGTGATCCATGTTTTACATCGCGGTTCTGGAGGAGTTTACAGGAGGCACTAGGGACTCAACTAGCATTCAGCACAGCTTTTCACCCTCAGACCAATGGTTAGACTGAGAGAACCATCCAGGTATTGGAAGATATGCTTTGTGCCTGTGTGTTAGACTTTGTAGGTAGCTGGATTCAGTTTTTACCGCTAGTAAAATTTGCTTAAAATAACAGTTATCAAGCTAGCATCGGCATGGCACCCTACGAGACATTGTATGGTAGGAGATGTCAACCTCCTCTTTTCTGAGATGAAGTAAGCGAAAGGCGAGTTTTGGGTCCAGAGATAATTCAGCAAGCATATGATACAGTCTGACTTATTCGAGATAAGATCAGTACAGCGCAGAGTCGGCAAAAAAGTTATGTAGATACTCACCACCAGGAACTAGAATTCTGAGTAGGTGATCATGTTTTTCTGAGAATAACTCCACTGAAGGGGATCTTGAGGTTTGGGAAGAAGGGTAAGTTGAGCCCTAGGTTTATTAAACCTTTTGAGATACTTGAGAAGATTGGGTCAGTAGCTTATCGGCTAGCTCTACCGCCATCTTTATTTCGAGTTCATGACATATTTCATGTTTCTATGTTGAGGAAATACGTCTCAGATCCTTCCCATATCATCAACCATGCAGAATTGGAAGTCAGTGAGGCTTTAGCATATGAAGAAGCTCCAATACAGATCCTAGATTACACAGCCAAAGGATACCACTAGTAAAAGTTCAATGGAGAAACCATGCGATTGAAGAAGCCTCATGAGAGCTTGAAGATGAAATTAGACAGAAATATCCCCATTTATTTGATGAATTATAGTATTGATGTATATACTAAGATGGTAATTTTATTTTGTTGAGTCCGATGTAATTGTAATGTAGAGCATAGGTTAGGTAGTATTTTGGTTTTGGGAGAAATTTTCTTTTATGGTTGTAATCTCTCAGAACTACCCATGTAACCACGGTAGTCCTCCGCCAGAAGTGAGGGCAGGTAATAAAATAAGTAGACTCTTTTCTTTTACTGGATGATGGAGAGTATAACTAGAGATGTAGACAGTAAATTTCAAGGACGAAATTTTATAAGAAAGGGAGAATGTAGTGACCCGAAGAATAATAGCATTTTAATAATAATAAGAGGGAGAGAAATAGAAACAGAAACAGAAGGAGGCTGTAGACTTCATTGACGACATTGCATTTTGGAGAATATAATAAATTCGAGGGATTGTCAGGACTCGTCGACGAATACAGGGCTTTGTCGACGAGTGCATAAGGAAATTCCGAGAGATGGTTTTAGCTGCTCTGAATTTCGTCGACGAATACAGACTCTCGTCGACGAATTTAATGAAGGACTCATTGACGAGGTGACGTGTCTCGTCAACGAATCTGACCCTATAAATAGCTAAAAATCTAATTTTTATTCACTCTTCGCGCTCCTCTCTTTCTCTCCTCTTTCTCTCTACATCACTCTCTCCCTTCTCTCTTCGATTTTGGCCCCGCCAGTCGCCGAATCGAAGATTTGAGGCTACCACGACGCTCCTGGCAAAGTTCTCTGCAAGTCCGCTGGAGCGGATCGTTAGGAAAACAAAGTTGGATCTCATCCCAAATTCTGGGTAAGACCTTTTAGCATATTTTTGACCTTATGGTAGTTATAAGAAATGATGTAAGTGATGAAATATTGATATTTTGTTCTGGCGAATATTATTTTCAGGGTGTTGTGTAGGAGGCCCTGCGGGTGTTAGGCTAGTATTCCATAGGGGCTTTCTAGTAGTTAGGTAAGGGAAGTATGTTATGTTAGGTATTTTTAAAATATTATACAGTTTATTAAATGAGGAAAATTATGTATTACAGTATCATGTGGCTTGTGAATATGAATATAGTACGAAAAAATATTTTACGATATTTCAGTATTCTGATTTTACGATATTTTAGTACCATGATTTCATGAACCTCAGTACCATGATAATAAGAATATCAGTATTATGATCATACAGTTTCAGTACTATGATTATGCAGATGTCAGTGTTATAATTATATAGTTCTCAGTATTACGTATGAACTACAGTTACAGTTTATGCAGCACCATGGTTATTTTAGTATTTCAGAATCATGGTAAATCAAATAGATATATATATATATATATATATAGAAATATATTATATGATATCAGACCCTGTTGGACTATGCAGTTACAGAGCACGGTACCATTGCTACAAATATTACGTTACTTTTTGAGTGCAGCCACCTATTTAGATAATACGTGGTAAGGTCGATCACCTAGGCCCTTGAAGAGGTTAGGCTCGCCATCTAGATATGGGTTGAGGTGGGCAGATTGACCGATGGAGTATAGTGATTCATTCCTGGTTGGCCAGTCAGGGTAAATCCTACTTACGGGCCGCACAACGCTGTCATGAGGGGGTAAGTCATGACACACAGACTTCCACAGGGAACAGTTTCAGTTATTATTACGTATGTATAGATTTACAGAAATAGGGAACATACTTACTTATACTAAAAGTATTTTGAATAATATTCTCCGATACTGACATGTTAAACATTAGGGACAGGGGTGGTGGATTTTATCACTTATACTTTATTTATATATTTAGTTATACATGTTTATTTGAAAAACAGATTTTCATGATATAATAGTTCATTTGCCACACACTAGTAATAGCCTATTTCTTCTTACTGAGCGTTGGCTTGTCCCAGTTTTGAAACACTTTTCAGGAGATCTAGGTAAGCGAGCAGACCAGGCATGCAGATAGAGGGGCTTCTGTACTACCCTACCAGTGGAGAGTGAGTACATTTTGGGAGTATTTTTGTATACCCTAGCTAGTTAAGGGTATTTTGGGGAATAGACGTATGTATATATATTTTGGAAAAAAAACATTTAGTACTCTGGTATTGTATGGTATTGGTTTTTGTATTGTGTATATATTTTCATATAGTTATGTCTACGTGATTTATGCTTCTCGCTGCTTAGGTTCATGGTTGGGTTTATCCTAGTATGGTATCAGAGCATGTAGAATGTTATAGTATATAAAAAAAAAACAATTAATTATGGTGGTTGTTACAAATTACCCCTCCCCTGGTCCAAAAACTCACCTTGTATGTTAGGGTCCCAGCTCCCTATGGTCACGGAGCTCTATCACCTTGCCTATCCCTAGTCCCTGAAAAATTTAGATAATTTGGGTGAAACAGTGTGTGGCCATATGAGTTCAGTTATAATACACTTTATTTTTCAAATCATCATTTTATCTAAGAAAATACACTGATATACACATTCTCATAAACATATAGATATACAACACAAGCTTTTATAAGCTTTAAAATCATTTCTCAAGTTTATTCATTTCCAACACACATATTTACCTGCGAAGTTCCTGAGAATAGGGAAGATTGCCCACCCATACAGGTAGCTTCCCTCTGCCCTAACACATTATGCTGCCAGGAATGGCCACATCTTATACCTATTAGGGGACTCATCTTACTCAGCAAGCCCTCAGGCGGAGAGTTTCACTTCGCCTCAATTATTTATTTTATAAAACACACACTCTTTCATTTCTCATAATCATTTCTCACTCTTTCATGCAAATAAATTCTACTCACATATAAATACCACATTTCATTATTTTCTATTAATCACATCAGTCATTCTCATTTCAATATTTTCTCAAGAAATACTCATTGCTATATTTCACATTTTTCAATACATGTCATGTGCCACACAGTTTTCTTCTAATATTCATAATATATTAATTTCACACTCCAAAACATCACAATTTAATATTACTCAAATGCCACACAATTTATCTAATATTTATATCATAATAACTTTCAAGCAAAATACCATATGCTCATTTTCACATATTAATTTCAACAGTATTTCTAAAAATGCTGCTATATTTTATTCCCTTTACCTGACTTAATGAGAGTCTCATTAACACCCAAATCCTGCGCCCTCGGCGCCCGAAATTCAAATCCTGCAATTTGCATTTTTCCTAGATTAATTGACTCATTTCCCCAAAATAATACTCAACTAACCTCCCCAGCCTCCATATACCCCAAATTATCATTTAAATTATTATTTAACACCCTCACTTAATTTTCTAAATTATGCATGCGGGTCTCGAAATTACACCCGCGACGCTCACCCGGGCCCTAAATTCTGAAAATCCAACTTCAACCTCAGATGCTCAATATTCTAGCATTTCTAAATCAATCCTAATTATTAAAAATAAGCCCTTTAATAACCCCCTTATCCCAAATTTGGGGTTATGCCCATGACGACCCCACGAGAAATCCATTTCGTTAGATTTGTAGAGAATTACCCCTAGATTCTCGTGGTGGTGTCTAATCGTCAATCGGGCTTATAATTTGTAAGAAATTGAGAAAAAATGAGAAATTAGCTTATCCCAAGAGATACTCCTATGCCGCTCCTACCACCAATTCGTTCCGGTAGAAATGACGGCAACGGAGAATGGAGTCCAGCGGCATCTTCCGATTTTCGATCGGGCATGAATCCGTCACGGAACTGAGGAGAGAGGGAGAGAGAACAAGAGAAGAGAGGAAGAGAAATTCATAGAGAGAGAGAGAGAGAGAGAGAGAGAGAGAGAGAGAGAGAGAGAGAAAGAGAGAGACCTGAAGATTCAAAACACCTGAAGATTCTTTGAATCTTCGGGTGAATATATATAATAATAATAATAATAATATATTTTTATTAATAAAAATAAAAATTTTTTTTTTTGGGAATCACCCCACTAATCTTGTATAGTCATTTTTGGGGTTGTTATAGTGTAGCCACTGAGGCTAACACCGAGCACAACACCTACACCAGATGACATGTGTATTGAGGCCACCCTTCACCGTATGCATTTTTTGAGGGATGATCAGGCCTTGATTTGGAGGAAACTTGAAAACTGGTTAGCAGGCCGAAAGATGTGGTGGAAGCAGAAATGGAAGAGGAAGTTGCAATCGGGGAACAACACTTCTCTGACATTCATATAGATACTCCAGAGGCACCAAGAATTGATCCCATCATGGAGCGCCTTAATAGGATTGAGTTGGGCATGACAGCACGTATGGATGCAATGAAACAGAAAAATCGTGGTCAGTTTGACTCCTTAGACTCTAGTCTAGCCGCCATCCTTGACCATCTACGCCGTAACCAATAAGGACCCCTCATTTTTTTTATGATGGCAAAGAGGGAGAAAGAAATATTGTATTGGTGTTGATGCTAACTCTGACTGATGTATGTTTTTGTATGTTTTTGGCTGCTATTGATGCATGATGTATGCTTTTGGCTATCACTAATGCATGCTTGACTGACTAACGCATGCTTAGTTGTATTGGATGGATATCTTCAAAACTTTAACTCTTATTTGAATTTCAATCTCGGTTTTGCTTAGTTAACATTATTACTTGTTGAAACTTGATAGTTGGTTGAGTACTACTGTTGATACTGTTGAGCAATATTGTTATATCATAAAGGTCATGATTGAGTACTACTGATTAATATCACAAGTTGTGACTTTTGAGTAATTCCACTGCCACATCATTTTTATAAATCATATATATGATTGTTGTGTAATACTTCTTATTTGGTCATACTGCTCATTTGTTGAACATTATTCTTGTGTTGGATATACTGATTGTTATTGGAAAATACTGCTGAACTGTGGAAACTTTATTAAACTGAACTTTTTGAAATTATGCATGTTTATGAATCTCAAGGTTGAATATCTTTTAACCATGCATAAATTGCATTCATTAAGGAGGAGGAATGTTTTCAAAAAATTTCAAAACAAGTATGTATATTTTGAGGAGGAGCATTTTTAAGAAAGATCTTACAAAAGAATACCAATGGTTTGCCATCATTAAAAATGGGGAGAATGTTAGCTTTAGTAGCTAAGGTTTCCCATTCCAACAAGTTTTGAGGATAACAACCCATTAGTGTCCCTCAGGTTATCTAATCTATGAATTTAAGTTCGGTGCATGTTAAACATGTCAAACAAAGCAAAATGAGCAAACGAATCATTGAAGAAGAAATAAGTAGAAGACTTAGCCGAAGCATACTCATTGAACACCCAAAGCACAACCAACCGAAGTTAATATGAAGACTTGTTTTTGTTTTCACCTATGTTGTGTGAGGTAGGAAAACTTTTTATAACTCTTTGTGCTTGTGATGTGTGTGTAAGAATTCTGTGCAAGAGATGAGCAATGCATGTGCATATAGTTCATGTTAGTATAGGACATCAAAATATGTTTTCACATGCATACCGAGTCACGCTAAGTGCATAAGATGTCAAACGAGCATTCAAATTTGGTTGTATCAAACAAGACATCTTACACTCATTTAGACCTCATTTGGACAAGCCTAAAGCATCATTAGATTTAATATAACTAATTGGCACTTGTCCTTGCATAGGCTACCTTACTTAGAGGCCTTTTAGTGAGAAAAACAGGGGACTTATCGACTAATGCATAGCACTCGTCAAGCACTCATCGACCTCAAAATCCAGTAGCCTTATATAAGGATCTGCCCAGGAGACTAGTTGACGAATATAGGGGACTTGTCGACGAGAAGTGACTGAATCGTCAACGAACGTGTTTTGGCTCATTGACGAATGAAACCAGTAGGTATTTAAGTCTTCTTAGCCCAGGTGACTCGTCGACGAGAGCAGGGCACTCATCAACGAACTGATGGCGGCAAAGTGTAATAAATGCGCAACAAACGCCCATTTTTTGCCTTGTCTTTGTCTCCATTAATGCCCAATGGCTAGCCAGCAACTTGCTCGTCTCTTTGGCCATAAATACAACCCATTGGAATTCATTAAACACATTGATTAAGCATTGGTTGTTAAGAACATTAGTTGAAGCATTCATTCTAGGGTATGTTTCTAGCGCTTTGTTCTTGTTTATACATTATTTGCAAAAGAGAGTATGTCAGCTTTATTGTAATCCCAATAGGGGGTGAATTGGTATTTTAAAATTTAATCCCCTAGGTCAATCCACTAACAAAAGTATTACAAAAACCTAAGGTCAATCTAGTGCGTATGAAATAAATCAATATATATATATATATATATATATATATATTCAGCGGAAATTCAGTTGCACAAGTAATCTAACTAAGCATACATAATAAAGCAGTAGATAGAAACGACACCATAAATGTTATCGAGGTTCGGTAAAGTGCCTACGTCCCCACCTTGGCTCACAAGTACAAGAATTACACTATAGACTCACTTAACGGGTGAAGCGGCACCTAATACAACCAAGTCAATTAACGGGGCTGACCTCAACCTACACAATCATTCCGAGCTAGATTATCATCCCTTCAAACCACGCCTAGAATAAAACAAATTTACAGTAAAATTTGCGTACAAACTATATGCTTCTCAATCAAGCAAATTTGCACCAATATAATCAACACACTACCGAATGATAAGATATGATAAGTTCAATGTAGTCTTAATATCTACTCTAAAAAATTAATGCAAATATAGATCTTTGTGTCAAGATAATAATATCAATCACAATGCAGCAATAAAGATCTCAAGCACACTTCAAATATCTTCAACAAATATTTTTTTTTCAAGATAAACAACAAGAGATATTTGAAAATTAGTTTATAAAATATTATTTCACAAACAAAATGCAATACGAACTCTTGAGTATTACAATAAAGATGCAGAACTCATGAGCTCTTAGAGGTTTTCCTATGGAAGACTTATTAACAAAGTCTCATAGAAAAACTTAAAATTTGCTCTCAAATAAAAATATCTCAATCAACAAGAACAAATAAGAGTGTGAGCTTAGTGAGAAAGTTTCAAGAACACTCTTACTAGATGATTTTAAGAATAGGAATGAGTAAGAATGAATGTAGGGATCTTGAATATGAGAGTAGGGATTTTTGAATTTTAAAGAGTTTTTTGTTAATTGTATTTGCTAATCCTACCCTATTTAATGCAAATGAGGGGGTATATATAGACACTCCTAAAATTATAACCGTTTGGGACCTATCCGGCATTTTTGGAAAAGTTTAAATGAGGTTAATAAAAAATAACAGCGTTTTAATCTCGGTAAAATCCGAGCAACCCGAGAGGGTCAGTCGACCAATTTCATGGTTCGGTCGACCAGGGTGCTCAGTTCAGTCGACTAGGACAATTTTGAACTGAAAAGATGGTGGACCAATCTTGAGGCGATTTCCAAAATTTCGAGGTTTGATCGACCAGACTGAGTTTGGTTGATCGAACTTGGGTGTTCGGTTGACTAGGTTAATTTCCTTCTATAACTTCGGTCGACCAGACAGTTGGGATCTCCCCACGTGTCAGTTCAGTCGACCAGGGCATTACAACACATTCTGTGGTCGGTCGACCGAAGGGTCAAACTATTGACCCTGGGGAAGTTTGGTCAACCAAAGTGTTTCTGTGTGCTGGGGTTCGGTCGACCGAGCACACCAACTTTGTCCATTTAATTTCTAACTCCCTTTTAAAGACACCCCTAATCATATATTTGTTAATGCTATGTTATATGAGGTTTTTCATGTGATGTGTAGAGACCTATGGTCTATCTAATGTCTTTTTAGCCTACCAAAAAAATCTGGCGTCGATTGACCGAATCCCTAAGATCCATCTATGGTCTTGAACTTATAATCCCTACCATGCTGGTCATGCATTAATTATTACAGACTGATAGATTATTATTACATACCCGAATGATACATATAAAAATATAATACAACTTGAAACACAAATTAATTTTCATGCACTACTCCTTTACAATTCCATGGAATATGCTGGGGTATGCTCGTTTAGGTGCTTTTACAGCTTCCACATTGCATCATCATTTGTGCTAACTAAAACATAAACCTGCTCAAGTACTCAAAGCACCCAGATGAGATAATGTGTTTAGTCATAATCAAAATAAGGATCTAACAAAAAATTCAACAATCTCCCCCTTTTTGATGATGAAAAACGCATGAGCAAAATATGGGTTCACCTGACAAGGCTCCCCCTAACAGTATGCATATATACAAAATGATATTCAATAAAGTTAACCAACAAGCATGAAGACTTCATAATGATTCAAGTTTAGCATTTAGGTTCATTTATCATTTACCATTTTGAATAACAAAGTTCAAGGAGAAAGAACTAATTTTGCCCTTATAACACATCTCTTCCTTTTGTCATCAGCAAAATGGTGTGAAAAAAAATACGAAATATGGGGATTTGAGTATACAAACAATATAACTGGTTATTCAAATTTAAAATGACATAACAAATACGATTAGACTAGAATTATCCACAAACCATAGCAATTTAAATCATATCATAAGACCCGTAAAAGATTTTATTTTAAAACATAAGGCATATGATAACAGGTACAAGGTTTGAGCATAAGACAGTCTAACTAGTTCGTATGCATTTTCATGTGTAGTTATCGAACTAGTTATGCAATTTAAAAACATAGATATATGTTAATTAAAATAAGGCAAGAGATAAAGAATTTTTGTTTTGAAAGAATTTCTTGCCAAGAAAAATTTTCCCTTTAGAGATTTATCAAAAGGTACTGGGGGGTGCTTGCCAAAAAAAATTTAAAGATCATACAAACAAGCAACATTATTCTGATTAAACATTTAGGTACACACAAAAATATAACTAGAATCATAACCATATGGATCCAAAGAAAATATTAACAGACAAATGCAAGACCATATGACAAATCAAATGACTATGGAAAATCAACACGTTTCAAATTATGATTTTCAATAAAACATTTCATTCAAACACACATCACTCTTGATTCAATAACATATTTAAGCTAAAAAGTTTGTAAGCATAATATGATAGGTATTTTAATTTTAGATGCTCCCCCTATCAATTTGAATTCTAGTTTAGATGTAATAAACTGCTACTAGATAGAGAATTATTTTATTATGCCTAGTAGTATTAGCCATCATCTTGAAACTTTTAAACCAACTATACTGATTATTAATCAACTATATTTATCCTTATCAGTATAGTTGTCCCTATAAACCATAGATGCATCAGAGAAGTGTGTATTAAAGCATGCTATAGAGTTCATGACTCAAGAACATTCCATATCAAAACATAAATCTTTAAGCGCAGGATATAGTGTTCAGGGATTTCAGAAGAGTCTCAATATTTCAGTAGACGAAAGTGATGCATATGAGTCATTTATGCGCTTCCTATAGGAATGGATCTTAGTTGCCTTAAATATTTGATGATTATGTGAGGATGAAATTTAATATTCATTTAATTTTCACTCATCATTTCAAAAATATTTTATCATTTATTATATCATAATCATCTTTGTATAAGGTTTTATTTTGGAAAAAATCCTGTCGAAATTTCAGTAGCATGCCGTCTATAAATCAGATGTTTTCCCATAAAACATATACTTGATAGGTATAGATAAAAAAAAAAAATACTTTGTAAGTATGGACGCATACGTCAAAAAATATGATAGTAAAGTCATTGCAAAGTATGCATCAACAATTCAAATACACAAACTATTTCCATACTTACAAAGTCTTATATTTACCTACGCTAGTAATTTACATGACTTATTATGATTCAAGTAAATTGCTAACGAAAATTTATTATCGAGGCCTAAATTAATTATGTGGGGTTACTTCTCTCATGACCCTAATAAAATCTTACCTCTTAATTTTGAATGAAAAAAAAACATTATTTCAATAAAATAATAGAATATTATAAACAAAAAAGAACAATCACAAGGGATGGAGGACAAGAAGTCTTCCTAAAGAACTGAAAAATCAAAAACCTAGAGACAAAGAAAGAGAGATACGTGAGAGACTGCCAAAAAAGCAAAACCCTCCTATCTTGAAGCACATCAATCAACTTACTCATAAACTTTGTATTACATTTAACCAAAATAATGAAATAAAAATTCAAAATGTTCATCATTAGATCATCACTTTGGGATAGAGATACATTATTTGTCATTATTTAGTATTATGAAAAGCCCATATTAATATTTTGTGTGTAACCATGAGAAGCAAATTGAAATAATGAGCATTATTGCCCTAAATGATATGATCTTAATTTTGAATTTCTTGTAGTATGTGCATGGGACATGTAAAAAATGCAGGATGAACCAGCGTTTTTTGAGCTAAACACACGTCACCTGTTCTGTTAATTCGTAGGTAAAAAAAAATACTAGATCTTCTAGTTTTGTTTTAAAAATATATACATAGGGCATTCAAAAAATGTTAGTTTATCTAATATTTTTCAACTAAAAATATTAGTTTATCTAATCTTTTAGTGGTCACATATCATCTCTATTTTTACGCTAGAACATTTTTTTTTAATAAACGTTATGTATCAATTTGGAAATAAAGTTTCATTCCTCATGTTTTAAAATAATTTTTACTAAAATAATATTAAATTCGGAAAAAAACTCTCCTAGTCTCTGTCCATTTTAAACGCTGCGTTAACGTTCTTCCCCTACTTTTGGGCTCTTCATCTTCATCTCACGCCGCCTCCTTCGCTTACCGCCAATTGAACCATGGCTTCGACTCCAGCAAAGAAGAGGAAAGGCAAATATAGTCTCTCAGAGCTGAAAACCCTAGGTCACCAGCTCCTCTCCTCTAGATCCCACATCAACAACCTCCCTCTCCTCCTCTCCTTCATCTCCCCCTCTTCTCCCCCACACTATGCACTCGAATCCCTCCTCTCTCTCCAGTCCTTCTTCACTCCTCTTCTCCCTCAACTTCCGCCCTCTTCCTCCTCCTCCTCCAAGCCTTCTGCTCGCCAGAACTCCGCTGAAGATCCCGAGTTCATCTACTGGACATGGCTTCGGTCCAAGTTTGACAACTTTGTTCAATCGCTCATTGACGTTGCCGTGTCTCCAAAGTCCGAAGATGCTCTGCGGGTGAGACGCCGTCTTTTACTTTTTTACTTCTTCTTACGCACACTTGTTCTTGTTCTTCTCGCTAATTTAATGTTGCTTGGTTTTATTTTCTTTGTTAGGATGTTGTGCTGGACACGATAATGGAGTCTGTGAAGCTGGGGAATGGGGGCAGATTTCAATCTGCCATATATCACAAGTTCATTCATAGAATTGTAAGTTACTTCTTTCTTTGAACCCGAAGTGAGAATGGTTTATTGTGCTTTATTAGGAGCCTCAAAGTTTTCATCTTTCAAACCTGCATTCTGCTTTACCTTTTTAAAAAAAAAAAAAAATTGTTTGTTATTTGAATCCACATGATTTGGTGGTTTATTTCTTGTTACATGAGTCTAAATTGTTTAAAAGAGTCGAATCAACTCGTAAACTACTCCAGTTCGACTTGTTTTATAGTTTGAATGGTTTGGTAGGACTCTAATCAGATTCTATTGAGTACATTGGTGGGTTGAGTACTAGAGTTTGAGTTTTTCAATACTACTTATGAGCCTAATGAAGCTTTATCTAAATTTTATTATTTTATTTTCTATATTTATAAGTGATTATATTTTATACATACATTTGCTAATTTATATATATATATATATGTGTGTGTGTGTGTGTGTGTGTGTATAGCAACTATGGTGTCCGCTTTTAGTAGTTGTAGACAGATATTAAAATGTTTTGGGTTTTGGAAATTGCATTTAAAAACATGGGAAAAAATAAAGAGTATCAACTAATTTAATCGTCTTGGTTAAGGATGACGATATTAAAGAAAGATGGTGAAGTTATTTTGGTAAGTTGTTTAACGAAAACCAAATAGAAGACTTAAACTTAGAATTGTCAAATGAGGAAAAAACTAAAAATATAAGATTTATTCGCAAAATTAGAGTTAACGAAGTTAAGTTTGCACTAAAAAAGATGAAAAATGGGAAAGTTATGGGATCAGATAACATCCCAATTAAAGTTTGGAAATGCTTGGGTGATAATGGAATTATATGGTTAATTAATTTATTTAATACAATTGTAAAAGCTAAGAAAATGCCAGATGAATGGAAGAAAATAACTTTAATACCTATATACAAAAATAAAGGAGATATTCAAAATTATAATAACTATCGTGAAATTAAACTTATGAGTCATACGATGAAACTATAGGAAAGGGTAGTTGAACAAAGATTAAGGTTAGAAACGAAAATTTTAGAAAATCAATTTGGTTTTATGCCTGGGAGATCTACCACAAAAGTTATTTATCTTTTAAGAAGATTAATAGAAAAGTTTAGGGAAAAGAAGAGGGAGTTGCATATGATATTTATTGACCTTGAGAGAGCATATGATAGGATACTTAGAGAAGTTCTATGGTGAGTTTTAGGAAAAAAGGGTATATGTTGTAGGTATAACGATGTCATTAAGGATATGTAAGATGGAGTAATGACTAGTATAAGGACTATAGATGGAGAAACTAGAGAATTTCCAATTACCATAGGTATACATCAAGGATCTGCTTTGAGTCCTTATCTTTTTTCTTTAGTGATGGACCAATTGACTAAGAGTATTCAAAAGGAGGTTTCATGGTGTATGCTGTTTGCAGATGATATTGTATTAATTGACGAAACTAGGGACGGAGTAAAGGCTGAGTTAGAATTATGGAGAGAAGCTTTGAAATCTAGAGGCTTTAGGATAAGTAGAAATAAAACAGAATATATGAAATGTAATTTTAGTAATGATAGGAGGAATATTGGAGACAAAGTTAAATTTGATGATGAAGAAATAAATAGCACTTGTAGATTTTGATACCTTGGATCTATTATACAAGTTGAAGGAGAAATTGAAGATGATGTAATGCATAGAGTTAAAGCAAGTTGGGTGAAATGAAGAAGTGCTTCAAGTGTGCTATGTGATTGCAGAATACCCTTAAAATTGAAAAGGAAGTTTTATAGGACAGCTATAAGACTAGCTATGCTATATGGATCGGAATGTTGGGCGATGAAGAAACATAATATCCAAAAAGTAAAAGTTGCCGAGATGAGAATGTTTAGATGAATGAGTGGTATAACATTGAAAGATAAATTAAGAAATTGACATATTTGTGGTAAGTTAGGTGTAACTCCTATAGAAGATAAGATAAGGGAGAGATGACTTAGATGGTATGGATACTTGCAACGTAGGCCACATGGTGTATCTGTGAGGAAGAGTGTCGTAGTTACTATGGGGGGCAGTAGAAGGGGTAGGGATAGACCTAAAATGACTTGGGAGGAGATAGTGAGTAAGGATTTAATATCCTTGAATCTATCAAAAGAAATGGTCCATGATTGCATAAATTGGCGGAAAATGATTCATATAGCTGACCCACTTAGTGGGACTAAGGCTTGGTTTTTTGGTTGTTGTTGTTGTATCAACTAATTTAATCATTAGTTGAAAATTTTATTGATTTTATTTTAACTGTGAATCCATTTGAGGAATTTTTTTGGAATAATATGGGAATAATATGGGAAAAAGGTATGTTGAAAACTCATCTTCTTCCTTCTCTTAATTGTATGTGCTCGTAATATTAGTTTATATCAAAATTATGCTTAATTTTGTCTAGTTGGAGCTGAATTTAAAAACTTTAATTTTTTTTTTCTAATCAAATCAAGTTGAGTACTTCACTGGCTAGACGTGACTAAAATGCACCCTAATCTAGATAATTTAGTTGCTAACCATGAACTGTTATCCACACTCTTGATAACTTACAGGTTCACTCATCTTTGGTGGTGGATTTTTTGTTAGAATCACTCACATCAAAGTATTTCAAGTTCCTTGATGTTCGGTATGATTGAAATACACGACTGCTTGTTCCCTCTCTCCCTTTCGCCCAAGAAAAATGGCTGATAAAGTAGGATTCCTGCGATTTTATTATTAAATCATTCTCATTCTTGTGCAGTTATTTTACCTATATCAGCCTGGAAAAACTATCAAGAACCTTGGAGACAAAAGATATATCTGGTAGTTAGTAAATGTTATTCATCTCCAAAGTTCTTAATTCTTTTGTTTGTTTCTTTTTTCCATTGATTTTTTTTTTAATTTTTTGTTTTTAGAGAAGAGAATTATGAGTTTGGATGGTGATGGTGAGAGTCAATCAAAAGAAAGGTTTGCACACTCTGCCCAGTTGCCCCTTCCCCATGCAAATCATCCTTTACTTTTTTCGCATTCATGTTGTGATGTAGATGATATGTCAATGTGATTGTAACTAAAGTTGGATACCATGCTTTGTCTGCATTTGGTGATGCTGAGAGCACTATTAACTTGAATTGTTGTATTTTTTGTGTAAGTTTGAAGGGTTTTGGTTTTTGTATAAATTTGAAGTTTTGAATAGTTGTAGTTTTGGCCATAGGTTATTGCAATTTGCAAATATTGCCATGTCCTATAATATTATTTACCTTTGATATGTTATCCATTTATTGGGTGTACCTCATTCTTTGGGAAAGTGCAGAACACTAGCTTTTTTAATTTTTTGTAAATAAAAGGAAACTTCATGAAGAAAAAGAGGAACGTACAAGGAGGATCACATGGCGTTCCACGGAAAAAATGAAATAAACTTAAAAAAAGGAGAAAAAATCGGAGCTAATTGCAGCAATGATTGAAAAAAAAAAAAAAGCTAACTATGCTTTCCTCTTCTCTCAAAATTAGAGAAGCAAGTTCTACTAAAATGGCTGAAAGAAAACACCCACAGGGAAGCAAACAAAACAATCTTGTTCCAGGTCAGATGCAGAGACAAGAAGTGACCATGAGAAATGGAAGCTTTGTTTTTAATTAAATGGCCAAGAACATTGTATAAAATGCACACAGCCACAATCTTCTTGCATCTTTTTATGTCACTTGAAACCTCTTTAAGAAGTCTAAATTAAGGCCTCTGAAGAGCTTAGGCGCACCTGACACTAGGAAATCAAAGAACTTATTTGATAAGCTCCAAGTTGAACACTATAAGAAAAAGTGACAATGAGTAAATCACAGAAACATCCTTGGTGCAAGGTTGAAGAAAGCATTCCCGAATGTTATTGACCAGCACCAACATGCATTTGTTGCAGGCAGGCAGATCATGGATGCAACCCTTATTGCTAATGAAGTTGTCAATGTCCATAGCAAGGGTAGGAAAAGGGAGAGGTCTATAATATAAGCTTGACATGGAGAAGGCTTGTGGTCATGTTAATTGAAATTTTCTCCTTACTCAAAAAATGGTTTTTGAAGATCTTTGATGTAGGTGGATCCAATAATGCATTTCAACAACGAATTTTTCCAATGCACATCAGTTTTCTAGTAGGTTTTTTTCGCTCTTCTAGAGGTCTATGGTAGGGTGATCCCCTCTCCCCCTTATTGTTTATCGTGGTTTTGGAAGTGTGAATCTCATGTTGAATAAAGCTTCCGAAGGAGGCCTTCTTAAAGGTCTTAGTATTGGATCAAATGGGAGGGAAATGGGAGTCTCCCATCTCTTTTTCATGGACGATACCATCATTTTCTATGAAGAGGATCCTTAGAAAATACTTAATCTTTGATGCCTTCTTCTCAGGTTTGAAGTAGTCTTGCGCTTGAAGGTGAATTTGGGAAAAAGTGAACTCATTCCAGTTGGGGTTAGCTTTGAGGGGGCTTTCCTTGTAGGCCTTTTGGGCTGCTAGTTGGTAGCTTTTCCAATCTTACCTTGGTTTTCCTTTTGGAGCTAAATCAAAACAAAGGAGTTTGGGGCCCCATCATTGAAATATTTGAAAGTGTTTGTGCCATCTTTGTGCATCCCCTTGGAAAAAGATGATAATCACCTAGTTAAGATAGTCGCTTGATGAATTAAATGGGAATTTGGTTAGGCAAGGCACATGACAAACACCTAGGCAAGGTGAATCACTTGCTGTGACATTGCATTAGGGACTAAAAAGGAAGTTGCCCAGGCAAGGCATATGATGAATATTGCCTAGGAACATGGCTTTCACTCAAGTTAGGTAAATCACTTACCACAAAACCGTCTAAGAAATTACAAGTGGCCAAAACTAGGCAACAAAGGTTGCATATTCACTGGTTGATAGGGGTCGCCTAATCATTAGGCGACACGGCAGACAAAAATCGGGCATGACATGATAATTTGTCAACAATAATAGTTAGGTCTTTAATGTTTAGAAATATTTCAACTTTATGATTAGGATTAGTGCTCAGAAACGCCCCACTTTTATTATTAGAATTTAATATTTTGAATTTATACTTGTAACCATGGAATTAATGTATCTTCGACCTAAAGAGGGGATAAATATATGTAATTGTTATTGTAAAAGGGGCCTTCAAGGCTTCAACCCAACATGCAAGCCAACCTAGTGCTAAAACAACATGACACACTGTATTTTTTATCTCCACTCTCTCTCTCTCTCTCTTAATCTCTGTGTCCTTAACCTACTGCTTTCTCCCTCTTCTTCTAACCTAAGTCTGTTTACCTCCCCTATCATTCTCCCTCCTTTTAATGATTTCTATGACTCCCTTTTCTCTATCTTCTTATTTCTTTAGGCTAGCCCTTTTCAAATAAGGTATTTATCCCAAAACCTTTGACGGGACTGGCATAACGATCCCATCTCATCCTCTACACTCAAAAATTCCCTATTCCCTTTCTAGGAACTATTTATTGGAAGTAATAAATAGGCATGCTTGGCGGGACACCTCATCATCATCATCAACAACATTCAAACTATTTATTGGAAACGATGAATCGGCACACCAACGTGGGATCATATCATGCTGCTAGTTCCAAAGGTGCATGATAAAGACACGATCCAATCAGACTTGCTTGTGATGACTTAACAACGTTTTGACAACAAATTGCGGTGCAAAGTTTTCATGCGATCTTTCACACCTCTCACTAGGTAGTAACAACATCGAAGACGATCATGGGCAATTTGAAAACTAAGATGAGATCTTGGATGGAGAACATGTAGGAAAACATGTTTGGGGATGTAAGGACCACAATAGAAGCTCTTGTTGCAGCTCGTTGACAATTCTTTATGGGCACGGTCGAACCATCATGCATAACTGTTGTGATGGTTTGGCCAACATGCTCTTTTGCAGGTGGATGCTGCTATTTTGCCCCACAATCTCCCCTTGTTAAACCATCGCCTAGGTTGGTTTCGGCTAGACATGTGAGCTCTTTGAAGAGACATAGTTGATAATAAGGACCATGAAAATGATGTATTGGCTGATTACATAGAAGATGATGAAGAGGTCGAGCCCAAAAATTATGATGACTCCTTAGTGGCCAACTATATTAAGGAGGAGGGGTGGATTTTGATTCAACCGATTATGAAGAATACAAGAACTCTTTTTTGATCGAATTTGGTGTTTGGTGATCGTCTTCTGTCTTCCACTCTTGATTGGTCAAAGCATGCTCCAAGTCCAATATGCTCGGGAGCATCTCTTACAAATAATTTGACCAATCAAGAAATCCTTTCAGCCTAAGAAGACAGCAAAGGCAATACATTCTTCATGGCCGACATATATATGTGTGCACGTCAACTGATGCCCAGTTTGTATGGTAATCTTTCAACCTAGGAAGATGATGAAATAAAAATATTTCATGGCTGAAGGGTATAAAAATTTATAATTGACCAAAATTTATGTTGCGTTGGTAATGATACTTTGGCAAGTTAGGACCATGGTTTTAAAACTCGGATTGTTGACCAACTCGGTGAAGTCACTAGGTTGGTCAGATCGGTGGGTCAAATTGGTGGTTGAGCCGGTAACACACACACACACACACACAGAGACATATATATATATATATATATATATATATATATATATATAGACAAGTTTATGCAGTTTTAAATCATCATTTTTTTCTCCTTATTCCTAAAATATCCTAAATGTGATAAGTTATTATTTATTTACAAAATTTACAAATGCGGATATATAAGTATTTTAATATAATAATTTTAATTTTAAAATAAAATTTTTAACTCTCTTGATATCTCCATTAACTTCCCAATAATCTACATAATTTCAAATCTTTTCAAAAAGAGTTGTTAACCACATAGGCATCAGGTGCTGATGAGGCTGCGATTAATGTGTATGTGTGTCTATGCATTTATAGATTATACTAGTATAAAAATCAGCAACAAAACTAAAACAAATTTTAATACTACTTTTTAATTGTTAAAATATTTTTAAAACTTATTCTTTTTATTAAATATTCAAAGATAGCTGGAAAATATTTGATTTAATTAAAAATTATATGTAGTATGCCATGCCCCAACAGCCATATAAGAAATTGAAAATCTAGATATTTATTGGTTTTTGTAATTTGAAACAGTAAAAGCAAGTTGGTCATGTGGTCAGCAAGCTTGCTAATAATTCCAGAGCATGCAGGTTCAAGCTCCTTCCCTTCCTCATTTCCTCTTATTTTTATTTTTTATAAGGACTATAAGCTGCTAAGTCATCCCGACTGATTTACTAGGGTCAGACAAGGCAAGCCAAGTCACCCGGTTCTAACCAGGTTTACTCGGGTTCTCTTTAAAATTGGTTTCTTTCCATCACTAGGATTGGTGAAGGATCCGCTTTTGGTCCAATCCGATCAGATCAGCCAGTTTGGTCTAGGTTTTAAAACCATGGTTATGAATGCTAGTTTATATGCGTTAAAAGCAATTAATGGAGCAGCCGTGGGGGGCATTGTTTGTGTCATCTTTGTGCACCCTTGGAGTATGCCATCACTTGAAGAATTACATGGGAAGTTGCCTAGGTCAGGCACATGACAAATACTTGGGCAACGTGAATCACTTACTGAATGTTGCCTTAGGGACTAAAAGGTAAGTTG
This sequence comes from Malania oleifera, assembly GCF_029873635.1. NCBI lineage: Eukaryota > Viridiplantae > Streptophyta > Magnoliopsida > Santalales > Ximeniaceae > Malania > Malania oleifera. Next base: position 34,924,640 of record NC_080419.1, on the reverse strand, counting down.
CATGAACATTGATTGGGAACATGGTAGTTGCGTAGGCTAGGATTTCATTTATCACACAACCGTATGAGGAATTACAAGTGGCCACCTAGGCGATAGAGGTTGACGCAATCATTGGGTGACAAAGGTTGCCCAATCTAGGAGGTTGCTAGTCATGACGCGACAGGGCAGATGAGCATTGGGCATGACATTCTTAACTATAACAATTAAGCATTTAACGTTAGGAGATAAACTAACTTTATGATTAGGATTAATGCTTGGAGACGTCTCAACTTTATTATTAGGATTTGGTATTTTGAATTTGTGCTTGTGACTGTAGAATTAATGTTGGTTTGACTTGCAAATGATGTAAATATTTGTGATAGTTACTGGAGAAGGGACCTTCAACCCAACATTCTACACAAATTTGGTGTTTAATGCACACACACATAGAGAAGGTATTGTGGCCTGTTGTATTAAGCATTGGGGATGGTTTGAATGTTGGGTTGAAGGCCCCTTAGAATTATTGTAGGTTTGACAAATAATGATATAAATATGTGTAACTGTTATTGGAAAAGTGACCTTCACAAAATTCAACATTGCTCTGGTCAACATTGCTCTGGTGCTTAATATGCACATAGGAGAGAGGAGAGAAGGCACAGTGACCTATTGTATTAAGCACAGAGGTTGGTTTGAATGTTGGGTTAAAGGTCCCTTTTACGATAAAAATTACACGTATTTATACCCTTTTCCCTTTTCAAATTAAACCTACATTAATTCTACAGTTACAAGTATAAATTCAAAATATTAAATCCTAATAATAAAGTTGGGACATTACTAAGCATTAATCCTAATCATAAATTTGGGTCATTTTTAAACATTAAAGGCCTAATTATTATAGTTGACAAAATTCTCATGTCGTTCTTGATTCTTGTTTGCCTCTTTGCCTCATGTTTAGGCCACCTATTGGATGACCGGGCAACCTCTTATCATTTGATGACTGTGCAACCTCTATCGTCTAGGTGGTCACTTGTGATTCCTTAGATGGTGGTGCAATAAGTGATTCGACTGGCTTGGGCAACTGCCATGTTCTTAGGTGATATTCATCATGTGTCTTGCCTGGGCAACTTCTTTTTAAGTTCCTAAGGCGACGGTGCAGTAAGTGATTTCCCTTGTTTGGGTGTTTGTCATTTGTTACGCTTGGGCAACTTCCCAGGTTTCTTCAACTGTCTTATCTAGATGATTGTAGTCATATTCTAGGGTTTGCACAAAGGTGACACAAACAATGCCCTCCATGATTGCTCCATTTAGTTGCTTTTAACGCTTTTAGATGAACAATGTAAAATTTACAAAGAATCGTTACTAGTACGACCTAAGTTTTGGATGACTATAAACTTTTATACCCTTCATCCATGAAATATTTTCATTTCACTATCTTCCTAGGCCAAAAGATTACCATGTCATATAGCTTAGGCATTGATTGATTTACATATATATATATATATATATATATATATATATATATATGTGCGGACCCCGCATACGGGGGAGCTTTGTGCATCGGGCTGTCCTTTTTTATTTATTTTATGACAACGACGAGCCTTAAGTCCCACTAGGTGGGTTTTGCCATATGAATCTTTTTCTGCTAATTCACATGATCAAGGACATTTTTCTCATCTAGCTAAAGAGCTATTGGATCCTTTCTAACTATCTTATTCCAAGTTATTTTAGGTTTACCTCTACCCCTTCTACTACCATTAACAATAACTAACTCACTCTTCTTCGCTGGAGAGCCTATGTTTCAAATGCCCAAACCATCTAAGGTGCCCCCCTCTTATTTTCTATTGGTGCTACACCTACCTTACCGTGAATATTTTTGTTCTTTTAATTTATTCTTTAAAGGTATACCACTCGTCCACCTTAGCATTCACATTTTTGCAACTTTTACTTTTTCGATATGTTATTTCTCAGTTGTGGAACATTATGATCCATATAGCATGACTGGTTTTATAGCCGCCCTATAAAACTGTCCTTTTCATTTTAGGGGTATTCCACGATCACACAACACGCTTGAAGCACTCCATTTTATCAACCTGCTTTAACTCTATATATTACATCCTCTTCGAGCTTTCCCTCTGCTTGTATGATAGATCCAAGCTATTGAAATCCACTAGTGCTACCAATTTCTTGATTATCGATTTTAATCTTATCTTTAATATTCCACCTTATGTGACTGAAGTTACATTTCATATACTCTATTTTATTTCTACTTATTTTAAAGCCTTTAGACTCTATAGTTTTTCTCCATAATTCTAACTTATATTCTACTCTACTCCAACTTTCATCAATTAAAATAATATCATCTGCAAACAACATATACCACGGGATCTCAATTAGGATATTCCTAGTGAGTTTGTCGATCATTAAAGCAAAAAGATATGGACTCCACGTAGAACCTTGATGTACCCTATTGTGATTGGAAATTATTTAGACTTTCTTCTTTTGGTCCTAACATTGATTGTTACCCTATAATACACATCCTTAATGACATCATTATATCTACTGCACACTCCTTTTCTAGAACACACCAAAGGATTTCCATAGGTACTCTATCATATGCTTTCTCAAGGTCAATAAAAACCATATGCAAATCCCTCTTTTTTTGCCAAAACTTTTCCATTAATCCTATTAGAAGGTGAATAGCTTTTGTTGTTGATCTCCTAAGCGTAAAACCAAATTGATTTTCTGAGACCCTCTTTTCTAACCTTATTCTTTGTTTAATTACCCTTTCCCACGGTTTCATCGTATGACTTATAAGATTGACTCCATGATAGTTATTGCAAGTTGAATATCACCTTTGTTTATGATTAAAGGTGTTATTGTGCTTTTCCTCCACTCTTGTGGCATTGTCTTGGTTTTTAATATAGTGTTGAAAAGATTTGTTAACCAAACACTTCCAATATCCCCGAAACATTTCCAAACTTCAATTGGGATGTTATTCGGTCCTATACATTTTCCAATTGTCATCTTTTTTCAATGTCATCTTTACTTCACTGACCCTATTTTATGGATAAATCTCATATTTTAATCTTTTCGTCATTTGTCAAATCTAAGTTCAAATTTTTAGTATGGTTTTCCTCATATATGTGTGTGTATGTGTGTATATATATAATAAGTTCAAACTTTCAATATGGTTTTCTTTATTTATATATATATATATATGACCTTTCAACCACGAAGAATGCAATACTTTTGTTGTCTTCCTAGGTCAATATATATATAAAATCTAAGTTCAAACTTTCATTATGGTTTTCTTCATTTATATATATATGACCTTTCTACAATGAAGAATGCATTACTTTTGTTGTCTTCCTAGGCCAAAAGATTTCTTGATTGATCAAATTGTTTGTAAGCGATGCCCCTAAGCCTATTGGACTCGGAGCATGTTTTGAATGTCCAATAGTGGAGGATAGAAGATGATCACCTGACACCATATTTACGTTCAGTCAAGGGATAGTCCTCACCTAATTTAATTTTTGTCTATGAATTTGCCAAAATCCATATTAGGTTTGAGATCATTTTTGATCTCAAGATTGCTATATCCTTCATCATTTATAGGCTTTGAATCCTCAACCTAAAAGGAGTTCTTGTATTCTTCATACTCAGCCGAGTCAAAATCCATTTCCTCCTTAGTATAGTCGGCCTCTAAGGAGTCATCATAATTTTTATGCTTGACCTCTTCATCCTGTTTTATCGACTAGGAGATTGTTTTCATGGTCCTTCATTCGACAATGTAAAAAGAGTCCGCTGCCCCTTGTGCTGCTGTATTTGGCCGAAAAATCATCATAGGCGTTGGTTTAGCCAAGAGGAGATTGTGTGGCAAATGATAGTTGCCCCCAACGTCCACCTGCAAAAGAACAAGTTGTTGAATCCATCACAATAGTTATAGGCGATGGTTCAACCATTAGCATAAAAGGACTATGGGTGAGTTGTAGCAAGAACTTCTATTGTGGTTCCTACATCTTCAAACATGCCTTTTTTTTTTTGCATATTCTCCATCTAGGATCTTGTCTTAACTTTCAAATCACTCATGATTGTCTTCATTGTAGTTAATATCTTGCGAGAGGTGTCGGAGACGGCACAAGAACTTTCCTTCGCAATCGATTGTTGAATTTACGCTAAGTCATCATTGGCAAGTTTGAATGGCTTTGGCAACATCGTGTCTTTATCATGCAGCACCTCTGGTAATTGATGGCACAATAGGGTCCTGCGTGGGTGTGCCAATTTATCGTTTGGAAGTAATATTTTGAATGTTGATAATGATGATGTGTCCCTCTAGGCATGCGAATTTATTATTTCCAATAAATAATTCTTGACATGGGAATTGGGAGCTTTTCGAGTCTGGAGGATATGATGGGATCATTATGCCAACCCTTGTTGGAGGTTTTTAGATAAATGCCCTATTTCACTAGCGATATTCTATGAAATGAGGAATGGGAGAAGGGAGTTGTAGAAATCGTAGTAAGGAGGGAGAAGGATTGGGAGGTGAACGGACTTTTAGGGTAGAAGAGATAAAAAAAGAGATGGATTAAGGAGGGAGGGAGAGATAGGTAAAGGAGGGAGGGCGGGAGGGAGGAAGCATTGGGCTGGTCTGAATGTTGGGTTGAAGGTCTTTTTTACAGTAACAATTATACTTTTTTACCATTTTTAGGCCAAACCTACATTAATTCTATAGTTACAAGAATAAATTCAAAAATATTAAATCCTAATAATAAAGTTGCGAGTTGCGATCCATCTAAACATTAATCCTAGTCATATAGTTGGGCTGTTTCTAAACACCAAAGGCCTAATTATTATAGTTGGCAAAACTCTCATGTCGTGCCTAATGCTTGTCTGTGTTGTTTCTTGATGATTTGGTAACCTCCCAGATGATTGGGGGACTTTTGTTACCCAATGACTATGCGATATTTGTTTCTTGGGTGGGGCCACATGTAATTTGTTAGACACTTAAACAATAAGTGATTCACGTAGCCTAGGTGACTACCATGTTCTCAGATGATGTTCGTCATGTGCTTGCTTGGGCAATTTCCCTTTTAGTCCCTAAGGTGATGTTGTGGTGAGTGATTTACCTTGCCTGGGTGTTTGTCATGTGCCTCATCTGGGCGACTTCCCATGTAATACTTTAGGCGATTGCCTTAGATAGGTAATTATCATTGTATTTCGGAGGGTTCACAAAGATGACACAAGTAGAAAGGAAGTTGGCCAATAGGAATAGGAATTATTTTTATAAAGGTGGGAGATTTACCCTTATTAAGAGCACCTTAACAAATCCCATGGTCTATTATATGTCCCTTTTTTTTTTTTTTTTTGCTTTGTTGCTAGAAGGTTAGAGGGAATTCAAAGAAGATTACTTAGGTGAGTTCAGGGGACCAATTCAAGTATCACCTTGTCAACTAGGTGGTTGTTAAACAACCTATTCGATTTGGAGTTTAGGAACCAAATCTCTCTCTATAATAAACAAAGACCTTCTCGGGAATAGCTTTGGAGATTTATGAAAGAGAAGGATTAGCTTTGGAGGGAAATCATAGCTTCAAAATATGGTTGTCAGCTTAATCGCTGGATCACTAAAGTTGGGAGAGGAACATATGATGTTGGAGTTCAGAAATCCATCACGGAAGGGTGGGATTATTTTCTCTGTCATTAGCTTCCAAGTGGGGAATGGGGATAATATGCTTTTTTGGCATGATACCTGGTGTAGTCATTCTTTTGTTACTGTGAAACTCCCATCCTTTTTTTGTTTGGCCTATAGACAATGATGCCCTGCTTAGTAATTATTTTCAAATTTCTGAGCTAGGGATTTTTTGGAATATTCCCATGATTAGAAATGTTTTTGATTGAAAAATTAGATAGCTTGCTAATTTTTTATGTTAGTTTATACAAAATCCAAGTGCAGAACTCAGCTAGTAATTCCAATTGGATCTTAGATAAAAATGGTAACTTATGGTTAGATCTTCTATTGGAAACTTACTTCACATGTAGAAATTTGTAGTGACTTTCCCTAGAAGCCGATTTGGGAATTTGGACCCCACCACAAAAGTTGCCTTCTTCGCATGGGAGGCAACAACTCTTTGGAAAGTTCTCAATGTGGATAATGTGCAAAAAAGATGACCACCTTTTGTGTTTGGAAAGTGTTGACTCATTTGTTCACATCTATATCCTCTTTCGCTACTCTAGCACAAGATCTTTTAGGACTTGGCTTTTTCTCTTCCAAATAGTGAAAGAAGAACTATAGGCTTGGAAAGGTATTTGTTCCAGAATAAGGTTTTGTCCTTCTCCCCTTGCCATATTTTGGTTAGTTTGGAGGGAAAGAAATAAAAGAGCTTTTGAAGGATCAACCATGTCCATGCATATTACTAAAGACTCATGGATTGCTGTTGTGAAAAATGGCTTTGTGGCTATTTTTGGTTGATTCTCCTGTAATTCTTGATTTTTTTAACAACTTGCAATGGAGGTGATTCCCTTCATTTGTTTCTATTTGGGTGGGGCATCCCCTTGATGTATTTTAAAATGAAAATATCTTTGCTTAATTATGATAATGGAGGTAGGAGTTTCTCGAGGATTAAGACAAAGGGTTCGAATAACCCCCTTTCTTGCTTATGATAGTGGTGGATGTGTTAAGTAGGCTAGTGTTTCGCGCTCATGATTTAGGTGTGATGTGTGGTCTTTTGGTTGGAAGGGAGGAGGTGGAGGTGTTTTGTCTACAATTTGCGGACGACACTATTTTGTCTTTTTCTTAGAGAATAGTGTTAAGAGATTTTGTAAGGTTCTTACTCTGATTAGCATTTTTCACTAAGATTTCAGGGCTAAAGAGAAATTAATCTTATAATGGTTTAGCATTAATTTGAGTGTTAGGGAGTTAAAGAGGGTTTTAGAGTGGGGTGTGCTTGGCCTATTTCGTGTTTTGACCTTCCTTTTGGGGATAATCCTTGTCAGTTGATTTTTGGGACCTAATGATTGAAAGGGTAGGGAAAATATTAAAGGGGTGAAAGAAGGCTCATTTGGGGGATAGGATTACTCTCATTAGTGCTTCTCTCACTATATAATATTCCCATTTATTTATTTATTTATTTTTATCTCTATTTAAAATCCTTATGAAAGTGGCGGAGAGGTTGGAGCAATTAATAAGTGATTTTTAATGGTTCGGTTTTAGAGAGGATAAGAGGTATCACCTTGTTAGTTGAGAGGTGGCTAGGATACCTAAATCTGGGGGTTACTTGGGCTTGGAAATGTGATTTCTAAGAAAATCTTTTTAATAGGTATATGATTATGGAGGTTCCCCTTAGAGTCTTACTCCTTATGGCATAAGGTTATTAAGAGCAAGTATGATATTCATAAGGGGAGTGGCATTATTAGCCATGCAAATCCTTGGAAATTTGTTTCTTAGGTGTCTTGTTATTTCTTTCCCCTTATTTGTTCTATAGTGGGCAATGAACCAGTGGTAGAGTCCACTTATGGGTGGATATTTGGGTGTGTGAGATTTTGTTGGAATTATTGGTGCCACATTTGTATAGACTTTCTCCTATTAACAATGCACCGGTTTCATCTTTTTATTCTTCTTAGGGCGTTTTTTTTTTTTGGGGGGGGGGGGGGGGTGCTCTATTTTATGAGATCACTTCTTTAGAAGTCTCAACGAGCGAGAGGTTAAAGAGCTCACTTGTTTATTTAGTGTTTTGAATTCTTGTATTCCTAATGACAGAGGGGATGCTAGGCTTTTGATTGGGGACTCGTTGGGGCCCTTATAGTCTTTTCTCGTTTGTCTCACAAAATCCCCAAATTCTAGTACTTTCCTTATGGACAAAATTGTGTGGAAGGCAAAAGTCCCTTTCATTTGTACTTTGGTTCTTACTAGGATTAATACGAATGACTTGCTTTTGACTAGGAGGCCTTGTAAGGCTTTCCAACCATATGTGTGTATGATCTGTTGTGAGGGAAGCAAGACTTATTGTCATCTATTCCTTCATCGCAGGGAGGCTTTTTGATACGGTTTGGGTGGATCTACAGAATGTTCATGATTTTTTAGTGGTGAACCCTTGACGTTTAGGAAAGGAAATGAAGACTTTCTAGAATTGTGTAGTTTTTGCTACATTGTGGATACTTTGGCTCGAAAGGAATGCTAGAATTTTTAAAGATTAGAGGAGTTCTTTGTACTTGCTTTGGTTGGGAGTTCCTTTTCTTGCTTTTGTTTGTTGTTTTTTTTGGGGGTTTCTTAAGGGGTTTTTGAGAATTGCCCTATATTCATAGGGATTGGAAGGTAGTATTGGTGTAACCACTTTTATATTTTCCGAGCATGCCTTATCCTCCTTCCTTTGTAATTTTCTTTATTCTTCTTCTAATGAATTTTCTGTTATCTAAAAAGTTTAGGTGTATTAGTCATGTTAAAGACTTAAATTAGACTAGTGTCTTTGAATGTTTTGGGGCTAGGGGATGGTAGAAAGCACATGGTGTTGTAGAGTTTTCTTCCCCTATTTTGTTCATTCAAGAATCTAAACTAGTGTAGGCAGATGTTTTTGGTAGAGAGTATTTGAGTCTTTCAAAATTTGGGGGGTTTTGCCATTCTTGTGGAGCTTTGAAGGGGGGTGGGTGGCTGGGTATTAATGTAGGATACTATAATAGAGCCTGTTAAGGATTTGTTTGATTGAGTCCTTTTTGTTGGTCGTTTTGATAGAAGCTATGTTATCAAGAATGGGGAATGATATAGGATCGTGGTATGACATTTGCTCTAAATGGTGGTGCTTAGGGATATCCTTATATATTGTGACCAATATTAACGGAACTTGTATATTTTGGAGAGAATGTTGAGGTATTTTTAGTTTTAGAAGATTTTTTCTTTTGTGAAATAAATTAATAATGACAAAAAATAGAATTGTAACATGATAACTCTCTCCTTTAACTAATAAAATTTTTTTTGTGTGACAAATATTAAACTAATTCTTTGGATTGTTAGATTTAACATTTTGGACAAAAGTATACCACATTTGAATGTTTGTGCCTCTTCATGCTTCGTTAGGGGTTTAGTGTTTTTTGGCAACTATGATTTGAAGTGAAAAGACTTCTTGGATTGGTGGTTTAGATGTGTATGAGCCTGCTCTATGCTCCTTATATATATATATATTGTTTTTGTTCTTGTTTTTTGTTTTTACGAGTTCGTCAGACTTTTTGGCCCTTGTGGCTTGTATTGGATTGTTTTTTTGGGGGGGGGGGGAGATTTTAATAACATTTGCATTCCTAGTGATAGAATACAAGGGTAAAAGGTGATTGGCACTATGAGGGTGTTCAATTCCTTCAATATGAGATTGCAGTCACAGGGATATGGCCTTGGCAAAAGGTCATTTTACTTGGGTGGTTCCTGGACATTGGCTAGCGTCTTCTTGTATTGATAGGGTTTTGTTTACTAAAGATTGGGACAATTTACTTTCAAATGTAGTTTAGGAGGTTTTTTAGTTAGTCCAATTTTGGGTCAATCTTTGGTGCTATTGCATGCCAATCCGATTTATTGGGACCATATTCCTTTTAATTTGAAATTATGTTGTTGATGCATCTTAATTTTGGTGATTGTGTGAAGACTTGGTTGAACTTGAGGAATGATTGCACTTATGGATTAGTGCATTTTAAATTAATTAAAAAATTTAAGCTTGTGAAAATAATTTAAAAGTGTGGAATAAATAGATTTTGGTAAAATAAAAGAACAAGAGAATGATATTCTCTGTGAGATTAAGTGCTTGGATAGACTATAAGAGTGTGGTTTGGTTAGAGAAGAGGATAGAGCTAGAAGGGCTCACCTTAGTTATGATTTGGAGATGATCCTTTTCCGAAAAGACATTAGTTGGAGGCAGAAGTCAATGATTAAGAGGGTGAAAAGGGGGATTGTAATTCAAAGTTGTTCCATAGGATAGTTAATAAGTGGAGGAGGAAAAGCCTAAATCAAGAGATGGATTTAGGTTTGGGATGTGTGGTGAGAAAACATAGTAGATTGGGGCAGGTGCTTTTGGATTTTTTATTGGAACTTGTACAATAAGAGCTGTCAGCATAGGTTCATGGTGGAGGTTTTGATTGGAGTCTCATTGATGGTCACTAGATGCATGGTTAGGGTACTCTTTGGACCTGGAGGAGGTTAGGAGGTGCAATGATTGAGATGGAGAGGGATAACACCCCAAATCATGACAGTTCTATGTTGCATTTTTTCAGGATAAGTGGGAGGTGGAGAAGGTGATTTGGGAGGATATCATGGGTTTTCTCATGAGTTCCATCTAACTGGAGTGGTGAGGAAACGTGTGAACTCTACTATTATTGTTATAGTTCCTAAGATGGAGCCTTCTAGGAACAAATGACTTTAAACCTATTAGTTTGGTTATTGTGCTTTACAAAATTTGGCAAAGGTTTGTCTAAGATGCCCTAGAAGTGTTAGGAAGCACTATTTGGAATAGCTTGGCTTGATTAAGTATAGCAAGATTTTAGATGCAACTTGGGTTGCTAATGTTAGGAGGGGAGGGATGAGATTTCTTCTTAAATTGGACTTTGAAAAAGCATATGACATGTTGAGTTGGGCCTCTTGGATGAGGTTTTGATTAAGAAATGTTTTGGATTAATTCAAATTAAATGAATTGAAGGTTGCTTACGTATGGTGAATATTTTTGTTACTATGAATGGTCAACCTAGGATTTTTTAAAGGTTACTTAGGGGTTCAAGCAAAGGTGCTCCTTTTTTATTCATATTGACATTTGATGTGTTAGGGCACGTTGATCATTCATGTTGAGGGCCTTAATGTGATTTATTGTCTTATGGTAGGTAGGGAGGAGGTTGTTATGTTCCACCTTTGGATGATACAATGCTTTCCTTGAAGATAGTGTTGTGAATTTCAAAAGGTTTTAACTTAACATATTGAGAAAATTTAAGGGTTAAAAAATCAACATGTCTAAAAGTGGGGTAGTTGGTGTAATCATTGGGGGAGGTGAGCTATAAGGGGTTTATTGTGTTAGCGAACTCCACAACTTTTGTTTGGCTTTTGACTTATTTTGATCTCCCTCTTAGAGGTGATCCTAGCTTTGTTGCATTTTGGGAGCTGATGGTGGAGAGTGGAGGTTAGAGGGTGAAAGAGGGCTTTTTATCCTTAGGACCCCATACTATTATTATTGCAGTTCTTTCTAATGTGCTTATTTATTTTCTCTCTTTAGATCCTTGCTGTAGCAACTACAAGATATTTTTTGTGGTTGGGTGCGAGAGATAGAATAAGAATCATCTTGTTGGTTGCATTAGATTAAGAAACTCAAAGTCTCAAGGTGGTTTGGGTCTTGGTTATGCGGTATCCAAAAACACATCTTTAGTTAGAAAAGGTTTATGGAGGTTTCCTTAGAGGACAACTCTTTATGACACAAGGTTATTAGAAGTAGGTATGACATGCATTATAATGGTTGGGTTACTAGAGGATGTGGTAATGTGAAGTTTATTTCCCAAGTTGCGTAGTCTTTTATTCTATTACCCATTTTAGAGTTGGTAATGGGAATTCCATATGGTATTGGGAGGATATTTGGATGGGTGAGGTTTTGTTGGAGATAGGTTACTTATCGTTGTAGGCTGTCTTCATTCATAATGCTTTGGCTAGTTCCTCTTATTTTTTTTTTTTTTGGGGGGGGGGGGGTTCCCCTTAAGGAATCTCGGTAAAAGAGAGATTGATGAGCTCATTATTCTATTGAGAGTGTTAGATTCTTTTGCTCTCCAAATAAGGAATGGCTTGAGAATTTGGATTGGGGATGCTCGTGGTTCCTTCACTATTAAATCTTTCTTCTCTTATTTGTTGAATTCTAGGTCTTCTTTTCTTTTGAATAATGTCATTTGGAAAGCTAAGGTCCCTTCAAGAACAGAGCTTTCATATGGACTTCGTCTCTTTATAGGATTAAGAACAATGACTCCTTGTAGGAATGGAGGCCTTATATTTGCATTATGCATTTAGAATCTAGTGAAACAAGTAAGCAAATTTTCTCCATCATCTGGTGGATGGAGCTTTTGAGGAAACTTTTTTCTGTTTTTGAAGAGCAATAGTTTTGCTATGCTTTGCCAAATCTTTCTTGATAGTGAGGTTTTGGGGTTTTGGGAGGAGTAAGAAATAAATAATGTTGTGGAAGTGCACTATGATTTTTTATTTTCTAGACTTTGTGGTTGAGAGGATTCTAGAATCTTTCATAGAAAATCATCTTTTTTGCATTTATTATTGTATAAAGTTTTTTTTTTTTTTTACCCCTTCTCTTGCTAGTTTTTGAGCACATCCTTTGGGATTCTTTTGGGGAGTTTTGTTGTTTGATCTCGAAAGGGATTTTTTTGGCCGCTCCCGGGGGTGGGGGGTGGTGGTGGTGTGCACTCTATTTTAACTATTTGTTTTGTTCCTTCAGAAAGATGTCTTATTCTCCAACCTTAGGTACACTTCTCTACTCCTTTAATAATCTTCCTTTTTATATGTTAAAAAAAAAAAATCTCAAAGCCAAACCCTAGAATCATCCCCTGCTTATGTGTGACAAAAAGGAGAGAATAAGGGGGGAGGGTTTGTATCTTTCAAGGAGGATTTCTTTTGCTCCTTGTTGTATTTCTTAACAAAATCTCTTCTTTTTTGATAAAAAAAAGAGAGAATAAGGGTGAGACTCAATATTCTGAGAAATAAATGTCACTAAGTGTTGATAAGAAACGCTACTTCCAACAATAGCAGCTCCTTATTTCATTTTAAGCCAAAACTCTTGATCCCTTTATTGCAAGGAGAATTAGTTTCCAAGGGAAAATGCCATATGCCATAACTACTTTCTCCTAAAAGCGATGTTCAAAGACGCCAAATTGCAAAGACCTAAATTTAGTGAAAAGTTCCATTGTCTTGATTTGACTTTTACTTTAATATTTTATGCTTTTGAAACGTGAACTTCATTATTTCATTGTATTAATTTTCCTTTATGCTTTAGAAATTAGCTAGAAGATATGTGAGGGGTAAGACTTTGATATGTTTGTGTCTGTTGAAATTTGGAGTAAAACAGAAGAACTAACACATCGATAGGTCTCTACCTCTATTTATAATAGATATCAAGTACATTCTAAAGATCATAATACCCTTACTAACTCTCACTTATTAATATAACACTAACATAGTAATAATACTAAATGACTAAAATAGCGATTAACTCTTCTCTCAAGCTGGAGCATAGATATCATATGCTTCTAACTTATTACAAATAGATTTAACATCAGCACCCCCGAAAGCTTTGGTAGAAAAATCAGCAAGACGCATATTGGGCTTCACATAAGTAGTGGTAATGAGCTTTTGCACAAGTTTCTTCCGAACAAAGTGACAATTAACTTCAATATGTCCTGTTCGCTTATGGAAGATGAGGTTATTAGCACTATGAAGAGCAACTTGATTATCACACATCAACTCCATAGACGACAACAACAACAACAGCAAGCCTTTAGTCCCACTAGGTGTGGTCGGCTACATGAATCTTTTACTGACAGTTCACTCGATCTAAAAGGTGAGTAAAGCACATATAGCTGAAGGTGCTCAACAACAGCAAGAGACTGAGTCAGCTTTTACCAACAAGCAGCTTGCAGAACTAATGAAGTTACTGTGTCGAGACTGCTAACTCTTCAAGGGGTGGTAAAACTTCCTATGCTCTTTCTACTACTTCAAATAACTGTAACATGTGGATTGTTGATTCAGGTGCTTCAGACCATATGATAGGAAATAACTCTGTTGTTATCTCGTATAAACCTAGCCCTGGTAACCATAAAGTTGAAATTGATGATGGTTCAGCATCAGTAGCTGCAGGAAAGGAACATTTCATCTTGGAGGGAAACTAACACTACCTAATATTCTGCATGTGCCTCGACTATCAGCAATCCTAATCTCTGTTTGAAAGTTATGTAGGCAACGTAACTATTTAGTGCGTTTTTCTGAATTTGGTTGTTTTCGTTTGGATTTGACCTCTATGCAGAAGAGTGGTCTAGTTGAGGAAGAAAACGGGTTGTACTTGGTGAAGATGCACAACGGGCACCAACAACAGATACGATCCACAAGTTTTCATGGAATGCAACGACCTGGTGATCTTATTGAAGCTTGGCTGTGGCATATGAGTTTTGGTCATCCATATTTTTATGTTCTTAGTAAAATATTTCCTAGCCTAATAAAGCCCTCTGATATTTTCCAGTTTTATTGTTCTTCTTGTGAATTAGCTAAACATCATAGAGTGTCTTATCCTTCAAGTACTAATAAAGCATCTACTCATTTTTCAGTTATTCATTCAGATGTGTGGAGACCTTGTCGCATATCTTCTGTCTTTGGTCATCTTTGGTTTGTAACATTCATAGATGAGCACACTAGACATATGTGGGTGTATATGATGTGTGAAAAATATGAGGTTTTTTCACCATTTGTTATTTTTTACAACATGATCCAAACTCTCTTTGACACAAAAATTAGAATAGTTCATAGTGACCAAGGTAGAGAATATGTCAATAATGACTCCAAAACATTCTTTACCGAAAAAAGCATTATTCACCATATGTCATGTGCACACACCTCTCCTCAGAATGGTCTGGTTGAAAGAAAAAACCGGCACCTTCTAGATGTCACTCGCAGCTTACTCTTTAATCATAATGTTCCTAAGCATTTTTGGGATGATACGCTCTTAACTGCTACCTTTCTTATTAACAGGATACCTTCAAGAGTTTTAGACTTTGAATATCCATTGGACAAACTCAAAGCTATTTACCCCACGGTTATATTCTATTCTGATCTCCCACTATGTGTTTTCAGGTGTGTTGGCTTTGTTCAGAATGTGTCCAACAATTTTAGTTAGTTAGAACCCCGTGCAACAAAGTGTATTTTCCTTGGGCACTCGATGCTTCACAAAGGGTGCAGGTGTTATTGTCCACAGACTCGTAAGTTGTTTATTAGAAGAGATGTCACCTTCCACAAGTTGGTGCCATTTTACCTCCCTACTGCTCGGCAGGGGGAGAATGGGTCAACTCCGAGCAGTTATGGAGTTCTAATCGAGGTTTAGATCAAGTCTCTATGCCAATTACTATGCCTACTGACATGCAAGAATATGAAACTATCTTGGAACACCCTGACTTGCAGCTTGAACAGCCTGACCACCTGCGGCCTGAACAGCCTGACCACTTGCAGCCTGAACGCCCTGACCTGCGACCTGAACAACCTGACCACCTTGACCTGCGGCCTGAACAGCCTGATCACCCTGACCTGCGGCCTAAACAGCCTGACCATCTTGACCTATGTCCTGATCTCTTGCAACATGAATATGCACCTGGAGACATCCTACCACCAAACACCTTGCAACCTAAATCTAAATCCACAGACAGCCTGTAGCTGACTGACTCTTCTAAATTACCAAAAACAGTAAAGTTTTTGACATACCAGAGAAGGAGGAAGGCACTATCAATATCAGACAAAGAACCAGGCATAATTGAACCCATTCATTCCTAACAAGACCCCTTGGATGCAATAGAGGAAAGTATATCTGAAGGTATATATCGTTTTCATTGCAGGCATAGCAGTTGTATGGCTTTCATAGCGTTTAGTAGTTGTAGGGATAGGTAGCTACAAGTAGTGCTTGAATGGGAAGAGTTGTTCTTTCAAGGAGTGCTTGAAACATAGCTACCCCTTCTCAAGGCTAGAGTGCTTGAAGAGATAGCTACCCAAAGGAGGAGCAGTATACAAAAGGTCTAAGCCAACTATAAACTCAGCTTTAGATTTACATAGTGAACTTGATATGCCTATTGCTATTAGGAAGGGGGTCCGAACATGCACTAAACATCCACTGACAAATTATGTATTCTATCATAGACTTGGCCCAGTGTTTAAAGCTTTCACTACCAGCCTAACAAGTCTTTCCATTCCAAATATTGTCATAGAGGCACTTAAATAAGACAATTGGCGGAAATAGAATTTGAAGAGTTGGGAGTGTTAGAAAAGAATCAGACGTGGAAGTTGTGCACACTACCAAGAGGAAAAAGGGCAATTGGTTGCAGATGGGTATTTGTAGTAAAGTTTAGACTAGATGGAAGTGTTGAAGGGTTCAAAGCACACCTATTAGCTAAAGGATATACTCAAACTCTGTGTGTTGATTACTTTGTAACTTATTCTCCAATTGCTAAGATTAATACAATTAGAATCCTGTGGTCTCTAGTAGCAAATCTGAATTGGGAACTAAAACAATATGATGTTAAGAATGCATTTCTTCATGGAGAACTTGAGGAAGAGGTCTACATGGAAATTCCACCAGGGCTAACAGGAGAAGATGTAAAGGGGAAAGTGTCTCACCTTTAGAAATCCTTGTATGGACTAAAGCAGTCATCTGGAACATGTTTTGGGAGATTTACGAGGTTCATGAGAGGAATGGGTTATAGGCAGAGTCAAGGTGATTATACTTTATTCATCAAACACTCTACCGGTAACAAGATTGCTGTCCTGATTGTGTATGTATTGTAGATGATATTATTGTTATAGGGAATGATAAAATAGAAATAGACAATCTGAAATTAAGGATTACTTGAGAATTTGAGATCAAAGACCTTGGGAATCTAAAGTATTTTTTGGGAATAGAAGTTGCTAGATCTAAATAGGGTATTTTTATCACTCAAAGGAAATATTTTCTTGATCTATTAAAAAAGGTAGGGATGGAAGGAAGTCGACCAACATAAGCTCCAATTGAAGCAAATGCCAAGCTAAGAGTGAATGAAGGGGGTGAAGCAGTTGATAAGGGATAATATCAACGGTTAGTTGGTAGATTAATTTACCTACCACATACTAGACCTGATATTGCTTTTGCAGTAAGTTATGTGAGCAGGTGCATGCAGTGTCCTAGTGAAGAACATATGGAAACCGTGAATTGAATCCTAAGGTATTTGAAGTCATGCCCAGGAAAGGGCATCCTATACATAAAACAAGATACACTAAATGTAGAAGTCTATACCGACTTAGATTGGGCTAGATGTTTGGATGATAGAAGAACCACTATAGGATATTGTGTGTATATGGCGGGAAACTTAGTTACATGGAAGAGTAAGAAGCAAAATGTTGTTGCTAGATCCTGTACAGAAGCAGAAATCCGAGCCCTAGCTAAAGGACTAGATGAGATATTGTGGATTAAATTAATCCTGAAGGACCTGCGAATGAAAATCAATGGAATCATGAAGCTCTGTTGTGACAACAAGTCAACAATCTCATTAGCTCACAATCGGGTGCTACATGAAAGGACTAAACATATTGAGATTGATAGACACTTCATTAGAGAGAAAATTGAGTCTGGAGAAGTGTGTATGCCTATATCCCTACAACTCAACAAGTGGCAGATCTGTTTACTAAAGGACTAGACACAGGAAGACTTATGAAGCTTTGGTGGACAAGCTTGGAATGATTGACATCTATTTGCCAACTGGAAGGGGATTGTTGAAGATCTTCCGCATATGGAAAACTACCATTCTTGGTAACTCTCAATATAAAGTGTGCCAAGAATCACAACTAGTGTGTCCTAAATTAGACTTGCCTTATTAGTTATAATTTCCTAGAATTAATTGTATAGTGTGAGTTGATTTCTTTCTATTTATAGGCACCTGACTTTATGTATAAAAGCAGTAGTATGCCTCCATTTATGGCATTGGTCACACCAAAGATTGTCCTTGTCGTCCCCTTTCTTCCTCTTATTTGGAGATCTACAATCTTTGTTGACTGCCATAGCCATGCATTCTCCACTCCGATCCTTAGTCATGGACTTTCTTCTGCTCTCTTCTCTTCGTATCATCAAGAAAGCTTCATTAAGAGAAGGAAAAGGAGTTCTACTAATCACCATGGAGCGCACATTATCAAATTTAGATCGTAAACCAGCCAAGAATTTATACATGCTACCCTTCTCCATAAGGCGAGTAACTCTAATTGGCACATGAGTATTCTCAAGTTCTAAATTTTGATAAGAATCCAATTCCATCCATAATCCCTTAAGAGTACTGAAATAGGAGTTAACATCGGAATCACCTTGTTTAGTGTCTCAGATTTGATTCTCCAACTCATAAATCGAACCATCATTACCTCCATTTGAAAATTCCTCTTTCACAGCTGCCCATTGATTACTTGCCTTCTCCATGAATAGGTAGTTACACCCAATGTTTGGCTGCATAGTGTTGATCAGCCAAGCCAACGCGTATGAGTTCTCATCTTCTCATCTCTCTGCTGCAGTTTCATCTTCTTCTAGCTGCTTCTTAGAGCCATCTAGATATCTCAACTTGCTCTTCCCTTTGATGGTCTTCTTGATTGATTGTGCCCAATTGACATAATTGGCGGAATTTAGCTTCTTAAACACCATCGGGAGGTTGGATTGATAATGCTGGCTATTGAATTGCATAGCTGACACGAGATGTTTATTAGTCAATAGACATGGTGATTTGTGAGGTTTCTGGTTGCAAGTGGGTAGGGACGTGTGGCAGCTAGGGTTTTGCTTGAGAAGGGGGTGGCGGCTGAACTTCTTTCTCAGCCTGAGAGGGTGGCAGCTGAACCTCCTGGCTGGACTTCTTTCTTGGCCTGATACGGTGGCACCTGTACCTCTTTCTTGGCCTGAGTTTGTGTGCTCAAGAAGTTGATGGTGTCTAGGGTTTTCCCAGGGATGGAACGTGCAGTTAGGGGTTTTTCAAGACTGTGAGGCTAGGGTGTTAAGAATCTTAGGCTTTGATAAATGGCTTTTTGTTTTATGTCGTGTATAATGTTATTACATACTGCTGCTTTTATACATAAAGTCATATGCCTATAAAT
This sequence comes from Malania oleifera, assembly GCF_029873635.1. NCBI lineage: Eukaryota > Viridiplantae > Streptophyta > Magnoliopsida > Santalales > Ximeniaceae > Malania > Malania oleifera. The sequence goes on along the minus strand of NC_080419.1, from coordinate 34,905,811 downwards.
AGAAAGAAATCAACTCACACTCTATACAATTAATTATAGAAAATTATAGCTAATAAGGCAAGTCTAATTTAGGACACACTAATTGTGATTCTCAGCACAGTCTATATTTAGAGTTGCCAAGAATGGTAGCTTTCCATGTGCGGCAGATCTTCAACAAACTGAGAATGTGAAAAACCCAATTCTTCCAACATGTTTTCAACCAAACAAACTCGCATATAGTGGGAGCGATGCCCTTATACTCTGACTTAGTGCTTGACCGCTACAGTTTGTTTCTTACTCTTCTGGGAAACCAAGTTACCACCAACAAAGATACAGTATTCGGTTGTTGATGTTTTATTTAAAGGTGGTTCAGCCCACTTTGCATTAGTATATCCCTAAATATAAGTATGACCTTGATTTGATGTAAGCGACCTCTCCTAGGTGCACCTTTTATATCACAAGATGCAAATTACTGGGTCTGGATGACCTGTCCTTGGAGAATCTGGAAATTGACTCACAACAATTGTTCAAAAGATATATGCGGCCGAGTGATTGTGAGATAATTCAATTTTCCAATAAGCCTCTGGTATCGTCCTAGATTAATTAACAAATCACCTGTATCCGACACTAACTTGCTGTTAGATCCATGGTTGTATCAACTGGTTTGGATCCCAACAACCCAGTCTTATCCAAAAAATTGAGAACGTACTTCTCAATGAAAAAACAGTTCACATATGCGATATGGATACTTCTATACCCAAGAAGTAGGGGTGAGCAAACGGTCGGTTCGGACAAATTCGGGTAATTAACCAAATTAATCGAAAAATTTGGTTAAATAGTACCATTAACCGAACCGACCGAATTGGCGAAGGACACCGAACTGAACCCGATCGAATTACCCATTCGGGTAATTCGGTTAATCGAAATTATTTAAAATTAATTGTTATAATTAAAAAAAAAAAACCAATTCTAGCTTAATTAAATACCTTATTTATTAATTTTATTAATAAAAATGATATTTTACCATAGAACAAAGAACCCAAAACAAGAAAAACGACGACAAAAAATAATAATAATAATGACGAGTATACGCAAGCTTAATTAAACTCCTTAATGCACTTGCATAAGCAAAATAGGGTTGTTCACAAGAAGCATAACTAGTGTTTATAAAATTGCCAAACCAAATGACGAGTATAAGCACAAGTTTAGTTTCTACTAAAGGCAAATTAAGCAAAACAATCCCAGAGTTCAATAGAAAAAAAAAAAAGGTGGGGTGGAGTGAATTGGGGGTAGGGTTACCCACCGTCAGCTTAATTAAGATACTCTTAATTCTGAAGAAAAAAGAAATCTATAATGACACCATCAGAGGCTCACAACTAGCCAGCTAGGTGTCTTATCCCTGCTTAGATAAAATCTAATCAACGTAAAAATAGAAGTATAGAACCCTGTTTACATAAAATCTAATCAATGTAAAAATAAAATCATCTGCATACCAAAACAATCTAGAAAATCTTCCTAAAAAAATATAATCACAGACCAAACATGAAATTTAAAGGTCTGCAGTGTCTACTTGGATTTGAGTTCAAGAGTTCAAAGTCCCTAATATTATATTATAGATCAATGTAAACAGTTTGTGCAAAATAAAAATAAAAAACAAACATGAAATATAAATTGTTTTTGAAAAATTAAAATAAAAACTAAGGCTTCAATGCTTCATATATCAGCTGACAAGTGACAACTACAATTTCATGGCTTCTTATATTAGAAACTCCCACTCTTCAACTTCTTAAATTACAAAATACAAAATACAAACTACAATTTCTTTGCGCTTATTTCACCTGCAAGTCTGCAACAAACCAAAATAATGATAATTGATAGCATGTAATTTATATGACAAGACACTAAAGCATAATCTCAATATGAAAGTAAGAAACTAACCCTTTGTATTTCTTTGTTTGGCTTATTCACCAATTGTGGACTCCAATGCAACCTTTGACAATTCTAAAAAATTGTATAGAAGCACTTGTAAGTTGTAATAATTAATCATTCAATGAACAAGTGAAAATTTTTGACAATATATTAATATAATATTACCTTTTTCTAGATTTTCAAGGTCATCTATGTCTTCTTCAACCTTAATTGGAGTATATGAACCCCGCATCCAATCTTGTGTATAGATAAGAGCTTGAACAATTTTAGGAGTCAAAGAATTCCTAAAGGCATCGAGAACACGCCCCCCTGTGCTAAAAGCAGACTCTAAAGCAACTGTAGAGATGGGTACTGCTAAAACATCACAAACCATATGTAAAAGGACGGGAAACCTTTGACTATTTAACCTCCACCACTCCAAAATATCAAAGCCCTCCACGTCCTTTTCACAATCCTCCCCTGAATACCTATCCAACTCTGATTTATTATCTCCACCTGCAATTTGAGTCTTGTACTTTTGATACAAAACTTTGAACTTTCGTTCTGCTGCTTCACCTTGACCAGTGGAGCAAGTGGAGCTTGAAGTTTCACTTCTGTTTGATTCTTTATTTTTAGATTGTGACAACTTTTTATATTCAGCAAACAATTCAAATGTTGTATCCTGAACCTTTTTCCCCACCAATAAACCTTTGTCACCGTCATACATAGTAGAAAGAGCATATTGCACAAATCCCAACTTACGTCCAGGGTCAAGAACAGATGCAACAAAAATCAACATATTCATTTTGTCAATGTTACCCAAGTACTTGTTGTGTTTATCCTTCATTTTCATGCTCATTAAACTCAACTCCAGGTCATCACTATTTTCCCACTCTTTTAGAAGACAATCAATCCCACTAATTTCATAAAAAAATGTATTACTTGTAACATACAAAGAACCTAAAACTCGTATAGTGAGTTCATAGAAGTGTTCCAAAAACATCACAAATTTTCTGACTTTTTCCCAATCAAAACTACTTGGTTTGCCATCCCTAGTCTCAAGCTCAATTCTAAATGAAGGATCTTCATCTCTAAACCTTTCAAAAGCCATTTCATATCTTTGAGCTGTGTCTAGCATTAGATAAGTCTAGCATTAGATAAGTAGAATTCCATCGAGTGCTAACATCTAGGCATAACATCTTTTTGCATTCTACTTTTTCTACTTCTGCTCAACGCTTGAAATTTTTCAACCTAGCAGGTGAATGCCTAACATATCTGACTGCGTCTCTAACACGAGCAACCGAATCCCCCATTTCTTTCAAATCATCATGCACAATTAGGTTAATTATATGTGCAATGCATCTCATGTGCAAGAATTTGCCCCCTAGAATGTCTTTTCTCCAATTTGAAACTTTTCTTTTTATGTAGGCAATTGCAATGACATTTGAACTTGCATTATCTACAGTCATTGTAAACACATTATCAACTCCCCAATCAAGCAAACACCTCTCAATGGCCATACCTATCTCTTCACCTTTATGACTATAAATTGGACAAAAGTTAAGGATCTTTTTGTTCAATTTCCAATCATTATCTATAAAGTGTGCAGTCAAACACGTAATTGACCTTTTGCAAAGAAGTCTATGTTTCAATTGTGAAACTAACCCTTTGAGAGGAGGTTTTCAAAAACTTTTTCAACTTTAACCTCTCTTCCATGTAAAGGTCATAACAATCCCTAGAAATTGTCCATCTTGATGGAATTCAAAAACGAGGGCATGGGACTTTCATAAGATGTTTGAATCCCATATTCTCTACAAATTTAAAAGGCAATTCATCAACAGTAAGCATGTAAGATAATGCCTTTCGAATTGCCTCTTGGTCAAATTTCCAATTTGTAAGAGTTGCCTTGGAGCCCTATGCATTTTTTGAGGCAGGTTCATAATTTAATTGTGTCTGTTTTGTTTCTTCAACATGTGGATTTTGTGCACATCTAACCATATGATATCTAAGTGTGCCCGTACCATTCTTTTTAGGATCAAGACAGTAATCAATATGACAATAATGACACTTACACTTAATTTCACCAGACTCCGTCACGAATTTAGTGAAGTGATCCCACACTTCAGATCTTGGTCTCATTCTCTTCCTAACTTTTTGATTAGATTGAGTAGGAGGATTAGTAGCACTCTCACTTGTCATGCTGGGATTTGAAGGCTGATCTTGGGAATTAGCTTGCGTCATTATTACATCCTCCAAGTTTGGCACCTCCACCTCTATAGGCAAGTCATTGCCCATTTTCCCTTTAATATCTGAAAAAAATAAAAAAGAAGGGTAAAGTCCATCATAGAAGAGTATTAATCCAAAATTTTTAAAAAAATACTCTAACCACAACATAAAGCATTCTTACCTTAAAAACTTTTACATGCTTACTGTGTCATCAACAGTAGATTGACCTAAGGAAACACGTATGGCTTTGTTTATTGAAGGATAAAACTAAAATAAAACAATATGCTTACCTATTGCATTCATATTCATAACTTTGCAAGTGGCAATCATATGCAGAAAGCTCAAAAAATGTGGTTCTTGGTTTCAATTATTAAAAATGCATGCAATGAGCACACGTTGATCATCCCACTGAAATTTAATCGATGCATTTGTTGTGAATAGCATTTTAATGAATAAATTTGCAACACTTTTTTTGGCTAAAAGAAATTAAAATTACAATACAACATTTTTCCACAAAATCAAATGGAAGCAGACACTTGATAATGTTTCAATGGAATATGTTCTCATTGAACTTTCAAGATTTAAAATTTTCAAGCACTAAATAATGCCTTCCAATAAAACTAACCAAGAACCAGGATAAATTTTCTCTAGATTTTTCACCTAATTTTCATGGCTCTAAGGTGGTGTTTGGGAGCATCCATTAAATATTTTGAAGCTGAATTCGTTAATACACACAAGACCAAATTTGTTGAATAATTTGAAGGTCGTAACTCTTTACACTGAAATACTCATCCTAAATGCAAAATCAACTTCAAAGACAAAACATATTTTCCATTAATTATAAATGGAGCAGCAAAAATGTCGATAAATGCGAACCCAAAAAATGCAGATAAATATAATAACAAAAGTGGAAGAAGAAGAAGAAGAGGAGGAGAGGAAGAGTTACTGGGGTCCGGGTTTGCATGGCAAGCTGGTGGCTGAGACGCTGAGGGCTGAGAGGTTGGACTCTGGAGAGTCGAGTTGCCGATGCTTCGAAGAGGGGATTCGCCGACTCCAAAAGGTGGTCCGATGGAGAGCTGCGGGCCTGCGGCGCAGATCAGCAGAGCGCTGAGAAAGTGAGAAACCCTAGCCCTAATCCCTAATTCCCAAATCCCTTTTCTCCCACTCAGTGAAGTGTGAAGTTCACACTGTGAATGAAGACACGACACACGAAGCCCTTTTTCCCCCCAAGCCCCAAGCCCAACTACCGTCACTGCCCAGTCTGCCAGACCCTATTCATAAATTATATTTAAAATCTAATTAATTAGTAATTCGGTTAATCGGTTAACCGATATATTTTTTACCGTTAACTGAACCGAAACTGATTAACCGAAATTTTGTAGAATTCTAACCGAACCGACCGAACCGGGTTTTTTACCCGAACCGAACCGGCCAATTTCGGTCTGTTAATTCGATTTTCACCGAATTATGCTCACCCCTACCAAGAAGTATTTCAATGCTCCCAAATTTTTGGTTTGAAACTTTGTCTGTAAAAAATGTTTTAGGTTTTGAATACCTTGATCATCGTTACTTGTAATTGCAATATCATCCACATTTACGATAAGAAGAATCCTATTCGCTGAAATATGATGATAAAACAAAGAGTGACCCAATGCATATTGTTGAAGGCCAAACTTAACTACTACGACATTGAAACAATCAAATCATGCTTTAGGGGACTATTTTAAACCATATAAGGCCTTCTTGAACTGACACACTAAGCCTGACTACCCCTGAGCAACAAACTCAGGTGGTTGCTTCAAGGTCATCATGCAAGAAGACATTCTTCACATCTAACTGATGCATAGGTCAATGACAAGTGGTGGCCAAGGAGATGAACATTTGTATTGAGACAAGTTTGTCAATCAGGGAAAAATTACCTGAATAGTCCAAACCATGCATCTGAGTATATCCCTTACTAACAATTAAGATGAGCCATGGAACCATCAGGTTTGACTTCCACAGTATTTATCTAGCACAACCAACCATAGATTTGTTAGGAGGAAAAGAGACCAATTCCTAAATATCATTGTCCTGTAATGCACTCATCTCTTTAGCCGTTGCATTCCTCCATCCAGAGTGGGCTACGACTTCAGAAATAGATTTAGGTAGGGCAACAAATGATAGTGGTAACAAAAGAATAATAAGAGGGTGACAAGAAGTCAAAGCAACCAAAATTGGAGATGTCCGTTTACCTTTTTAGACAGCAATGGGAGGATCAACATTGTGGGAAATATGATCATTAGACGAGGGGACCAAAGGCGTGGTAATAGAAGCTAGAGGGTACCCTCTTCCTTGGAGCCGCTGTCGTGAATGCACTTATAAATTAGGATGATAATCATGATATAGACAATAAGGAGGATTCAAATTACATGAAGACATAAGTGGATAATTGAGTATGGACAATGAACTAGAATTTGGAAGATTTGGCAGAGGAAAGACTTATTGAGATTAGAAGCACTCAAGGACTAACAATAGTAGATGTAGACTCGGGGAGGGTAACATTGGCCGAAAGAAAAAAAGCGATGCGGAGTAGGACTATAACAACGATATCCCTTTGAGGGCAAGAGTAGCCCAAAAGAAAAATTTCATAGCATGAGGATCCAACTTATCCACCTTGAGAGTTAGTTGATGAACGAAGGATACACATCTGAGTGTATGAGGAGGTAAAGAGAATAAAGGTAAATTAGGAAAGAGAACGAAGTAGGGAATTTTACCACTATGAACATTGGACGACATCTTATCGATAGCGAGCAGTAAGAATGACATCACCCCACTTTAGTTACTTGCATTTGATAAAGTAAGGTGCCAGTGACTCCAAGTATATGTCTATTTTTCCTCTCTATGACCCCATTTTGTTGAGGAGTATGGGCATAAGATGATTGATGAACAATACCAAGCTGAGTCATATAAGTAGTGCATTAAGTTTTGAATAATCTTTGGTATTATCACTCTAAAGTATTCGAACTAGAAAACCAAATTCAATCTTTATTTAAAAAGCACAAGATATATGAAATAACTTAGCATGATCTTTTATTATAGATAGCTAAGTTATCCTTGAATAATCATCCACAAAGGTTATAAAGTATCGAAAACCGAACTTGGACACAACTGGACGAGGACCCCAAACATCATAATGGCCAAACGTGAAAGGGATTGCTGCCTGTTTATTGACTCGGGAAGCAAAAGATACACGATGATGCTTTCCCAACTGACAAGACTCACAATCAAGACTAAACATAGGACTCAAGTAAGGAATTAGTAGTTTCAACTTTTCAAACGAAGGACGACCAGGTTGATACTGGATTTGGAGAGGTGTGGCGGCAGCAGTATAGAGGGTAAAAGGAAATAAGGGCTCAAAGTGATAAAGTCCTCTAAATTCACGCCCTCCGTCAATTTTCTTCCTTGTTTTCAAATCCTAAATGATCACAAAATCAGGGAAGGATGTTGCTGAACAATTCATGGATTTGGTAATCTTGCTGACTATATAAGATTGAAAGGAAACTTGGGAATATACAAGACTAAAGAAGAGAAATAGAGGAAGTGGGACTTAAAGTCCCAATTCCTTTAACAGTAGTGGTGGATCTGTCTGCAATAGTATCACGGGGTAAGTTTTGAGGGCATTGGAGAGTAGAGAAGAAATTAAATATACCTGTGATATGACTAGTGGTTGTGGAATCTATAACCCAAGGGCTAGGACAAGACGTACTTGATGAAAGGTAAGTTGTTGAGATGCCTGATATTGCTGGACTTTGAAATACTCTTCCTTGACATAGATATGGTACGCTGCTCCTCACTTGGCCTCGAAGGTGTGGAGCAGGTTTACCATGGAGATCCCAACACTGCTCAGCAATATGACCTCCTTGTCTGCAATAAAGTACTTGCAAGGTATGCCTCTACCTTGCCCATTTCTTCTACCAAGGTCATTTGAACCCCCTTGATAACTTCTGCAGTTGCTTGGTTGAAAACCAGAATCACCCTGTGTGGCAAAGGCTGTCCTTTTAGACCCAGGTGCAAGGGCAGGGAAATGTGTGCTTGAGGAAGCATGAAGGATGTGAGAATAAACAAGCAAATGATGGCAACTCTGCACTACCATGTATCGAAGACCATACTACTTCAAACTCAGGTTTCAAACCTGCTAGAACACGAAGAATTGTCATTTGCTTGCTCTGCTTCTGCATCTCGCGAACATTGGTGGTTATAGGTTGCATGATGTTGAGCTCCTCATGAATACACTTCATCTCTGCAAAATACTTAGTAGCACTCATATCTCCCTATTGTAACTGTGTAATGTTACTGGAATACAACATCTTGACATAATCCCAAATCTCCTTGCATGCGTTCAGATGCTGTACAATTTGGGGATCCATCGATTTCCAAAAGAGGGAAGCAATCAAAACATCTTTCTGAGTCTACACTTTGTTTCTCTTCTCATCAGAGGATCCATTTTGCAACAAGTCGTTAGATTTTCTTAACCCTATTATAACAGCCTTAGACCATTGAGCATAATTGTTTCCATCCAACTTTTCGATTGTTATCTGTGGCAGTGATGAAGGAAACATACTTTTTTGATCATAGACTCCATATCAACACTCACAAACTAAAGCAATGTCAAACAAGAGGGACATCAGACTAACTGGAACAACCACAAACAAGGTCAACCACCAAAACAACCGTGGAGGAGTCACCAACAACCTAATTTAACACTGCCACAGCCCCACAAAATCAATGTATGAATGCTGCCACTGCTCTAGGAGATTCCCCACTGGACTTTACTAATACTGAATAACATCATCGGTTTGGCACAAGTGCATGGTAAAAAAAGGTTGGAGTTTTGAACAAAAAACATGCCCAATAACTTGATATTATGGTCTATGGAACTAATCAAGATATTCTGCAGAAAAAATGCAGAAAATGGTGGCTGGAAAATGTCTCAAGTGCTGGCACATGAGGTTGGCACTAACAGCATTCGATCAATGTGTGGGGGTGCCTGTTCCAGTGATGGGGTTTTGCAGATCTACAGATTGGAAGGTCTATTGGTTATATGGTTGGTTTTTTGAAATATGGAAGGGTTTTGAAGGTTCTGAGAAGGCCAGAAGGGGCAGTGACGGCCAGGGAATTTCCTGGCGACGACTGAGTTTTCCGGCAACCCCTTGGACTTGTTTCTAGGTTGTAGGAGTGTGGTTGAGCCTCCTATAATGACTGATTTGCATGCATGGCTAGGTTTAGGGTTTGGTTTGGTGGTGGTATGGTTTAGGTTGGATCTTGCTCTGATACCATGTTGAAATTTGGAGTAAAATAGAAGGCCTAACACAGCAACAATTGGTCTCTTCCTCTATTTATAACATATATCAAGTACATTCTAATGACCATAATACCCTCACTAACTCTCACTTATTAACATAATATTAACACACTAATCATACTAAATGACTAAAATAACCATTAACAGTGTCCTATTAAAAATGTTTGATGCCATGATAAATTATGCTGCCATTTTCTTTGGCAGTTAATTACCTGGTTCTTTGTTGTATGTTTCATATAGTTTATGGGGATTTTATCTATTTTATTATTGTGAAGTGTTTGTTCTATTGCAGCATGGAGCTTTCTATTCAGAAACTACATTATATTCTGTTGCACATCCCCCCTTTAGAAGCTTCAGATGACCATTCATGTCATGAGATGTGGAGTGGGTCAGGTGACTTCTTGCTTGGTTTTATTATTGAAGCTTTTATTTATATCTTTGTTTTCATTATTTCTTTTTCATTGTGTTCTGTAAAATTTTCCCATTGATCATATTTTGGATGCATTACTTTTGTCTCTGCTTGCTTCTAGCCTTCACTTAGCTGCATGCTGTATATGTCATGTTAAGCTTGATTTACTTTTTACAAGAAGTTCTTTCAATATCTAAGAATGAGTTTTATTGAGATAACATATATTTATATAAAAAAACTTTTCATTTAGTGTTCCTACCAGCTACTATTTTATTCTTATGTTTTATTTATTTATTTCAAAAACTTGATTGCTCATTAACATTTTCCTTTGGGAAGGCATGAAGAGATTTGGAGGCTGGAGCCATTGACTTATTTTTAATAAAAAGTTGTTAGAATCTAAGTTTCCTAAGTATGTTTTCTCCACTGGTAAATATTTTAGAACTCTTCTATTCATTTATTTGACAATTGCACCATCTGTTTGTGTATATGTTGTTGGCAGACAAGATGGTCTACCAATGGAGCTTTTTTATTTTTTTTGGTTGAACATGAAATGGTCGGGGAAAAAAATTACTGAGCTGGAAATCAAGATTTAAAATTGTAAATTTTCTATCCTATTACTCATTTGAAAAAAAGAAAGAAAGTGGTATCATAGTGGTGGGGTTGGGATTATTGTGGGGAAAAAAGGAAAATATTGTTAGATGTCTCTAGAATATAATGCAAATAATATCAATAAACTTCTCTTATGAAGGAGGTAATTATTATTTTTTTAATAAAATAAGAAATTTTATAAAAAGAGAATATAGACAAAAGGGTACAATGAAAGGAGGCTAAGGCATGCACCTAATCTATAAAAACTATAGAAGGAAAAGAAACAAGACAAAAGCTAGCACAACAAAGCCTTCTAATCTTGCTGGTTTGTCAGTTAGATGGACTCCTTTAAAAGCCCCACGGCTCAAGCCCCATAAAGAAGCAAGGTTGGCAATTTTATCCCAAAGTAGGCATAAAGGAAAATACTGTTAATTTGTTTCTTAATTATCAAATAACAGAAAACAACGCACATCTATGTAGATCCTTGATCGTTATCCTTCCCAAGGCCTCAACAAGAAATTGACAGAAAACCATCCAATGACAGGCTGACCCACAGCTCTACAAAGTCCAAACAAACCAAAGAGTTGCCATATGCTACCGAGTAATATAATAATGCAGAGCAGTGTATGAACGAGTCTCACCACTATTGCAATATACAACACATGCATTTCGTGATAAAGTTTTGTAAGTCCTAACCTGGAAAAAGGTTGTGAGCAAGGATTTTATGAAAAAATGTCAAGAGGATATATGGGTTACAGAATGGGGGAAAACTGTTTATCATTTTGCGAGAAATGCTTGGGGAGTATGAAGGGGAAGTTGGATGTATCTTCTAGGATAGGGCTCTTCTGGTGGTGGTGTTGAGGTATGGAAGCAGGATAGACTGGAGATGATAGACAAGTAGAGAAGGGATTTTTTAAATAAGGGAAAGAAGGATTCATGGATAAGTGGACAATGAATTGCATGGCTAATTGTTTATTGAAATCAAAGAAGGACGGATGGACTGTGATGGATTTTTTTTCCTTGGGTGTGTAATGCCCAGGTGAGGGGCAGGCAGACTCATTAAGTTGGGAAAAAACTTGGAGACAGTTTTCATGAGAGGATTCATTGAATTTCTTCGTCTTAATTGCCTGGTTTATCTTCGTCTGCAAGACGGATCCTTTAGTTTATCAAGTTTAAGGGAGAACTGACTTTTTCCTTGATTGGCAGATTCTTGATGTCAACAGACTGGAAGAGCTCAATCCAATGGTGACTGAAATGCTCTTGCCTAGAGGAATCGTGGACCATCATCATATCCTCATTAGCATGGGGGAGTAGTTGGGGCCCCATCAGGTCCAACCTCCGTTCACTTTGAAAACATGCGATTAAAGATGGAGTGCTTTGGGAGGGAAGGGGTGGTGGGACAAATTTTGGGTAGAAGGTTTGCCAATATGAAGCTGAATTGAGTAAGAAAAAATTAAAAAATGAAACAAGGAGATTTTTGGGAATTTAACTGTGCCAAAAGAGACGCTAATGGAGCAAATTAGTTGGCTGGGTAAGGAGGCTGACAGAGGTCTTTTAGGAGGAGAAAATGAGAGGAAAATGGTTTGTAGTGAGGAGCTTTTTACTACAGTCAACGACAGTTGAGCTGGAGAAGATTTCTGGGGAGGCAAATGTCTGGGGCCCTTTGGTTAAAAGAAAGTAATAGAAATACAGAATTCTTCAACCGTGTGGCACTCATAGGAGATACATTTTTTTCGATAAGGTGGAGATTTGTAGGATTGTTTTTGATGGAAAGGGTGAAGGATGCAATTTGCAATTTCTATACAATTTTTTACTTAAACCCGTTGGCAGAAGGCCTATACATAATTATTTTGATTTTCCTAGCTAGTCATCATGCAGGTTGGCTGCAGAAACCTTTTTGTAAGGAGGAAATTGTGATGCATTGAAGGAGCGTAGTGCAGACAAATATCTAGGTCCATATGATTTCATACTTGATTTTTTGGCAAGCAATTTAGGATGTAGTGAGAGAGTATTTATTCAATATCTTTGAGGATTTTTATTATTTGAGGACTTCGTGGGTAGTCTACTTTTGTAGCTTTGATTCCTAAGAAAAGTGGCGGTCAACATCAAATAGTGCCATCTTATTAATGTTTATGTAAGCGTTCAATAATTATAACTAAATTTCTTGCAAATAGACTTAAGATAGTGGGTAGAGTTGTGGGGCCTTTTCAAAATCCTTTATTGGAGGAGAGGGTAGATTCTTGAGGTGCCCTTTTTGCTAATAAAGTTTTGGACACTAAATAAATCAAAAAGGGGTGGGATGTGTGATATGCTCACTTGATATAGGGAAGCCTTTTGACCATGTGCTTCTGATATTTTATTTTATTTTTTTGTTATGGAAAGATGGATTAGTGAAAGATGGTGCAATTGGATTAAGAAGTGCATATCCATCCCAAGTGTCTCAATTCTCATCAATGGAAGTCCTATAGGGTTTTTCAAATCTTTGAGAGGCTTGGGGCTATGAGACTTTTTTCATCATTGTTGTTTCATTTGCATCAGGGGAACTCTAGTAAGATGCTTTTGAAAGCTTGAGAAGTTTGTCTTTTAGAAGGGTTTAGGGACGGGACCTGAAGAGAGGTGACTTGGAAATGAAGGTGTCTCATTTGTTGCAGATGACACCTTGTCTTTTTGTGGGGCAGATATGGAGCAAATCCTTAATGGGAGGTATCCTTTTTCCCTCTGAATCAATTTCTGGCCTAACGATGAACTTGAGCAGAAGCAAATTGATTCTGGTGGAAGGGTGGATTATGGAGGCTTCTTGGATGCAAGGTGGGGGTCTCTTCCTTTATCATATTCAGAATTGCCCCTTTGATCTGAAATGGAGAAGAGTCTGTAGAATTCAATGACTAAAAAGTTTGAGAAAAGCTTATGGTACGGAAGGGTAATCACTTGTTGGGGGGGGGGGGGGGGGGAGAAGACTCACTCTTATATACATACTTTATCTAACCTTCCAGTTTATTTTGTTTTATCCAATCCTTTGCTTGGTGGCCAGGACGTTGGAGGTGTTGCAATCTTTGTGGCAATGGGGAAGAAGAGTTCAAATTTGATTTGGTTAAATGAGAGGTTGCTAAATGAACTCTATTTATAGAACCAGTGTTAAGAGATTTCCCTTTTAAATGGAATTATTCATGGAGGAAACAGGAGCATTTGTTGAAGATATTATTGAGCTCAATGTGCTTTAAAAAAGGTTTTCTTTTTGGATGATTATTGATGTGGACATCAATATTTAGATCATTTCTTTCCTGTTGTTTTAATTTTGTTAGCTAGGGGATATGGATGCTTTCGAAAGAGGTTTTTGGGGGAATATTAACTTTTAAGAGACATGCTAAGGTTGGGAATTGGATTCCTTGACAAACTTTTTGATTTCCTTTGCTTGATAAAATGATTATTTTGGGTCTTCAAAGGAGGGAACAAAGTTTGTTCTGGCCAATGTTTTAAAAGGTGTATGTGAGGTGCGCCTTGAGGAATTTTGAGCATAAAACGCCCTAAGGTGTAACTTGAAAGGCGTAAAGCCTCAAATGCGTACGCCTCAGGAAAAAAATCGCGCCTTTTATGCCTCAAATGGGAAGGCGTATGCCTTTTGGGAGCACCTGAGTTAAAAAAAAAAAACTGAGTAACAGCCTGATAGGGCTTTGACGAGCATCAAAAACCCCCCTCTCTCGATGAAACTTCTTTCTTCCAAGCTTCGTATCTGTCCGACGACTCTCCCACTTTCTTGTCTCTCTCCGACGAGTTGTCGACTGCTTCCGAGGTATTGCCTCTCTTCGACGACCCGTTTGGAGCTTTGTCTCTTTCCAAGCTAGGGTCTGGCTTCGAAGACTCCTCCAGCTTCTCGCCTCTCTCCGACGAGTCGACGACCCCTTCCAACCTTTGATCTGCCTCTGACGACCCCTTCCGACGTCTCATCTCTCTCCGACGACCCATTTGGATCTCTCGTCTCTCTCCAGTGACCCTCTACAGCCTCTCGTCTCTCTCCGCGACCCCCTGCAACCTCTCTGCTTCGAGTATTCAACTCTCGCTCTCTCCAGTGTTGTTTGTAGCAGATTCCCATGAGACTCTCTGCCAGTGTCTCTAAAACTCAAGCTAGCTGCAGCTGCTTTTGATTTATTTCAGTTTTCCCTTTTCATTTTTCAATTTTCAGTTTTAATTTCTGGCTGCTGCTGCTGCTGATTGTTCCTGTTCAATAAACAAAAACATGTCTGAAGGCGAGTCAAAGGGGTAGAACCCTTTTCATTTTGTAATGTTTTGGCCTATATGATTTTTAAAAATTATGTTTTTATTTTTTTCTCCATTATTCTAAATTTTTTCTCATTTTTTACTATATATAAATTGATTTTATTTATTAATTATTTGAAAAAATATAGTCCCAAAATGCTTATGTCTCAACGCTTTAAGGCTTATGCCTCACCTCACGGAGGGTAAAACGCCTCGCCTTGCGCCTTCGCCTTTTAAAACATTGGTTCTAGCAAATTTTTTTCCTTGTCTGGGAGGAAGGGGCATTTCTCTGGAGAAGATGGTTGACCTTGGTTAATAGATGCTATATGTGCAAGGAAGACCAGGAATCAGTTCAGCACTACAGCATATTGTCACTGGACTAAATTTTTGTGGGGTGTGACTTTGAGTATGGTGTCTGGACTGGATGATTTCAGCTTTAATTGCTCAGGAGCTTTAATGATAGAACAAGATCTCTTAGGCTATTACTAACCCATCTCACCATTTTGGGGGTTGAGTGGAAGGAGAGAAATAGGAGGGCATTTTAGGATTACTAAATTGTCTGTTGTTTAATTTACTGCTTGGTGGCTTAAATATTTATTTTTTGGTTGAGTGAGGATGTGTTATTGGAGAGCTTATTATAATTGATTTTATTAATATTTTCTGCTGTAAATGAGCTGATGAACTTTGGTGGGAACCCCCTTAGTGCCCTTTACTGTTCTTCCCTCATAAAAAAAGGGGAAAAAGTGGCTTTGAATTGAATTGAATTAATAAAAAAGTTTTATGTGGCTGACCCAATTATTTCGGAATAAGGCTTAGTTCTTGTTGTTGATTACATGTACTTTTGTATGAGTGTGATGGCAACGTTGTACCTTTAAAAGAAGTATATTGTTGTTTAAGAATTTTTTTTTTTTTCCTTTTTTGTGCTTTGAAGATGCCTCTTTGCTCTTTTTTCTTTAATGATACTTCTTTTTGCCTAACAAAAAAATATTATTAATTTAAGAATAAGGGTTGCTAAATGCATGCCTCATGCCTTGGGGTGTGTATCTCGTTTGTAAAATAGTATATTAATTTTTTTTTTTGTTCTATAAATTAGGATTTTCATCTAATGAAGGTGATTCAAAAGACCATTCACAGCCTATGGAAAGTAAAGTTGAACAGGGCAAGACGAAGAAATCCAACAATAATGTAAGTTGTTGATTGTTCATTTTTTAAATCCTTCTCTTTTCCTCTCTTCTTGCAATAAGATTTCAGCCCGTGTAATAACCAAATTTTAAAGATTTTGTAACCTGTCTGGTTCTTGAACCAAAAACAAAAAATAAAAAAAAATGCCTTGTAATTTTCCCTAATTGTGTTTCAAATAATGGATTTTATTTTCATTTGTTTTTATGGATTAATATTTTCTAATATTCTTGTTAAGTTGGGAGAAAGGTTTGGATGAGTTAGTGCTTTCTAGAAAATCAAGTAACATGTAAGAAAGTCCCTTTATCTTGTGTGGAAACTGCAGTGAGACGCGTTTCTGGTTTTATCCTTGCTAGTAAAGGCATCACTGCTGCTTCAAGAGTCACCTTGCCATCATTGTAGCTTCAAGCATTTCCACTGCCAGGGTTTTTGCTGCTTCCACCCTTGTGTTATCTTTGTCTTACAACCATCACCACAACCACAATCATCATCAATATCACTAACTTATGACCAGGACTGCAATGCTCTGCTGCTGCAACCAATTTACTAATGCAATGCTACATTTAAAATTATTGTTGCTGCACTGTTGCAAACCTTATTACTATTACCCCCTTTTCCTCTACATTGTCTGCCTCCTCCATTCCTATACTCATCATTGGTGCCCCTCAATTGGTGCCAGTCCTCACAAAGTTAAAAAATGATTGAACAATTAAAAAAAAAACTGGCTCCCCACAAAAAAAAGCATTGGATTTCTAATCTTCTAATCCGTGGGAGTGGTCCACAGATTTTGCATCCAACTGTGAATTGTGCGTGTGCATTGGCAATCCGCAGGGAATTAGATTGAAATTCTCAAATTTCAAATTCTTAGGCCTGTTAGATAATTGTATAAGATGTCATGAAGTCAAGCTGTGAAAAGTTGAATCCTTGGAATTGTCAAATGGCATGAACAACCCTGCTGGTAAGCTGAAAGTCGACTTCTAATAGTAAAGGCACTTTAAAACAGTAGTAGTTTATCATCACATGGTATTTAATGTAAACATATAATTAATTACAAAAATAAAGCATATTAAATATATGAATGCTCCGGATTATGTCATATTTTCATAAAAGTTGTTCTTGCACTCTTGCTCCCATTCTGGCTTCCGAACTAGGTATCCTAGCCTCAAGCTTAGTTTGGCCTTGTTCTGATGCAATATTAAACTTTTTCGATCACTTGGTCTCTCTGGATATCCTATAGTGTGGATGTGTGAAGCTCTCTTTGGTGTTGTTCTGGGTAAATGTGTAATGTTATGTGTTCCTGACTACTTGATCTTTTGTCTACTTTTGACCCATTTTTTTTTTTATTTTATCTTTTATTACTTCTCTGAAATTCTGGGCATGACACTAATCTGGTAAAATATTTATTTCTGGGTTGGGAAAATTTTCCTGAAAGGTACTACTTTTTTTGAATAGTCTGATGCAAATTTTGCCGCCAACCATTTCGACTTTGAGCTTTTTTAATTTTTATGTAAATCTTTTCAAAATAATTGCGAGTTGCATATTGTATCATGGCACAATTTGGACTTTGTAATATTATGATTCTTTTAACATGGTTTACTTGGATGAATTTAAGTTTGTACGCTTACAATGACCAAAAAGTAGTTTACAAATCATTTATGATTTGTTTTTCAAATTTATTTGTAATTTTCCTTATATTTTCATATATATATATATATATATATATATATATATTTGATGTATAAATAATTTGTTTGTATTTGTGGAAAAAATAAAGTTTCCAAGAGGCATTTTTCTTAACACCTAAGGCTTGTGCCTTGCCCCATAAAAGGTTTAAACTCATCACGTTTGAAAATCACATGATTCTTGATTCAAGTCATACGATTCAATTTGATTCAATAACTTATTGATTCAAGTCAAATAAGTAAATCAAAATAAGTAAGAATTGACCATGAATGTTACGATTAAGTATTACAATTCATGATTCAATTTTTTGACCTATTAGATATTGTCTTATTGTTTGTATTCTTATGATAATAAAATTGTTGTGTTGAGTTTTTTATATTAACATTGAATTCAGGTCTTGTCTTCAGTCAATATTGCCAAAAAGATTAAATTAAAATTCACTAAAGCGTGGATATCATTTCTTAGGTTACCGCTTCCTCTCGATGTGTACAAGGAGGTAAATCGCAACGCTTCATTCTATTCTTTCCACTTTTATTTTTTGTTCTTTAGTAGTGTGAAATTTCTTTTTTCATGTTGAAAGCATGACCTTAAGGATATGTTAAGGAACATATTGATTTGTATTATCTTTGTTTACATTGTCATTTTTTTTTTCTTAATGTTGACCATATGAAACATGAAACATCTTTGGAAATGTGTTTTGGCTGCCAAAAATGTGAAAACATGTTTCTGAGAAAACTCAAGTTTTATCTTTTTCTTTAGAAACGGAAATAACCCAAATAGACCATGAATCAAATCATTGTAACAATAAAACTGATCAACATGTTTCCAAACGCACACTAGAGGTTTCAAATCCATTTAGGCTGCCAGCCTGACAAGTTTTAGATCACCAACTTTAATACTATGACCTAGCGGCTTCAATTTTTCTCTCTCTTTATCTATTATTTAATTTAATTTAGTTTCTTATGTTTTTGGGAATCAATATATATTGTATGTTCTATTATTATGATTTGTAAATGGATATGCACATGACTTTTCAAACTGCTTTCTGCAAGCTCTTTTTTTCTGTGGAATTAAGCCTTGTGAATTATTGTTCTTGTCATACATTAGATTTTGTATTTGCTTGTTCCATACGATTGTGTTATAAAATTCACCCCTTCTTTTTTTGATGATGTTTTTCTCCTAATCTTTTCTTTTTCTTTCTCACCACTGATTTATAATGTGATTTGGCCTGCCTGATAATTTAAGGTAGCGAGGACTAAGTTTCTGTTATTTATTTATTTATATTTTATGGTATTAATTTTATTTGGATGCTTATTTTTATTACTTTCTTTTGTTACAAGATTTTGTATGTTATGCATCATGGATTATGACATATCTGGCTTATGATGCTCAGGTTTTAGTTTCCCTCGACCAGGTGGTTATTCCGCATCTGTCTAACCCCATCATGTTATGGTGAGTCCGCACATTTAGGTTTTCTTTCTCCTTATGGATCTGCCACGCATTCGAGCTTTACACCTTGAGTCTGACTTTTTATCTGACACTATGCAGTGATTTTTTGACAAGATCTTATGACATTGGCGGTGTTATCAGTGTCATGGCTCTTAGCAGCCTTTTCGTCCTTATGACACAGCATGGTCTGGAGTACCCTAACTTTTATGAAAAGCTTTATGCACTATTAGTGCCTTCTATTTTTATGGCGAAACATCGTGCAAAATTTTTCCAGGTAAATAATTCTTCATTTGTTGTTTCCTGACTGTAAAAAATTCAGAAATTTAGTATCTGAATATGAGTATCAAATTAGACACTTGGATAATTGCAGAGATGTGACTGCGTTTGGTTTTAAAATTTAAATCTTTTCAAGACAGGCAGGTTGCATAAAGTATGAAATTTATTTTGGTATTCTAGTAATTCTAGTAACAGTGACTGGGTATATGTATATCAATATTTTGTCAAGCTGTATTTGTAATATCTGCAGTGATAACACTATTATACAAGTTCAATTATTCCCCAATGAGTGTATTTCCAATTTCGGTTAACCTCAGTCAATTTGGAAAGTAAAATAAGTTTTTGAAGCTTTAAGGAAGTCCAATATAAAATGCAAGTGGAAGGTTGTGGATGAGTACCAAGAAGAGGGAAGAATAAAACCACAAATTACTCTTTGTACATGACAGCCTTTAAGTGATATAGATCAAGCAGTTCTCTAAATGTTTTTGTTTATACCTGCTTTTTTTAGTTTCTAACTATTTGCTTCCCCTGCAGCTTCTTGATTCTTGCCTGAAATCACCACTGCTTCCTGCATATTTAGCAGCAGCTTTTGCCAAGAAATTGAGTAGGTTGACACTATCAGTCCCTCCTTCAGGAGCCTTGATTATTGTAGCTCTGATTCATAACCTTTTACGAAGACATCCTTCTATCAACTGTTTGGTGCACCGGGTAACAAAACATTATTTTCATTTTTCAACAATGCATTGTGGCGTTAAGATCAACCTAAGTGACTTAAGTGAGTGACTGTGGACTTCTGCTTGCATGATTTATGAGTAGGCATGTAGATTTGTTTCACTTTTCTGTGGTATTTTTTAATTTATATTTTAGTTTATACACTAGGTCTGTAAGAATAAAAAGAAGTGCTTTAGATATTAAAATAGTTGGTATTTTTTAATTTATATTTTTTAGTTTATACACTAAGTCGGTAAGAATAAAAAGAAATGCTTTAGATATTAAAATAGTATTGCCTAGGCAGATTGATTTAATGCGTATTTCCCATGGTTTTGTTTCTAAAGTGTAAGCTATTAGAGCTGAGACAATTGAATTTGTGACTAGAATAGTTTTATGCACAGGTCTTGGTGCAGCACCTACTTTTATGAATCTGGTATGGATGAATTGGTTGGGTGTATTTATTTGAAGTAAATGTGATATTCTGTTTGCTAAAAGAATTTTTAGTCGTAGCTTCTGTGCAAGGTCATTTATACTTTGGAGAATTGCTGTTGAATCACAGGATTTAGAATAAGCAGGGGTAATGAAGAATATAATGGAATGCTACTTTAGTAAATAAGAGTACAATCAAGGTAATGGTGAAAAAAAATAGTCAAGTGATTAGTTGACTTTTACAATCCTCGGGCTTGATTATTCTGTTCCTGTTTCAGACTGCAATAGATCTCCATTTTGTACTGCGTTGAAGTTAAAAGAATTTATGGGTCATGGCCAGCATGTCATACCGTCTTTTTTGCCATACTTTTTTTGGTTTGATTTTGTTACTTATGATTCAGCTATTAACACTTGAATTCTAAATATGATTTTCTTTGGTTGAAGTAAATGTTGTCATCACTTCTAGTCCATTTTTTTGCAAATGAATATACTTTTTTGAGCATGTATATTTCTGTAATAGTTAATCCAGATTGGAATTCTGCAAATATATTCCATTTATGACTGAAATGCCTGCTGAAATGAATTTGACAACTAGGATTTCCCCTTTCTAGGCCCTAACTGGGATTGAACTCATTGGGTCTCATGTACTTCTGGCACTGAATTGCATCTGGGTATTTGAGTACACTTGATATGCCTCTTGTTGATGTTCAGAGTAGCCTCCCCAAGTCAATTTTGTTTGACCCGTCCGTTTATTGCATGATCTTTCCTGATTGAAGGCTGAAATTTCATGATATACATTCAGGAAGACGGTGATGGGATCACCAAAGATGAGTCAAGAGCGCAAAAGGGGTTTGGTGACAATGCAGACAACTTCGTTTCCAGCACACAGATGGACAGTGGAAAATCAGGCATAGATCCCTTCAAAGATGAAGAAAGTAATCCCATGAAGTGCAATGCCATGAGTAAGTTTCTTCTTCAAGTTCTTTCAAGTTCATATGATCATTATATATGGCAATTCATGATTTGGAGTTTTACAAATGTAAAAGGGTTCGTATTCATTGGGCATGTTACTTTAAAGTCGCGGAATACTTAATTGTTTTTTTTAATCTATTGACTATAATTTTGGTGATTAATTTGATTTGAATGCTTGATCCAATTATGTACTCACTAATATCTGGTGGATAACACTTATCTCATGAGTTGAATTGTCATTAATGAAATATATTAATTTCTATTTCCCCTTCCTTAGTGTTGTTTGATTTTGCTTTAATCCAAAAGTGTTCCGGTATAGTTGCAATGAAAAGGAACATCAAATGTTCATTAAGAATTTAAGAACCGTATCGTACTAATAAGCCCCCAGCTCCTGAGTTTGGCAGCAGCAAAGCAAGAGACAGTAGTCAGCATGTCACACTTAGGTTGGTTTGACATGTCAACCCTAGCTTAGAGGCTTGTGAATGCAGCCGTTTTATTTGATCTTCAAATGTGAAACATTTTGCATTATTTGTTGAGTTTGTACTTGAGGCATGGTAAACACACTCTTCAATTGAGTCTATATGTTGTAGAACCATCAAAGATGTGGCTAAGTGATTGTGTTGGACGTGATGGGAATGGTATGTCGGTTGTAGGCCTGGGCTCCATTGAGTCTATATGTTGTAGAACCATCAAAGATATGCTAACTGATTGTGCTGGACATGATGGCCGTGGTATGTGGGTTGTAGACCTGGGTATATGTTGAAGGAAAGTAAAGTCTTGGTGGTCCTTTAAATGGATGAGTAACAGCTAATAATGGAAGTTTATAATGTCAAAACTTGTGTGCTTTATTGCAATGTTGGAAGTCTCAAAAGGAACTTTTAATATCTGATCGAGGCATAACAGAGAAAGATATGCACATGATAAGATCTGAGAAATTCTTACAGCTGCTTGCCTATATACATAGAACAATGTATAACAAGGCGTCACTTGCCCTCCATTGTCTAGTATAATGACTTGTTTTTCACTTCTCATTTAGTGTGTGTTTCATCTTGTTGAATTCATCTACTAATAGGTCGAATTTCCTGTTTTTTTCGGGGAGCATTGCTTCTAATTACTAAAAAAAAAACAGATTTTCCCCCCCATTTTAATGCAGTGTCCATCGGCATTGACTTGTCAGTCATATAGGTTTGGCCTAAATGTTTAGCATGTTTCCCCTGTTTACTCTTTGATTACCTGTTAAAGTAGCAGATTCAATTTATTGGCTGGCTAGTAGGCTAGTTTGGCAGAAAATATTGGGTGATCAAGAATAACTTGCCTCTAAGATAGTTAAGAGTGGCAAATTTTTAGATTTTTTTTTTCCATTAAGAAATTTAAAAAACATAACAAAATCAAGAGGATGGTAACAGATAAAACATGAGTCAAGCTTGTCTGAAAAGACATTTTGACTTGTTGGGCCAGTAGTCAGGCTTCGGACTGATGAATGTCACATTAATGACATTATCCGGGTGCACTTCGTTGTTTCTTTTGGCTTGCTAACCATAGATGAGGTCATGTGCAGTGCAAGTCAAAGGATGTGAATTCAACACAATTTAAATGCTTCCCAGCTTGCCTATGGGATTTAAGGCCCATTTAGTTGTGGAAAACAATTTTTATTTGTCATTCAATTTTCCGAAAAAGTAGAAAAATGCTACCTTGATGTTTAGTTTTCCAACATTTGAACAGTGAAGTTGGAAAATATTTTTTCATTGTTTTCCAAGTTCTTCATATAAATGTTGAAAGCTGTAAAATAAGGTGCCATTCTTGTACTCTTTGGAAAACTTGGAAGTGGAAATGAAACAGTTCCCCACAACTAAACAGGCCCATAATCACACACTCTCTGTTATCCATGGGTCCATGATGTGTTCTGCTTTATGCACAACTGGCATATTATCGATGCATTTGTGTGTAGCTGTCTTCTTTTCAAATATTTGGCTTTGACATTCATTCTGTGATTGGAGGGCAACATCCTTATCCCATAACAGACATATTTGATACTTGCCTTTGGGACCCTGAATATTCTTTATTCTGCATGTTACACCGTCTATAATAAAATTGCTTATATCTAACCTTTTACCCACTGTTTGGTATGCAGGAATGTAATGGTTTGGGAGTGGAATGGAATGAAAAATTTATATGGAGAAAAATGTAAAATTAAAATCAGTTCGGTTTCATTCCATTTGATTCTTGTGTCCCAAACCAATTCTTTGTTTTGCCCAACTGATGATATTTATTTGATGCATTTCTTACACTATAGTTGGAAAGTTGGAAGCACCTTTTGTTTGCTAGATACAATGGGTTTGATGAATGAGTCTTGGCTGCAACAGAACATTTTCTGGTGCTAGCAGATATGAGCCACAGATGATTTCCATTTGTCTAAATCAAGTTTTGTCTATCTAATTTTGGTTGAATATAAGTTTTTTTCTAGAACACCTGCATACATATCGGTGTGCTTACAATTGCCTTCATGCATATTGTACAATGTATTCTAATTTTTGAGTGACAGAAATTTTCTTTGTGAAATTTGACTTCCTCATGTTTATTACCATGCTTGGAACAGGAAGTTCTCTTTGGGAAATTGATACCCTTCGTCACCATTACTGCCCTCCTGTCTCGAGGTACATAGCAGGCCCATGCTTTATTTCCGAATCTTCTCGTGTTTTGGGGGGTGTAAGTTGGGGAGAGTTGGGAGGGGCTGGGGGGGTGGGAGTGGGTTGTATCTTCTGCATTTTTTTTGATATTTTTCAAATGTTTTATTCTGCTGTTAGATTTGTGTTGTCACTTGAGAATGACTTGACAGTCAGAGCCAAAACCACTGAGGTAGCAGTTACAGATTTCAGTTCTGGTTCATATGCGACAATATTTAGAGAAGAGGTAGTGCCATATTAATTCACAGAAAATTCATTTATATTTCTGTTCACTTAGATGTTAAATTCATTGATTTGATTGCTGTTTTACGCATTCTGAATATAATTACCAATTGTTCTTGGGTCATTATTGTTATGAATTGGACTATTTGAAAATACATGGGGGCATTTCATAGCTTATCTGAGCAACCAGTTTTCATTCTCTTGCTTTAAAATGGCACAGTGATGATATTGTCTTGAAGACAGTTTTTTCAAATGTATGCGTATGGGATATTCACATGAAACCAATTACTCATACTTGTTTTCTCTTGTCATAATATGATATTTTTTGGATCTAGTTTATGGCTCTTGCATAAGCCAAGAAAAGGAGACAGATTTGTAGCATTCTGTAGACTATCCTCTGATGTTTGACTGAATTGTACTCAACTTTAAGTTCAAATTATGATGTTTAAAATTTTGAAGGGTTTTGTGCGAATCCCTATTTAGGAATGTCACAAGAAGTTGAAATTGAAGTATCAAGGATTTAATTGTTGCAGTTACAAGTTAAGAGATTTGTGGTGTAATTTATCCTTTTTTGTTAAGAAATTAGATAAAGTGATTGGGTTTTTCTCATTTGTTTACTACATTTTGAACTGCTTCCTCTATAATTTGCAGATTAGACGGAGAGTAAAGCAAGTCCCACTTGCATTCTATAAATCAACTCCCACCTCTTTGTTCTCCGGGTCAGATTTTGCTGGCTGGGGTTTTAGATATGAAGATGAAGAGGATCAGAATTGTGGGGATGGAGAAAACACAACAAACAGCATATCTAAGGAGCATGATCAAAATTCTGCAAAGCGGCCACGGCAGCAGAAGCTAAGCTCCCCATCACCTCTCTCTTGAGATGAACCGAAGGAAGAAATTCAACGACAGAGAAGCCTAAAAAATGTCATTTTATTTCTCTTACAGACACAGTGCCTGCGTAAATTGTTTGATTGATTTTAGTAAGGGAGATAATTTGTTGATTTGAGGACAACCCCTTGGAATCGAGGAGCAGCAGCTTCATCCAGTGTTTTATGTACAGTCGCCGAACTTTAAAAATTTGCAGACCATCTGTGATATTTATCCAGGGGCTTTCTTTTTTAGATTTTTTTTTTCTGAATATTTGGCAAATGGCTATTGTTTGGAGGCTTGGAGGATGGCTTGGATCTGCAATTATGTAATGAAATAAGCTAATACAAAATTGTGGATTTTTTTTAATGAAAATTCATGCAATTCGATTTCAAATTTTAAAATCTGTAAAAATGTAATCTTACTGTACTTTTTTTGTTTCTTTTGAATTTTTGAGTGAATAAAATTTTTGTTATATACATCAATGTTATGTTTGGGAGCAATCATTTTGAATCTTGAATTTGAATATAGATGAATTTGGATTAATTTTAATAAATTTTATATTAAGATTTATCTAAATTCAATATGAATTCAAATCTACATCTTTCAAGTTTAAAGTGATAAATTTGTAACCATCCAGTAAATTTGTATTTTCCATGTCCAATTTTTCTGTTAATCATGCCCAATTTTGGAACATGAGTGCCAAGTGAAAGGAAAGGAAAAGATGCAGAATGATAGGACCCGTCCGCCATGGGATTGGAGTATAATTCAAAATGGAAGACGTGAGCTTGCACTTCTTACTTAAGGCAGAACTTTAGAACCAACATTTTACCCGCAGGTAACATTTTTTGAATACAAATCAGCAAAATAAGACTTATCCTTTTGGACATTCAATTGGTTTTTCCTCAACTTAGTGAACACTTTCCTCGAGTGCTGCACATGATCTTCCAAAGAATTGCTGTAAACAACAATGTCCATAGAAAATAACAAACTGAGCTACAAATTCATAGAAAAGTCATTCATTAAAGTACAAAAATTTGTAGGGGCGTTTATTGAACAAAATGACAGTACTAGGAACTTCTGGCTGCACAAGCTATCTTGGACTCATCCCCCTCTATAATTCTCATTTGCCAATAGCCTCTTTGCAAGTCTTGCTTTGTGAAGAATGATGTTTTTTCAAATCTATCGAACAACTCAACATTGGAACTGGATATTTGTTCTTTATCATGACCTTGTTCAATGTTTGATTATCTACACATATCTGTAGCGAATCAGCTTGCTTTTTTTGGATCAAAACTAGAGCACCATAGGGAGCCTTAGAGGGTTGAATAAGTCCTGCACTCCACAACTTATTAAACTACTTACTAACTCCAAAGGTCCCATTTTGTATTGGGCTTGTGTAGGAGGTTTAGCACTAGGCATTGATTCTCTTTTGATGATCAGTTACACGTTTGGGTGGGAGAGATTTTGGGAGTTATACGGGTATGATATTAGAAAACTCTAATAAAAATTCTGTAACCACATCGTGAACTTCCACCATCTGGTTTGGTTTGACCTTCACAAGTGTAGCCAAGAATGTGGGGTCCTTTTTTCTTAATCTGTCATCCAATTGCATAGCGTAGATGACACCCATCTTCTTCTTGCCTCACTTATTGCTTGGATCCTTGTACATTACAGAAACAAAGCAAAATTCATTCTCATCAAAGATTTGGATTCCACTAATGTGGGGCATCAACATCACTTTAGCCTTCACAAATAATTTCATGTTGAGTATGAAATCAAAATCATTTAAGGGTAACATTATTAGATTGTATTCTCCTTCCTTTGATCCCATGGTCAAGACAATAGTGGCCATTTCTTGAATAGACCTTGCTTACGAATTCAAAGCCTTGATCTAAATTGAATTTTGTGTGAGTTTGATGCTACTTTGTCATCTCCTTCTATGCAACAATGTTGGGGGTAGCCTTAAATCTACCATAGCTTCAACTTCAATACCATTGATCCTCACACGAACATGCATTAAACCTTTATAAGAGAAGGGCTTTGCAGCAGTGATAACATTCAAAAAATGGAGTGGATTGACATGCGAAGGCCCCTATTTTTCCGAATCACTCATCTTTTGAATATGAGGCTACCAAGGCATTCAACTTATACCGTTTAGGACAATCATAGGCTCTGCAAGGATTGTTGCAGATGAAACAACTAGACTTTTAGGAACTTTGTGAATGCTGCGCATGATTTAAATTTTCGCATATTATATTTATCTGCGCATTTGGTATTACATAGACAGACCCTAGGTTGTGAAATACTGTTATTTATATAAATTGACCTAAGAAAGTTTAAATTTTCAATGCACCCCCCCTCTAGGGGAATACTCCAATTCTGACAAAGATGTTTATTCCTTAATTTATCTTTTAATGTTATACCACTCATCCATCTAAACATTCTCATTTCGGCAACTTTTACTTTATGGATATTATGTTTCTTCATCGCCTAACATTTCGATCCATATAGCATAGTTGGTCTTATAGCTGTCCTATAAAACTTCCCTTTTAATTTTAAGGGTATTCTACGATCACATAGCACATTTGAAACACTTCTCCATTTTCCCAACCTGCTTTAACTCTATGCATTACATCATCTTCAGTTTCTCCTTCATCTTGCATAATAGATCCACTATATCGAAATCTACAAGTGCTATTTATTTCTTCATCATCAAGTTTAATTTTGTCTCCAATATTCCTCATATCATTGCTGAAATTACATTTCATATATTATGTTTTATTTCTACTTATCCTAAAGTCTCTAGATTCCAAAGCTTCTCTCCATAATTCTAATTCAGCCTCTACTCTGTCCCTAGTTTCGTCAATTAATACAATATCATTTGCAAACAACATACACCATGTAACCTCTTTTTGAATACTCTTAGTCAATTGGTCCATCACTAAAGCAAAAAGATAAGGACTTAAAGCAGATCCTTGATGTACACCTATGGTAATTGGAAATTCTCTAGTTTCTCTATCTATAGTCCTTACACTAGTCATTACTCCATCGTACATATCCTTAATGACATCAGTATACCTACAACATACACCCTTTCTTTTTCTAAAACTCACCATAGAACTTTTCTAGGTATCCTATCATATGCTTTCTCAAGGTCAATAAATCTCATATGCAAGTCCCTCTTCTTTTCCCTAACCTTTTTCATTAATCTTCTTAAAAGACAAATAACTTTTGTGGTAGATCTCCCACGTATAAAACCAAATTGATTTTCTTAGATCTTCGTTTCTAACCTTAATCTTTGTTCAACTACCTTTTCCCATAGTTTCATCGTATAACTCATAAGTTTAATTCCACGATAGTTTTTACAATTGTGAATATATCATTTATTTTTGTACATAGGTATTAAAGTGCTTTTCCTCCATTCATTTGGCATTTTTGTAGTTTTTACAATTGTATTAAATAAATTAGTTAACCATATAATTCTGTTATCACCCAAGCATTTCTAAATTTCAATTGGGATGTTATCTGGTCCCATAACTTTCCTATTTTTCATCTTTTTTAGTGCAAACTTAACTTTGTTAACTCTAATTTTACGAATAAATCTTATATTTTTAGTCTTTTCCTCATTTGACAATTCTAAGTTTAAGCCTTCTATTTGATTTTCGTTAAACAACTTATTAAAGTAACTTCACCATCTTTCTTTAATATCTTTGTCCTTAATCAAGACAATATCATCCTCACTTTTTATATATTTTACATTTCCTAAATCCTTACTCTTCCTTTCTTTAGCTTTAGCAAGTTTAAATATATCTCTTTCCCCTTCTTTTGTACCTAATCTATCATACAAACTATTAAATGATCTATATTTAGCTTCACTAATGACCCTTTTTTGCATCTTTTCTTACATCCTTATATTTTTCAAAGCTATCTCTATTTTTACATTTTTCTCATGTTTTATACCAAATTCTTGTTGTCTTTATGGTTTTTGTACATCTTTATCCCACCACAAACTCTCTTTGCTATTCGAGAATCTTCCCCTTGATTCACCTAAAATCTCTTTTGCTATTTTTTTAATAGAGCTAGCTAATCTATTCCAAAGAATATTTATATCTATCTCATCCTCTATGGTCCAATCTCCATCTTTGATCATTTTATGTTTAATTTTTATTATATTTTCTTCTTTTAGGTTCCACCGTCTAGTTCTCCTACACTGGTTTATTTTATCCTTTTTTTTTTCTATTTTTTAATACGTATATCTAACATTAAGACTCAATGCTGTGTGGTTAAGTTTTCACCTAGAATAACTTTATAATCCTTACATGATAAACGATCTACCCTCTTAGTTAAAAAAAAATCTATTTGACTTCTATTTTGTCCACTTTTAACGGTTATTGAGTGTTCTTCTCTCTTTTTAAAGCAAGTATTCATTATACTAAAATCATATGACATAGCAAAGTCTAAGATCATCTCCCCAGACTCATTTTTGTCTTCATATCCATGTCCTCTATGTATTCTCGCATAATTTTTATTATTTCTTCCAACGTGTCCATTTAGATCTCCTCCTATAAGTATTTTCTCAGTCCCTGGTATGCCTTGTATAATACTATCCATATCTTCCCAAAATTGTCTCTTAAGATTTTCTACTAAACCAACTCGAGGAGCATAAGCACTAATGATATTTATTATCTCTTGTCCTAATACCATCTTGATTTTTATTATTATATCCCTTACTTTAGTTACATCCACAATGTTATCTATTAAGTTTTTGTCTATAATAATGCCTACTCCATTCTTATATTTTTCTTTTCTAGTGTACCAAAGTTTAAATCCTAATTTATCGATTTCTCTATCTTTCTCCCCCACCCACTTAGTTTCTTGAAGGCAAATTATATTAATTCTTCTTCTAATCATTGTATCCACAATTTCCATGCTTTTACCCGTAAGTATCCCTATATTCCAAGCTAATCTAATCCTAGTTTTCTGAACTAATGTCTTTACCTGCCCACGTCCAGAATGATGCAGGAACCCTCGTATATTTGACACCGTACCCAGGTGCCAACATGGCGCGTCGCTTTGGGGCTACGACCTAACCCACCCTCGCCCACTTTTCGCTACACCCGTGTGGTTCAAGTGCAACGCGTTGCTTGTAGGGGACGCCCCACAAATATTCGGTAAGGATTCATATCATGGTGATTTGACAAAGTTTACGCTGGCTGTCAGCTACCTAACACAACCCTCCTCCTTAACTCGAGCTTGGGACCCTGTGTGTATAAAAATTATGACATTAAGTGCATCACAGACAGAGTTGGTAGGAGATTCATACTGATAGGGTAAAAAGAATTAAAAAAAAAGAAGAAGCAAAGATGTCTAGTGAATCAGGGCTTCTCTTTCCACTAGGAATCCTCTTTCAATGCATAACTCTCACTCTTAGAAGTAGGGCAATGAGACAGAACCCTCTCCCTAGCTCTCTCCTAATAAATATCCTCTTTCTCTCACCTCAATGGGACCGAGTCTCCTTCTTTTCTCTATTAGCCTTTCCCTTAATTAGTGCAATAATCTGCCTTCTGTTTATAGACATTCTTTGCAAAGACTTTAGGAGAGAATCTCCCCCTTTCTATTTTCATTTTCATTTTTTTTTCTCTTCTTTTTTTCTTTTCTCAGGCTGCGAGGTGGCTATCTTGTTATGGAGAGAATATCCCTTCTTATTATTTTTCTATTTTTTTTTTTTTTAAGTTTTTGTTGGGCTGCCAAGTGGATCATGTAGTTAGGAGGGGGGAGTTGTGCCTGAAATTTGGCATGTAAAATGGTTTTTGGGTTGAGTGTGTGGGGAAAATGTGTGAGGCAATAGAGTGTACATGTGTGGGGTGAAGTGAATTCCCATGTGGGGAATGTGTTGAATGGGCTACTACTTTGTGAGTTAAAGGTTCAAATTAAAGTGGAAGGCCAACCATTTTAACACTTGATTCCATGCATTCTTGTGTATCCAAGCGATGATGGAACTACTTGAAGATGGAAGGATGAAGAATTTTTTTTTGGTTGTTGGTATTTTTTTGACTTTTCCCCTTTATTTCTTATGTTTATTATGATGGAAAATGATGAAAATGGTGCATGCCTGATTATATGCACAAGTGATGTAACAACACACTAATTTAGTGGTAAAGCATCTTTTCTTTTTGTTTTGCGGTGAGATGGGAAGATGTGAGAGGAGTGAAATATTATGGCAGAATCTTATCAAGATTGATAGACGTCCATCCATGGGTTAGATTTTTTAAATTGATTTAAGGGAAATGGGCCGAAGGTTTGACCATAAGCATTAAATAAATTTTTTTTTTTTTGAAAATTCAGTTGGAAAATTAAAGTAAAAAGAAAAACCTCGATATCTTAAATGAAAAAATTAGGAAAATTCCTCATTTTCAAAAAATAGTTGAAGGAATTATTTTATTTTCATAAAATGGACCCTTTTTGAAATCTAAAATGTGTTTGCACAAGATAGAGGAGGGCACAAGATGGTGCTTTTGTTAATTTGTCCTCTCGAGAAAAAAAAGTGTCAATAGTTACTATTAATGCAACAATCAGCAATTATTATTATTTTTTATTTTTGTGGCTAAATAAAAGGCATATGTGGTGTAAAATAAAATAGAATAATCTTCATTTGATAAATTTTTATTCCATTTAATTTATTTCTTTGGTTGATTTGTAAAAAACACTCTAAAGAGATTTTAGATTTTTATCTTTATTGCCTAAACGATATTATTAGGCTTTCAACTTTTACTTTGCATAATGCATTAGTTATCTAGATGCTCAACGACAAAGTGAACCAGGCACTTTTGATATTAAATTTCTCAAATTGAGATAATTTATTTTCTTGCATTCTTGAAAGGGATGATACACAGATGTCCATGAGTAGGCTAAAAGAGGTTGAAAGGATTGTGTTCTAATCATATATGATAAATTAATATTCGTGTGATTTTTGGAGGTAGACATCAACCTTGTTATACTCCAAAGAGTTTTTTTTTTTTGATTACATAGGAACTCCAACCACCAACGAGCACTTTGGACCCCCTGGTGCGGTACCAAACCTACGGATTAGTGTCCTCCGTCCTCAGGTCTCGCTGATCAGGGTAAAGTCCTGATGCAGACACGGCTTCTATGCATCAGTTGGACGTTCGGCCAATTTGACCCCTGGGACACATCTCCATTACCATCCACGGTCCTCGCCGGCTCATAGAGAACTCTCACCATCCATGATCCCCCCTGACTCACAGAGCGAATTCTCACCATCCATGGTCTCCACTGGTTCAATGAGTAACCTCTTACTATCTACAGGTACCCCTGGTTCCGTGAGTATATCTATCTAGAATTGAACTCCCGATGCTCATTCTTACTTGCTAATGCCTTTCCACCGCGCCATACCGTGGGAGAAAATAATATTTTAAAAATTATGAAAATAAAATCTAAAAATAAAAATAAACAACTAAACATTGGTAACTCGTTTGACTAATATTTTAAAACTAGAAAAAGTCAAAAGCGTGACTGAACAAATGCTCATTTTTATTCTTAAATCAAATAACAATTAAAAATATAGTTTAAATAATAAAAAATACAAAAAGGACACAAATTTAATAATATTAGGAATTATCATATATAATTATTTACTTTATTATTACGTTTCAAAATTCACTTTTTAATGCTACAAGAACAATCTTAAAATACATGATTTACTATTTTTTTAAAACTTAAAGAAAATTTATGGAGATTTTTATTTTAATTATATTTTAAATTCACATGGTCATTTAATTTTAATTAAAAAATTATCATTTAATTTTAATTAAAAAAGTATGTATCAGATGAACAAATTAAAGCGTATTAAAATATTATGAAAATACATCATCAAAATAACTAAAAATAAAATCATAAAATCTAACTTTAGTTTTTTTTTTAAAAACAATTGAAAATCAATCATACAAATAGAAAATAGTCGTTTTAAGCAAATTTATTGTCATAATTTACTTTGCCTTTGTACAAATACAAAAACCAAAAAACAAAAAGATAAAAATGAAAGTCTTTTTAATATTGTGGGACTAACACTGTCACCAGTGCCTATGAAAGCAATCTTTTTGATTTGCAAACAATAACTCTCTTTTTATATATCTAAAAATAAAAATGTTAAATCATTTATCCAGGCACTTGAAATAATTTTGTGGGTATGCATTTACTTTTATTAGCACTTCAAAAATTACCAAGGACACACTACAATTATTTATAGGAGCATTAAATGACTATTTTGACTTTTTGACTTTTACTTTTGTTCCTTGATTTCACTCTACCAGGGAAAAGTAAAGAAAAAAAAAAAACAGAGAGACAAATTTGTCATTTTATTATGTGTGGAAAAAAGGAATAGTGTCATTGGATTTACATTAATAATTCCACAAGCTTTTAATTTGATCAAGTTTTATAAAAATAGGCTATGAAATACTTGCGAGCCCACAAAATTGTAACAAATTTGTCAAGAAAAGAATGATGGAGTGCCAATGGGGTTTTCTTTTTTGAGTGCCAATATTATTTCCCTATATTTATATATTCAGTATTTACAATTGAGAGAGAGAGAGAGAGAGAGAGTTAGTTTCATTGTGAACATATATTAATTTGAAGGGCATTTAAGCAGTGTCTTGCCAGTAAGCGGCTGATAGAATAGCTTCTGAAAGAGCTTAACTAAGCAATAGTAGTAGGTGGGTATTTAACAGCATTCTTGAGAAGCTTTTTGGAGGCAGCATCAGCAAGATCAATGGCACACATATCAGCCAGCCTTACGAGATACAGCAGCACATCAGACAGCTCCTCTCCCAGATGCTCCTTCTCTGCTTCCTCCCAGTCCGGTAACCCTCTCTCCACCTCCCCTCTCCATTGGAATATCTCTGATAACTCCCCCACTTCTCCGACCTACGTATTCATCCCGCATCCACATCCGTCCATCAAAACAAAAATATTTATTAATTTTATGCTGCATGCATATCTAAAACTTAATTATTTGATGCCATCCATGTATATCCTATATGGATGATGATGTATTATTAGCATTATATGGCATGCGTGATATTATATCAATACATTAATTTTGAGAATGAATGTTCTTTTAGAGTATCAAGAAGAAGAAAGAGGTCGATGATGACAACAAATTAAGAAAATTGCAAACGAAAAAAGAAAGGCTTTGCAGTAATATGATAAGGAAAAAGGCTTCAGCACTCGAAAGATGGGGTTTTCTGTTAAAGCTGGAGTCTTGATCGTATATTAGTAAACATTCAAATATTACTTCATAGAAGAAAAATGTTGCATTTAATTTTCATGGCAGGAAGATGAACTGTCACCAGAAACAAATTAATGCATATGAACATGCATGCAGCAAACTTTGGTATATATGGTTAAAAATTAAAGAAGATGATGACTAAATTAAAACTCTGAGATGTCAAAATGATGATGCCAGTATTAATATAGGAAATTAATTAATTATAATTTGTAGGAGGCAGACTAGGGGGCATATGTGTATAAAATTTAGTTACCATAGCAAGGAGCAAATTCCTGGGACTATGGTACCTCTCCCAGTCTCTAGCCATGGCAAATTCCTCAAGCTTCCTTGACAGCTCCTTCAGACTAACATCCATTACTTTTCCCCCTCCTGCTATCTCCTTCCCCTCTCCCATCTCTTGGTTAGTTATGTGCTAGCCTAGCTAAACACATGCACACAGCTGAGAGGAGATCTCCT
Organism: Malania oleifera; assembly: GCF_029873635.1. Classification (NCBI taxonomy): domain Eukaryota; kingdom Viridiplantae; phylum Streptophyta; class Magnoliopsida; order Santalales; family Ximeniaceae; genus Malania; species Malania oleifera. Next base: position 34,870,868 of record NC_080419.1, on the reverse strand, counting down.
CTAGCTTTATAGCCAAGATTTTTTCTTTCCAGAGTACGTGTTGTTTCTTTTGCGCGCAGTATAGCAGAACTGCAAAAAAAGGAAGTATGAAAAGGGCGGGGATCAAACTTGAAAGTGGGCTAAGATGCCTTTGCATTATATTATACATGAGATTCCTTACACCCCCCACCACACAAAATGGTACTCTCCACAGACTCCACAACCTGAAATTAATGAAAGAATATTCTACTCTTTTTATTATTTTATTTCATTTTTATGCCATGGCTCATGTTTTATCTTCTCTTAAAAAGAAATGCATAGAAGATTGTGCTATAACCAGTGCAGTTGCACCATTTCGGCTGCCAAATTTCCATTCCCGGCCAGTTGCAAAATCTCAGTGACATGAGATGACATTTGTCGCTTTGGAGAGTAAGCAGATGAGATAAGAATAAAGACAACGTGATGATATAGACCGAAAGGCAAAACATCTGATGTGCAGAGAACTCTTATCTCCTTCCTAAAAGGGTTGTATTCTTTTAATCTGAACCGGTAATTAATTTTGTTCTTCTAGCATTTGCAGTTTGATAGAAAAAAAGGAAGAGCAGGAGAAAATACAGCAAAGAAGATAAATCGAAATATTATTGTATTCCTTTTTTCATGCATGAACAGCCATCGCACACCAGTATATATACTGGGCAGCAAGCCAGAAATATTCGCTGGCAACAAACTAACAGAAGAGGAGAATAAAAAAGAAACAGAAAATATTCTTTTGAAACATAAAACAATATTCTCAAGCGGGAGATGGTTGGGTATTGCTGATACGCCCCTGCGAGCCTAGCAGGTCTAGAAGAATAGTGAGGCTCGATCTGAGAGAAGCAAATCTGGAAGATGATAAGGGCTTTGTGAAAATATCAGCTAGCTGTGTTGGGAATAAGGAACAAATTCCCGAAACCTGTGAGAAACAAAATAAAGAAAAAATAACGCCAAAGAAAATCAATCTCACGCACAAGACAATATTTACGTGGTTCGGTAATTTTGCCTACGTCCACGGAGTTGTAGGGATTTCAATATTATCAGAAAGAAAACACAAAAAGTGCGGCGATATAATGCTCTCCCTCTCGCTCTCTCGCAGGTACAACCACGCCAACCCTAATCACTCGAAAGCAATCCCTTTTATATGTTGGGCCTAGGGTTCCGTTCCGAATGGGCTCCAAAAATTTTTCCCGGGGGCAACGCTCACAAGTACAAGCAGTACTCAAATAAATAGGGGTCGAGGTGGCACCCAAATTAAAACACAACTGGGCTCCACAAAAGCCCAACAAGCTGATCCTCGCTTGAGAGAAATGAAACCTGAAGGGCTTTGGCCTGAATCCGATCACGTACAAAGTGATGGTCAACATCTACATGTTTGGTGTGAGAATGCATCACAGGATTCATAGAGAGGTAAGTCGCTCCCAAGTTATGACAATAAAGTGTTGGAGGTGAGGATGAGAAAATACCCAATTCAGATAAGAGAGATTGTAACCACAATAATTCACAAGTTCCATGAGCAAAAGCCTTGTATTTTGCCTCTGTACTGGACCTAGCTATAGTAGATTGCTTCTTTGAGCTCTATGACACTAAGTTGCGTCCATAAAAGACACAATAACTGCCAGTTGACTTTCTGTCATCTGGACACCCTGCCCAATCGACATCGGTGTAGGTAGCCAAAGATGAGGGTGTATAAGATTGCAGAAGTAAGCCATAATGAAAAGTATGCTTGAAATAGCGTAAAATGCGCTTAACACTCTGCCAATGAGATACACATCGAGCATGCATGTATTGACAAACATGATTGACAGAAAATGCGAGGTCTGGCTTGGTGAAGAGTAAGTATTGCAAACTGCCCACTACAGAACGATATAACGTAGAATCAGGTACATGAGTGGAGTCAAAAGCAGATAACTTTGTGGATGAAGACATATGGGTGCTGACCGGCTTGCAGTTAAGCATGTTCGTCTTTTTGAGCAAAATATCGTCAACATAGACAAGGAAGTACACAGTTACTGATTGATGATGATAAATAAATAAATAAATAGGCATCTAATTTTGAATAGTAAACCCCAATTCTAGCAAACGAGAGCTGAGTCGTGCATACCAGGCACAGGGAGCTTGTTTGAGACCATATAGAGCCCGATTGAGTTTACAGACATAGTGAGGTAATTGAGGATGTATGAACCTAGGCGGTTGAGTCATAAAGACGTGCTCATCAAGAATACCATGTAAAAAAGCATTTTGAACGTCCAACTGATGAATCAGCCAACCAGATGAAACAGCGATTGAGAGAACCAACCTAATAGTAGTAGGTTTGACTACAGGACTATATGTTTCAGTGTAATCAAAACCTGCAAGCTGACTGTAACCTTTAGCAACCAGGCGTGCCTTACGTCGCTCGATGGAACCATTGGATAGATGCTTAGTCTTAAAGATCCATCGACATCCAACAACATTCTGATTGGAGGAAGGAGGAACCAGTGACTAGGTATTGGTGGACATGAGTGCATCAAACTCTAGCTGCATAGCTTGCCGCCATTCAGGAAACCGGAGGCTTGAGTAACAGAGGTTGGCTCCTTTGGAATAGCAACCAAAGAGGTATGGCCGCGAGGCGGAGGCTATAAAACGGTGCCATCAGTTCGGAGTTTAGGGCAAAACTTGTTGAATTTGGCTCTAGTTTACATAGGATATATCGATGAGGAGGGGATTGTAGGGCAGGAAAGAGAAGTAGGTGGTGAGAAGGATGATGACGAAGGGGGATCGAGAGACGCCCTAGAAACTGGAGTGGATGGGCTAGACTGAAGAGAGGGGTCGGGTACAACAGAGGGAATTTGGGCTTAGGAGCCAAGAGAGGGAGAGTGGGTTGGAGGCCAAGTGGCAGTAGGGGAGATAGGTGGGCTGGGTTGAGAGGATGAGTGGGTAGAGAACAAAGAGTCAATGGGCTGAAGCATAGAAATGGGGAGAAAGGAAACATGATATGGGTTGGGTTGGACCGTGGATTGCGAAAAGTCAACTGAGTGGGAAGTAGAGAATGGGAAAATATTTTCATCAAACAGAACATCCCGGGAGATGTACATGCCGACAATAGGAACATGAAAACACAGATAGCCACGATGAGAAGAGCTATATCCAAGAAAGACACATGGAAGAGATCTGAAGCTTATTTTGTGATTATTATATGGCCTCAAATTAGGCCAGCATTGGCAACCGAAATTTTTTAAAAACGTGTAATCAGGTTTGTGATGAATAATGCCTCAAATGGGGATTTGTTATTTAATATGAGAGTGGGGAGGCGATTAATTAAAAAAACAGCAGTGACAAATGCATCAGACCAGTAAGAGTGAGGTAAGGATGAATGAGAGAGAAGAGCAAGACCTATTTCCATAATGTGTCTGTGTTTCTGTTCAACCGAACCATTTTGTGAGTGAGCATGAGGACACGAAATGTGATGGCAAATACCAAAGGATTTTAACACAATATTAAGAGTTCAGAATTCATCACCCCAATCAGATTGTAATGAACAATTTTTTGTATTAAAGAGGGTCTTTACATGGTGTTTAAAAAATAGAAAAGTTGAAACGACATCAGATTTACATTTTAATGGAAAAATCCAAGTAAATCTACTATAGTCATCAACAAATGAAACATAATAACGAAAATTGCCACGAGAGAGTAATAGTGTAGGGCCCCAAAGATTAGAGAAAATAAGAGAAAGACGAGTAGGTGAACGATGAGGCGATTTGCCATATGGAAGCTGATGTAGTTTGGCTTTGCAACACGATGAACATAAACCCAAGGATGACGAGGAAGTGGTAGGCAGAGACATATGAGAGATTATTCTGTGGACTAGTTGAATGGAAGGGTGGCCTAGCCGAGCATGCCACTAAGAGGGAGAGACATGCTTACCAACATGAGCTTGAGGTGAAGATGATGGAAACACGTACATGCCATCCCTAGTAGGACCGTGAAGGAGAACTTTCTGGGTATGGGAATCCTTCACACAAAAAAAGGAAGAGTGAAACTCAAAATATACAGAATAATCTTCACACAATTTCTGAACAAAAATTAAATTTTTAGAAATTAAATGAACATGATAGAGTTTGGAGAGATGTATACTCCCATTTGAAGATGGGATGGTGGAGCTTCCAACATGATGAATCAGAAGAGAAGAGCCATCACCGACACGAACCCGTTCATCACCCTTGTATTCAGATGAGTTAAGAGATAGATTGGAGAAGTCATGGGTGAAGTGATGGGTAGTTGCAGAGTCAGGATACCAGTTGGGGTCAGCTGGAGTGGGAGTAGGTTGTTGAAGATGTGGGCCTGAAGTAAGATGTGCCGAGAGAGAGGGTGGAGGGGGGGGGACTAGTAGTTAAAGTTAAATCTGTGGTAGCAGGTGAGAGCAGTATAGCCATTCTTATGACACACCTGACATGTAGGACGATTGGGTGAGAGAGGGACAGGGGAGGAGGAGAAATGACAACCACCACGCCTGCCACGACCACCACGTACGACCTCTGAAGTATCCTTGGACATATGAGAAGCCACAACCACGAGAGAAGCTGGACCCATATTTTTTCTGAGTGGAGTTAGTAGAGAACTCAGGGGAAGCTGTAAGGGTGGAGCTCTGATGATTTTATCTATTCTCATGCGTAAGTAGATAATTATAAACTTGAGCAGGTGTGAGAGGATCCACACGAGTGGAGATGGACTTAACAAAGGAGTCATAATCTAAGCCTAAACCAGCCAGGAGAAAAGTTATGAAGTCGGACAATGAAATAATTTTACGAACCATGGCAAGAGAGTCCTGAAGCAGCTTTGCACGACAGTAGTATTCAGCGATGGAATCTGAGCCCTTCTTGAGAGTGGTGAGCTGTAACTGAACTTGCATGATACTATCATTTGATTTTGTAGCAAATAGATCTTCAAGAATTTCCCATACCTCATGAGAAGAGGTAGCCGTGAGAACATGAGCGATTAGTGTCTCAGAAAGAGAGGAAATCATAAAGCTGATGATGGCTTGATCTTGTTGTTGCCAGGCGAGATATTCAGATGATGGTTTGTTGAGTGGAGGAGGAGGGACGATAGAGCCATCAATGTATCAATATAGATTCTGGCCTTTGAGATAAGGAATGATTTGCGCCTTCCACAATAAATAATTGTCATGGTTTAGCTTAACTGTAATTAGATTGATGGAAGGTGGAAGCACAGTAACAGACGATTGTTGATGAGAGGAGGATCTAGTGGGAAGATCAGCCATGAAGAGGGTGTTGCGAGCTTCAGGCTGAGAGCTCAAGCAAAGGGACGTAAGTCCTAAAGATGCTTTGATACCATGATAGAAAAAAAGGAAGAGCAGGAGAAAATACAGCAAAGAAGATAAATTGAAATATTATTGTATTCCTTTTTTTATGCATGAACTGTAACGACCTCAAATTACTTAATATAAAATGAAACATAATAAATTTAAAAGTCAACCCAAACCCGTGGGTAACGGGGACACCTGTCATTCACAGCGGAAACCTAAGCAGCAGTAAATATAAAATTTCAATCATCCAACGAAAAAAAGCATAATACCAGAGTTTACTACATCATCAAAATGCTTTATTCATGTACAACCTCCAAAATATCAAAACAACTCTAGGATCATATAACAAAAATACTCCTGATCTTAGTACAAAATATTACCCTCCTAGTGGGGTAACTCTATAAGCTTAGCGACAGCCACGACCTGCTGGTCTCTCAAGGTCTCCTGAAAAATCATTTAATTTTCAGGGGTGAGACACTTTTCAGTAAGGGAAATAAACTAAATACAGCTGTGTGACAACATGAATATTTAAGGCAATTTTACATATACAGTACATTTCATATTTCTGTAAATATTCATCATATCGTGCTAAATAATCATATACTTTCACATTTACTAATAAATCATATCATACATAAAACATCTGTTATAACTGATAATACTGAAAAACATATCTAGGATGAATAGTCAGCTGGTGTCATGTATTACCCCCCATGACGGGTTGTGTAGCCCGAAGGTGGGATCCGACAATGGCTAGCTGACCACTGCCGAGTCAAAAATGTCTGTAAGTATGATGGGTCCGCCGCACCTTGGTCTGGACTGCCAGGTGAACATCCACACTCTATTAAAAGCCATATTGACTATCCATCTCCCACCCCTTCGTGGGGTGGTTAGCACTAATCTGAACATAGATTTCTGATCTATAAGCTACGGTACCAAACACCTGAACTGAACTAAACTAACATCCAGGTTCTTATAACATATAGTGCATGATAATATAACATCTTTCATAATTTCATAAATATGGTCTCGTGCCAAACATTTCATAAATACAGCCTCGTGTTGATCATTTCATAAATACGGCCTCATGTCAATCGTTTCATAAATACGGCCTCGTGCCGATCGTTTCATAAATATGGCCTCGCGCTGAAATCATACATAAATACATCATTTTGAAAATAATCAATTTATCATGTATTTGTCAACGTCATAATGTACTGTATACTTTCATAATTTCTCAAAACATACTTCATTCATATCATTATCATATCATAATATTTCTCCACGTAAAATAATATTCATGCCACACATTTGTCGTATAAAACCATACATTGTATTCTAAAAATCATGATTTCTGGCATCTCATACATATATACACGTTTCAAGATAATAGCAGTATTTTTCCCAAATGTGCATTTATTTCATAATATTCAAATATTGTAAATATTTTCAGGAAATTAAGTTGCTCATAAATAATAATAATTTGGGTGAAAAGTAACTACTTTAGTTTATTCCCTTACCTGACTACTGAGAAAGCCCCCAAAATATTCTAGTCTAACCCCCGTAGGATTTCCTGATCAATACCCTAAAAATTAAAATTCGCAGAACTAAACTTCAGTATTTTCAGGTGTACATTATTTCCTATAACTATCATAAGACCAAATTTGGCTTAAAAAGCCTTACCTCAATTCAGGGATGATTTCTAACTTACTTTCACCAACGATCCGCTTCGACAGATTTGGAGAGAACTTCCCTAGGAGCGTCGTGGTGGCTTCAAATTGTCGATCTGGCATAAATTTGGCTTGAAATTGAAGAAAGAGAGAGAGAGAGCCGAAGGGGAGAGAGAGAGAGAGAGAGAGAGAGAGAGAGAGAGAGAGAGAGAGAGAGAGGAGAGAGAGAGAGAGAGAGAGGAGAGAGTTAGCTTAACTTTGAAGTAAAAATCCAGATTTTTAGTATTTATAGGACTGGATTCGTTGACGAGCCACGTCATTCATTGACGAGTCCTTTAATAATTTCGTTGATGAAATCCACTCCTCGTCGACGAAATTCAGTCTGCTTAAAAACCTCTCTCGATATCTCCTCGTCGACGAATTCTCTTATACCTTCATCAACGACTCCTTTGTATTCGTCGATGAAGCCCTAATGATTCCCTCGGTTATTCCTTTTAAAGTTCAATGACGTCGACGAACGTGAAGCGTTCGTCGATGAAGTCGACTTCCTCTTTCTGTTACTGTTCCCATTTCCCTTCCTCTTTATTATTTAAAACACATTATTATTCGGGTTGTCACATGAACAGTCATCGCATACTTGTATATATACAAGGCAGCAAGCTAGAAATATTTGTTGGCAACAAACTAATAGAAGAAGAGAATAAAAATGAAACAGAAAATATTCTTTTGAAATAGAAAACAATATTCTCAAGCGGGAGATGGTTGGGTATTGCTGATGTTAATTATGCACCAACCCATACGTATACAACTTTAATTAATAACTAGTTAAATATTTGGTCATGTGTAATTTTCTGGTTTAGTACATTGGTATGATTTGAACCTTTATTTTGCCCTTAATTTGATGTTTGGTTTGACAAGTTATTCTTACATGGCCTTAATTATGAACTGGGTTAGCTGATGATATCTTGGCTCATTTTGTACCTCAGCTACAGCCAACAACATTTGGGGTCTAATCGATGATAAGAACTCCCACTACCCAACTTGAAAAAGGATTGTGTTCGTTATTTTAACTTGTGACTTTTAGCTTTGAAAGGTTTACATTTATTAATATCATTGAGCCAAGGACATGTGTAATGGTGATTGAGGTGTAACTTTGTTAGTTACTGTCCATTTTAACTCATTGAGTTTGCCTTATAAAAGACGTCTAGCAAAATTATAGTCTAAATCATTATTATATGATCAAGATTTTTGTAATACATGTATGATGATAAGCTATTTTGTTCAATTTATGATGCACTTGTTAGAGTCCCACACATCCTACACCTTTAAGTAAGATACATGCACCACCACCAATTGGTATCAACCCAACAGTGAATAAATGTTTCCATCTGACTTTTGCCTTTTCATCCCTATTAGATTGCCTTTGCACACCTTTATAACTCCACTTTAGGACTTGTAAGTGAGTCCATACAGTCCAAAGTGCCTAATGAAATTAGACTCTTTCGTAGGTCCAAAATATGTCTTACATCACATTGAGTTCTTAGAGCATCATCACAACACCATTAAACATTTTGATTTTATATGCCAATGATTTTGCATGATACATCATTGCCCATAATTACTAAACCTGTGAGTGCTGAACCACTCCTTGTTTTGAGTCATATGGTAAGAACATGTGGAGTCTAGGATCCAAGAGCCATTAAGGCGATCCGACCCCGAAGAAACTGAAGGTGTGGCACCATCAGTGTAATATGAATTTCCTTCTTGAACTACATTTGTTGATTTTGAAGTACCTTATTGCTTTTTAGGATTCCCTGTTGACTCTATGAGTCTGATCCCATTTTAATTATGACAAAACCAATATTTCTCACCTGTGCACTAAGTCTCTTGAACAGGTTCATCCTAAGCATGCACTATTGGTACGAACTCAAGCAAACCATACAGACTATGAAGATCAAGCCTCATTTATGGCGTCTGAAGAATTGAAAGAATGAAGACCTATTTTTTATTGTATTTGCATTCATTTTTTAGTTGGTTTGTAATAATATGGTTTGTAATAATGCATCTGCATGCATGATAGGGTTTAATGCTCAACAAGATCGTTGATTGACCATAGGGACCGAACGACCTTAGGGCACCCTTCGGTCGACCGACGTTGGATTTTTGGGGCTAACTCAAAGACCTTAGGTCCTTACACTTACACGTAAGATAGTTCCCAATATCACATATATTATTAAGGGAGTCAATTAAATTAAGTTAGGATGCAAACGGCCAAACTTGTGAGGTTTTGGGTGACCGAACCCCTGGTGTTCAAAACACCTTGGGCGACCGAACTATTGACCGGTTAGAAAGTTGACTTGATTTTGGGCGGCCGAACCAAAAATCACCGTAGCTTCCACGGGTGACTGAATGTCAATTCTGACTTTTCTCAACAACTCGGCAGCCCGAACTTCACTTTTAAATTTGCCTTGGGCTACCGAACACATGAGTTCGGCAAACTGAACTTAGGATTGGGAGACTAAACCACGGTCTTTTGAAATCGCCTTCGGTTCGGCAGATTGAACCCTTATTCGGGCACCTGAACATTCAAAAATAAGTTTTTTTGTTGTGTCTGATCGGGCGACCGAACTTCAGGTCAGGCGCCTGAAACTCTCGGGTTGCCATAATTTTAATTGCGGTAACTTGGGTTAATTAATGGTAAATTGTTTTAAAATTTTTAATAATCCCCATTAAGTCCCAACGGTTACTTTTTAAGTGCCACCTATATATAGCACTTCATTTGGCTTAATTAGCAACAATATTAGCAAAAGTGATTAAGATTTTTTCTCTCAAAATTTTCATACTCTTTTGCTATATTCTTTCCATTCCAAGCTCATATTTTGTGTTAGCTCTGACAGCTTCACTATCTTGGTTTATATGTTTTGATGATATTAACCTATTGGTTGTTCTTAGTATTTTCCATCTTTGCAGATCTTATCTAGTACAGGTACAAAGTGTCGGATACACAGAGGTACCAAATGAGAAGCAAAGATCGGACCGAGTAGACATCAAATAGGAAAGATCAAAAGAACACGTACTCGGAAGGACCCAAGCATGCACAACTAGAAGCTTAATTGTATAATTATTTGTAATAAGGATTGTTTATGTGGTAGGAACTTTTTGTAACTCTTGCATTTTGTTTCTTGCTTGATTTCTGAGTTAGAGTTGAGTAATGCACATGCATACTATGACACATGAGTTTATAGGATTGCACTAAAGTTATAAACACAAACTCACCTTTCATGATTTTCAAAGTTAAACTTACAGAGTTTGTTGAATGAATCCTAAACTCAAACATGTTTTCAAAAGGGACAAGTTTTAAACATCTTGGTTTCATAAGATTCTTCATACTTGGTCCCATTTGTGTCTAAACAAGCTTTATGTCCTAAAGTGTTAAGAAAGTAAAAAATATTTTATAAAAGGATATATTAAGCATATAAGATATCTAAATGATCTTTCAAATATGCTTTCATAATTCAAGATATGTTATATTTGAGGAAAAGCTCACTTGGACAAGTTTTAATCTTCATTAGACTTTATATATTTCATAAACTTTTGTCCAAGAATGTTTTAAATCATTAAAACGCTTTTTGATATAGAAAAACAAAGCAATCGTCACTATCGTAGTGCAGCCTTGAGTCCTAAATATCTTTCTGTATTTTGGACATAACTTTTTTTAGAATAGTCCAAAAAGGAAGATCTTGGTGTTCTTGGAAAGCTAAGACAAAATGCCACAACTTTTATGTTGATGATTTTTTCTAATTCAAGGCACTCATTGATGAACACAGGAGATTCGTTGACAAGTTGCAGTATGTGATTAGTCAACAAGTGCAGGGGACTAGTCGACAAATCCAACGAGCAGAATGATGCTAACGGGCGAAAAACAACTAGTTTACCAAATAAAATATCTTTTCTTCCCCCCAACGGCTAGTTAATGACTCCTTTGGCTCTTGGGCTATAAATACAAGCTATTAGACGTGTATTAACATGGTTTTGAAGACTTTTGATCACTCTTAGTGAAAAACATCTTTTTACCAAAACCTAAGCACCTAACACTTTGCATTGTTGTTCTTCATTCACAAGTGCTCATTCTCTCTTGATATTTATATTTGATTCATTACTTGAGAGATAGTGTGAGGTTTGCTTTGTATTTAATATTTTCTCATTTTAGGAGCATCATATTGTATTTCGATCATCTTCTTGTAAAGTTTCTTTGTGAACCGTTTGGTGAAGGTTCTTTGTGAATCGAAGAGGCTCTTTGTGAGCGATTAGGGATTTGTTTCCAAGTGAAGGCTGTTTGTGAGTGTGGTAGGGATTTGTTCCTGAGTTGTAAGGCCTCTCCGCCACTGAAGGAGTTCCTTAGTGGATTGTGGAATCCTTGGGTTGGTCCCAAGGCGTGGATGTAGGCTTGGTGCCGAACTACGTAAAAATACCGGTATTAATTTTCTCTACCCTTCTCTTCATTTTATTTGTCTTGTGCACGATTTACATTTACTTATATTGTGATATAATTTCTTGTATCCTTCCAAGATTTTTTATTTTGTAGAGAAATACGCATTCCGCAAAAAGAGTCTATTCATCCCCCCTCTAGACTATATACTCCCGGGGTTGGGACGACTAACATTTTGAAATCTCTCATTCATACTTTCTTATAAACATCATTTTGAAAGTGAGAGAAAGTGTTAGTTGTTCCCATCTCTTGCAAATCAATTGCAAGATTGAATGGAAGTGATTGTGGTTAGTGCATACACTCTTACATATCATTTCCTTGGCAACTACTCTCTCAAAAGCATACGGTTTTGAAAATTCATTTTGAGAGTTCTTGCTTATTTGATCTTTCCCATAGTATTTTATTTCATAAATATTCTATTGGGAAGATCTTGATTTCTTTTTGCTAGTCTTGACACTCATATTGCAAGACTTGAAAGCTTGCACATAATCTTTGATATTGGTTTTGCAAATCCAAAATATCTATTGTGCTTTTCATTTACAAAAACTTTGAGATATTAATCTTGGATTGTGTTTAACTCCCCTTTGATTAATTGTTTGTTGAATATCATAGCTTGAATCAAAGGTCAAAACTTTCACATATACTTTCACTCACATATTTTGGAGAGTTTACACATTGGATCTCACCTGAGCATTAAATCAATATCATTTGTGAGTACATATTTATCTGGATTGTATTGTGGTACATATATGCTTGTATAGAAGCACTTTATTTGTATGTAAATTTTCATATCTGTTGTATTCCAGGTGTGGCTTGAGGGGGCAGTAATCCAACCCGGTATGATTGTTTTTAAATGTTGAGGTTAGCCCTATGCTAATTAACCTGGTTGTATTAGGTGCCGCTCCACCCGTTAAGTGAGCCATAATGAAATCCTTGGGCTTATGAGCCAAGGCGGTAATGTAGGTAGTATTGGCCGAACCCCAATATCATATTTAGTGTCACTTTTACATTTCTTGCATTATATTCTGTTTTGTGTTTGATTTAATTTCCCTACTGAATATACTGCGTATCTGATTGATACGATATTGTATCTTGTTAAGAAATACTGAAATTGTAGTGCATGTACTGAATTTGGTTAATATATCATATCTGCAATTTCATACATACTTAGATTGCCCCTAGGGTGCATAATACTGTTGCTAGACTGGTTGACTTAGGAAGAAATTTTTTAAATCTCCAATTCATCCCCCCTCTTGGGATTACACCAAAGCTAACAATCCCTTTCTTTCAATCCGAACACTCTAGTTTGATGTGCCCCTTTTCACTGCACTTATAACACTGGATGTCCTTTTCCTTCTTGGATTGAGATCTAGATTTTTGACTCAACCCATTTCTGAATTTTCCTTTCCCACATTCATGGTTACCCTTCACCATAAACCGTTCCCCGTGTAAGATTTCATCGCAGACTTTCATTCTATAATGAAACCCCAACAACGCGCTTGTCACCTCTTCCAAATTCAGGGTCTCTTCACCCCAAGTAAGAGTTGTAACCAGGTTCTCATATGTGTTAGACTGTAACTCCCCGGACCCGCCACATGGGGCCCAGGGTGTTATGAGACCAATCATACGTCTCTAATACCATTCACACTACAGAATTAATTCAATAACCTCAAACAAAATACCAGAATTCTATATTTACATATGCAGACCCATAAAATACAATCTCATTCTTTATATTACATAACCAGGATAAAATATATTAAACATAAAACTATAGACATAATCGATCCGGTATCCACTCACAAAAACTAACCCCGCCCTGGGGTTATCTAAGCTCAATCACCTGGAAGACTTGAAAAGATTAAATATTTGTTGAGGTGAGACACCTCTCAGTAAGGAAGAAATAAGTTACAACAGTGTGTGGCTAAAGTGTTTAATATACAATTACAAAATATACATATAATTGTATTTCACTACCAATAGTAGCCAAGAAAACACATTCATAATGTCATCATTATCGACTTCTCTGCCACCCAATCACATACACACATACATGATTACTTTTACTGATGATTCCCGAGAATAAGAAAGTCTACCCGCCCATACAAGTAGATTCCCTATGCTTTAGTACTAACACTAGGACACTCACCTTTCTTAGTAAGCCTTTGGGTTAGGTATCCAAGTAAAGTCTCCGAGAATAGGGAAGGTCACCCGCTCATACAAATGACTTCCTCTGCTCTGGTAACCACAGATAATTACCAGAGCACTCACCTTCCTTAGCAAGCCCTCGGGTGGAGAATTCTATTTTACCATAAATACTTATGCAATTAAAGTCACACGCAACCAATAATAACCATTTCACAAAGTTCCACATGTACACACATATCACAATCAATCCATACAGGATTTATACATTCCACATTCTCACCCACATAGGGTCCATATCCACATAGGGTCCATATCCACACAGAACACAGTGTCCACATAGGACTCTAATCCATATAAAATATGTGTCCACATAGGACTATCATCCACACAGGTTACACGGTCCACACAAGACTATCAACCACATAAGTTACACAGTTCCCACAGGACTAATCATCACACAGATTACAACACATACCACTCTGTTCATGGTAAATAGGTAAAACAAGCTCCCCATATAATTGCAAATGTTTTACCCCCTAACATAAATGCCTATATAACAACCTCCTCATACCACTGTTAACTTTATATGACGGTTATATCAAGTAGGATATAATGAACTCCTCATACCACTACCAATGCTATATCGCAATTTACATGAACCACAACACAAATCAATAACAAAACCAGCCACTCGAGCACATTCACACATCTACCTTAGTATACACATTTAGATAGTATCCACAACCAACTAGTATTTTCAACCAAGCAGAATTCACAACCCAAACAGTATTCATAATCACACAATAAATCATAAATTCCACAATAAATATACATATAATTGTATTTCACTACCAATAGTAGCCAAGAAAATGCATTCATAATTTCATCATTATCTACTTCTCTGTCACCCAATCACATACACACATACATGATTACTTTTGCTGATGATTCTCGAGAATAGGAAAGTCTACCCGCCCATATAAGTAGATTCCCTATCCTTTAGTGCTAACACTAGGGCACCCACCTTTCTTAGTAAGCCCTCGGGTTAGGTATCCAAGTAAAGTCTCCGAGAATAGGGAAGGTCACCCGCCCATACAAATGACTTCCCTTTGCTCTGGTAACCATAGATAATTATCAGAGCACTTATTTTCCTTAGCAAGCCCTCGGGTGGAGAATTCTATTTTACTGTAAATACTTATGCAATTAAAGTCACACGTAACCAATAATAACCATTTCACAAAGTTCCACATGTACACACATATCACAATCAATCCACATAGGATATACCCATTCCACATTCTCACCCACACAGGGTCCATACCCACACAGAACACAACGTCCACACAAGACTCTAATCCATATAAAATACGTGTCCACAGAGGACTATCATCCACACAGGTTACATGGTCCACACAGGACAATCAACCACATAAGTTACACAGTCCACACAGGACTAATCATCACACAGATTACAACACATACCACCCTGTTCATGGTAAATAGGTAAAACAAGCTCCTCACACCACTGCCAATGTTTTACCCCCTAACATAAACACCTATATAACGACCTTCTCATACCATTGTTAACTTTATATGACGGTTATATCAAGTACGATATAACAGACTCCTCATACCACTACTGCTATATCGCAATTTACATGAACCACAACACAAATCAATAACAAAACCAGCCACTCAAGCACATTCACACATCTACCTTAGTATACACATTTAGATAGTATCCACAACCAACTAGTATTTTCAACCAAGCAAAATTCACAACCCAAACAGTATTCATAATCACATAATAAATCATAAATTCCACAATAAATATACATATAATTGTATTTCACTACCAATAGTAGCCAAGAAAACACATTCATAATTTCATCATTATCGACTTCTCTGTCACCCAATCACATACACACATACATAATTACTTTTACTGATGATTCTCGAGAATAGGAAAGTCTACCCTCCCATACAAGTAGATTCCCTATGCTTTAGTACTAACACTAGGGCACTCACCTTTCTTAGTAAGCCCTCGGGTTAGGTATCCAAGTAAAGTCTCTGAGAATAGGGAAGGTCACCCGCCCATACAAATGACTTCCCTCTGCTCTGGTAACCACAGATAATTACCAGAGCACTCACCTTCCTTAGCAAGCCCTCGGGTGGAGAATTCTATTTTACCATAAATACTTATGCAATTAAAGTCACACGCAACCAAAAATAACCATTTCACAAAGTTCCACATGTACACACATATCACAATCAATCCACACAGGATTTATACATTCCACATTCTCACCCACACAGGGTCCATATCCACATAGAACACAACGTCCACATAGGACTCTAATCCATATAAAATACGTGTCCACAGAGGACTATCATCCACACAAGTTACACGGTCCACATAGGACTATCAACCACATAAGTTACACAGTCCACACAGGACTAATCATCACACAGATTACAACACATACCACCTTGTTCATGGTAAATAGGTAAAACAAGCTCCTTATACCACTGCCAATGTTTTACCCCCTAACATAAACGCCTATATAACGACCTCCTCATACCACTGTTAACTTTATATAACAGTTATATCAAGTACGATATGACAGACTCCTCATACCACTACCAATGCTATATCGCAATTTACATGAACCACAACACAAATCAATAACAAAACCAGCCACTCAAGCACATTCACACATCTACCTTAGTATACACATTTAGATAGTATCCACAACCAACTAGTATTTTCAACCAAGCAGAATTCACAACCCAAACAGTATTCATAATCACATAATAAATCATAAATTCCACAATAAATATACATATAATTGTATTTCACTACCAATAGTAGCCAAGAAAACACATTCATAATTTCATCATTATCGACTTCTCTGTCACCCAATCACATACACACATACATAATTACTTTTACTGATGATTCTCGAGAATAGGAAAGTCTACCCGCCCATACAAGTAGATTCCCTATGCTTTCGTGCTAACACTAGGGTACTCACCTTTCTTAGTAAGCCCTCGGGTTAGGTATCCAAGTAAAGTCTCCGAGAATAGGGAAGGTCACCCGCGCATACAAATGACTTCCCTCTACTCTGGTAACCACAGATAATTACCAGAGCACTCACCGTCCTTAGCAAGCCCTCGGGTGGAGAATTCTATTTTACCATAAATACTTATGCAATTAAAGTCACACACAACCAATAATAACCATTTCACAAAGTTCCACATGTACACACATATCACAATCAATCCACACAGGATTTACACATTCCACATTCTCACCCACACAGGGTCCATATCCACATAGAACACAACGTCCACACAGGACTTTAATCCATATAAAATACGTGTCCACATAGGACTATCATCCACACAGGTTACACGGTCCACACAAGATGTTGGCCTTACAAGGCTTAAAATCTTGTTATCTTGTTTTGATGCTAACAAACAAGTGAAATTTAATGTATTTGTGTAAGTAATGATATTTTAGGGTTCATATATGTGAAAGTAAGGTCAAATTGCCCACAAGGATCAAATATGATGGAAGCAAAGTCAAAGTGCTCACAAGGATCAAATGAAGCTTAAATGAGCCAAGACATGAATTACTTGTTGAAGAACATGAGGACATGAATAAGTTGTTGAAAGCCAAGGCATATTAAAGTCAAAAGATCCAAAGAAAGGCAAAGTAAGAAAGCTTAAAAAATATGGAAGCTTGAAGAAAAGATGGATTCAATCCAAGGACAAAGCATGAAGGCTCAAGAACTTAGAATGTTAATATTTTAGAAGTCTCATGTAAGTGCTTTAATGTTTAAAATATCGTTTGAAATATTTTGAAGCTCTTGGGTTAACTTCTTAGACCTAGATACTTTTTAAAATACCTGAATAATATTTTTATAAGGTAAAAAATTATTTTAAAGAGGTGAGAATCATTTTTGAAATAAAGAGCACCAAAAAGAGTTTTTCCCAAATGCAGTCAGTTTTTATACAGCCGCATTGAGGTGAATTTTTCTCTATCAAAAACACATTATTTTAAATAATGGTAAACATGAAAGTTGTAGGATTTTCTCTTAGCTTTCTTTTGACACCAATAACACTTAAGTTTTAGTTATATAGAAAAAGTTATGGCCAAAACATTGAAATGAGGTCACGGGTTTGAGCGCTCCCAGGGTAGCTGCTAGGGGGGGTGATTGCTGGCTTTATGGGAAGTCAGCAGTCAACCCTGTTACGAGGGATCATAGCAGTGGGCCCTAGCTCGATAGTGCTTGGCATGCCAGCCCTTCGGCACCCCTACTTAGAATTGGTGCAGCCCCTCATGTCCACCCGACGCTTAGTGTGGGGCTCTGTACTACCGTTTAAAGGAAAAAGTTGCGCCCCTTCTACCACCAATTGGTTTTAGAAGAATCGGTAGCGCTTGATCCTGACAAGTGGTATCAGAGCGGGGTTATAGAAAATCTTAAATGGTTGCTATAAAAAGATCTAAATGGCTAACTTAGGCGTAACTCCCTTTGGAGAAGGACAATCTTCAATTAGGCTACCTATCTTTTGTGGTTTGAACTACACTTTTTGGAAAAAGAGAATGCAAATATATCTTCAAACTATGAATTGGAAAGCATGGGAAGTTGTCATGGAAGGTGACCAAATTCCCACTAAGATAGTTGATGGAAAACAAGTTCCCAAAGAGAAAAATGATATGATGGACCTAGACTATAAGATACTACAAGTTAATGCTAGAGCTATGAATGCGTTATATTGTGCTTTAGATGCTAATGAATTTAATCGAGTAATGGCTTGTAAATTAGCTAAGAAAATATGGGATAAACTAGAAGTTACTTATGCAGGAACAACGGATGTTAGGAATAATAGGGTTGATATGCTCTCAAGCGAGTATGAAGCCTTTAAGATGAACCCGGATGAATCAATTACAAATATGTTTACTAGGTTCACTCATATAATAAATTTCCTAAATGCCTTACGAAAAACTTACACTACTTATGAGATGATAAGAAAAATTCTACAAGGCCTTCCCTCCATGTGGGAACCAAAAGCTACTACTATCACGGAAGGTAGAAATTTGAAAAATACATCCTTAGATGAGCTTATAAGTTCTCTCCTCACATACGAAATGGTAATGAATGAAAAGAGTGGGAAAACCAAAGCCCAAGAAAAAATAGCCTTTAAAACATCATAAGAAAACTCTAGTATTGAAGAGATGGATGAAGATAAAGCAACCTTTATATCTAAAAAGCTAGCAAGGATACTAAGAAGGAAAAACAAATTCAAGAGAAGAATTCAAAAATCTGAATCAGATGAAGAAAAAGAAGAAGTTAGTAAGAAATCAAAGAATAAAACTCCTACGTGTTACAATTGCAACAAAGCTGGACATATCAAACTGGAATGTCCACTACTAAAGAAAGAATCTAAGAAGAAAAAGAAGAAGGCCATGAAAGCCACTACTTGGGATAGTACAAGTAGTTCGGAGAATGAAATAAGTGACCAAGAGGTTGCTTACACGTGCTTTATGGCATGGGATAACAAAGAAAGCTCCTCAACTAAATCTTCAAATAATTCTTGTAGTGATGAATCAAGTGATGAGGGTATGCCATCTTATGATGAACTTCAAAATGATCTATTCAAAGTACATAAGATGCTGATGAAAGCAAATAAACAAAACACCTCATTGAAGAATAAGAATGAAAGTTTAATGAAAGAGTTAGAATTCTTGAAGAATGCTGAAAGAAATAAAGACTCAAAGCTCAAGCAATTAGAACATAAGTATGAATCAGCAAAGAAAAAAATAGAATCCAAAAATTTTGCTGAAAAAGAAAACAACTTGAAAATTGAGAAACTAGAAATCAAGAATGAACAAATGATAGAAGACCTTCGATCTCTATCCTCTACCGTATATAAGAAAGATATGTATATTTCTGAATTAGAGGATAGAATAAGAAAATTATCTCTAGAGTTTGAGAAATCACAAAAGAAAGTTGATAACAAGAAAGAGACAGAAGATCTCAAGAGTCAAATTGAAGAAAAAGATAAGATCATTCATAACTTCACTAAAGGAAAAGAAAATCTTGATAAAATGATTGGCTTACAAAGAATGTCTTTAAATAAAGAAGGCATTGGTTTCAATGGAATTGAAAATAAAAAAAAAAAAGAATTCTTACATGAGATATTTCTTGAAAGAATCCAAAGACTATACTTGCACATTTTCTAATGCTTACACTAACATCATATGTTATCAATGCAAGAAAAATGGGCATATAAAGTTTGAATGTCCGTTTAAGAGGAAAAGTGTTAAAACCAAACAAGTATGGAAAATAAAAGAAACCTCTCTTGAAAAATCCTCCGGACCCAAGAAAATATGGGTACCAAAAATGAAATAATAACTTCACATATATATAAAAGAGAAAATGGCATTGTTGGCCAAAATCATAGGATGACTTTTTACAAGGGACTTAAGAAAATATAAAGAAAATATCAAATTTAAGCTTATTATATAAGCGCCTTGATGTTACATGCTACATGCTTACTTGCCTACAAGTGATGTATTAATATGCTACATGTGTATTAATTAACTTGACTTGATTTATATTGAAAAGTATGACTCATTATGTTGAAAATTGAGAATGAGATTATTGAGCTTAAGTATAAATTTTTGATATAAGGATAATTCTTGAACATGCATGATTTTAAATGGATCGCATGGATAAACATACTACTCTTTATCTATGAGCTATGAAAGATAATAGTAGTTATATTGGTATCCATGAACTATACATTATGTGATATTAAGCTTTGGTATCTATAAAGTATTTTTGGTTTTACATGTTAAAAATTTCAATAGATATCAAATCTAAAAGCTTACTTGGTATCACAAAGTCAAATTATTCATAAGCATGATTATGTCTATGAGCATGATGTGACATTGATGATCTTAGTATGATATTGATATTTGATATGTGATATGATTCAATATTTTACATGAGATGATAAATGCAAAATTAATAACAAAACTGAATGTATTGAATTCAGGGGGAGTGTCATGAATCATTAATTAATTGATATCATGAATTATTATTATTATTATTTTAAATTTTAAATTGGTATCATAAAAACCATCAAATTAATATTAGTTGGTATCTTGAATAAATGCGGTGAGCTACACACTACACATGCTATATTGAAAAACAATAACTTGAGTGTGTACATATGTTTGGAATACATGGTTATTGATATGCTCAAAATGATTTGTATTTGAATTTAAATCATTTCTTTTCTTTTTGATTGATGTCAAAAGGGGGAGAAGTTGTGAAGCAAAAATTGGGCATAATTGAGCATGAACATTATATCTATTCAAAAGAAGTATTTAAGTATTTAATATTGATTGAAAAAGCTTGTAAAACCAAAAGAAAGTGATGAGCATGATCGATGAAATTAATATTGATTTTATTAAGATGAAGCTTATTGAAAGAGGGAGCCTTTTTTTTTTTTTTTTTTTTCAAGGCTTACTCAAATTTTTGCTCCTTGTTTGTCATCATCAAAAAGGGGGAGATTGTTGGCCTTACAAGGCTTAAAATCTGGTTATCTTATTTTGATGCTAACAAACAAGTGAAATTTAATGTATTTGTGTGAGTAATGATATTTCAGGGTTCATATATGTGAAAGTAAGGTCAAAGTGCCCACAAGGATCAAATATGATGGAAGTAAGGTCAAAGTGCTCACAAGGATCAAATAAAGCTTAAATGAGCCGAGACATGAATTACTTGTTGAAGAACATGAGGACATGAATAAGTTGGTGAAAGCCAAGGCATATTAAAGTCAAAAGATCCAAAGAAAGGCAAAGTAAGAAAGCTTAAAAAATATGGAAGTTTGAAGAAAAGATGGATTCAATCCAAGGACAAAGCATGAAGACTCAAGAACTTAGAATGTTAATATTTTAGAAGTCTCATGTAAGTGCTTTAATGTTTAAAATATCGTTTGAAATATTTTGAAACTCTTAGGTTAACTTCTTAGACCTACATACTTTTTAAAATACCTGAATAATATTTTTATAAAGTCAAAAATTATTTTAAAATGGTTAGAATCATTTTTGGAATAAAGAGCACCAAAAAGAGTTTTTCCCAAATGTTGTCAGTTTTTATATAGCCGCATTGAGGTGAATTTTTCTCTATCAAACACTCATTATTTTAAAGAGTGGTAAACATAAAAGTTTTAGGATTTTCTCTTAGCTTTCTTTTGACACCAATAACACCTAATTTAGAGTTATAAAGAAAAAGTTATGGGCAAAACACTGAAATGGGGTCACTGCTATCAGACATTTAAACACTGTTCAACGGGGAAATTTTTAAAATTCTAATGTTTTAAATTATAGCCGTTTGAACCTTAAATATTCAAATAAATAGGGAAATTATTTAAGGAAACTTTTGCAAGTTTGAAAGCCTATAAATACATGGTTTTGTAAAACAAAATAAATCCAAGAATTGAAAAATCTGTTTTGAGGAGCTGAAAGTACTCTTATTCTTCCTAAGTTCTCTTGCTCACTAATTGAAAAATTCTTTTGCTGAGAACTCTGAAGTGCTGATCCTTCTTCCTTTGAATTCCTACTGCTAATCCTTTTCTAAGAAGGATATTGGTGAATTACACACTTGAACTTCATTCTATTTCCTATTGATATTTTACATTTAAGTATATAGTGCTGAAATTGTACTAACTTGCTCTTTGAGAGAGTATACTTGTACGCAGATTTTATCTTATATTTCTTGTAGTTCATTGATGTTCTAAGGTGTTTGGATCGTTGTCGAAGTAAGGGAATATTGCTTAGAGAGGCGGACTCTAGCCTATGTAAAGAGTGATCGAACGAGGGAATATCGTTTAGAGAAGGTAGGCTCTAGCCTTAACTAAGGAATGTTGTAATCGGTTTTGTTCCACCCGTCAACGGAACAGGTTTAGTGAATCCTTTGGTGGGTTTCCAAAGGCGAGGATGTAGGCTGGGTATAAGCCGAACCTCGTAAAAATCTCCGTCTCACTCTCTCTTTCCCTATTTTTTATTTTCAGTACATATTTAAAATTGCGTGGATGATTTAAATTGAAAATCAAATATACTACGCATATTTGAAAATCAAGTAAACTTAAAGATTAATTTTGATTTGGGTTGCGGAAATCGAAAGGGAGTACGTTGGTGAAACCATATCTTGCGGAAACCATACGGGAGTACGTTTCTTGGTTAAACACTCAAAGATAAATTAACTGAAAGTTTATTTGAGTTTTGAATATTTGGAAAGAGTGATTGAATGTTGTATTGAACATCATATTAAGTAAATCCATATATACAGGACTTGATTAAAATTTATATCTAGGGCTTACTACAAAAGCTTTATTGTGTTTGTGAAAGGATTGTTGAATATTAAATTACATTCTTCACAAGGTTTTCGAATTCATAATCACGGGGCTTATATAAACAAACAAACAATCTCAAGATTTTATATTACCAAAGTGCTAAAAACTTTATATCTTGGTTTGGTTGTTTGATGCTTAACTTGTATTTGACAATTAAATTGATTGTTTGGTTGAAGATTGTGTTTAATTGATTAGTTGTTTAATTGTGTTATTGATTGGACAAAAGAACTAAGTTCTTGTGTGATTGGTGAAATTAAACAAATAAGTTAAAGAATTGGTTAAGTGTTTAAAGAAGTTAAGGATTTTTAAAAGAAGTTAAAAGAAAATTTTAAAAGCCAATTCACCCCCCCTCTTGGGAAGCTATTCCTAATTTCACAAGACTATCAACCACATAAGTTACACAGTCCACACAGGACTAATTATCACATAGATTACAACACATACCACCCTGTTCATGGTAAATAGGTAAAACAAGCTCCTCATACCACTGCCAATGTTTTACCGCATAACATAAACGTCTATATAATGACCTCCTTATACCACTGCTAACGTTATGTGACGGTTATATCAAGTACGATATAACGAACTCCTCATACCACTACCAATGCTATATCGCAATTTACATGAACCACAACACAAGTCAATAACAAAACTAGCCACTCAAGCACATTCACACATCTACCACAGTATACACATTTAGATAGTATCCACAACCAACTAGTATTTTCAACCAAGCAGAATTCACAACCCAAACAGTTTTCATAATGACACAATAAATCATAAATTCCGCAGTACTCGAAACCATTTAATTATCAAAGTTGTTTTCATGCCACACGATTTTTCCCAATATAATATATAATCAAAAATAATATTTTCATTACCAGCACTGTTCATAAAATTATACCAATATATATATAGAATTTTATACCCAAAATCTAACTGGTTTAAAATTAATAGAAAAAAGTGTTATAAAGTATTTCCCCTTACCTACTCCTCGAATTCCTTGCCTAAACCGAATGAAAACAAGACCCTGTATTTCAAAAATCCTAACTTACTTAAATCTCAAAAAAATACTCATTTAACACTTCTTAGGTTCCATATATTTCAAAATAATAATAAAATCCTATAAAATCTTACTTACCCTAGTTTTGGGATGATTCCCAAGTATTCCCAACCAAAAATCTGCTCCGCCTATGTTGCAGAGAATCTTTCCAAGAGTCTCGTGGTAGCTTCCGATCATTGAATCGAGCTACAACTGGGCCGGATTCGAAGAGAGAAGGCAGAGAGGCCATTTTTAGAGAGAGAAACAGAAGAAAAAATGAATTCTTTCGCTGAAATTCTAATTTTTGCCTATTTATAGGCAACTTGCCACGTGGCCTCTTCGATGAGACATCTGGACTCGTCAACGAGCCCAAAAATACAATTCGTGGACGAAATTGGGAGCTCGTTGACGAAATTTAGAAATATAAGAACCTCTTTTGGTAAACCCTCATCGATAAGACATGCATACTTGGCGACGAGGATCAGAAGATTGCTCGTCGACGAGAAAATCAAGTTCATTGACGAGCGCTTGCTTATTACCCTTTTAAAATTTCTTTTCCCTTTCTTCAATTTCCCCTTTTCCTTTTATTATCTTTCTTATTATTTTAAATAGTTAAAATTTTTTGGTTTGTTACATAGACGCTGGCAGGGAATTCAGTAGCATCAACGCCTTATCATCTTCTTCGAATTTTACATCAACTTGCATTAAATCACTTATGATTTGATTAAATGCATTAATGTGTTGTTTCAAATTCGAACCCTCCACCATCTTAAGCAAATAAAGTTTTTGCTTAAGAAAGAGTTTATTCGCAAGAATTTTAGACATGTACTGGCTTTCAAACTTTTGCCATACAGTCGCAGGAGAATTCTCTTCCATGACGTTATACAACACATCATTTGTTGGACACAATATGATAGTAGCCATTGTCTTTGCCTCATCCATGCCTTCCGGTTGAACACCATACAAGGCCTTTACCATCCCTTACTGCACAAGAAAATCTTTTACCCTTCTTTGCCATAAACCGAAGTTACCAGTTCCATCAAATTTGACAAGGTCAAATTTCGCAGACGAAGTACCTAAAGACATAACGAAAATTGCTCTGATACCAATTTGTTGTATAAAACTCGAATTTGTACAACAAAAGTCTAACACAACAGTCATTAAACAACAAATATAGAACATAACCACAACAATCAAATGAAAACAAGAACAATACAAGGAATTACGTGGTTCAACAATGCCTACATCCATGGGAGCAATCGACAAAGAACTTTTACTATCTTGATGTCAAAAAACACTTACAATATTCTTCTTACAATGCAAACACACCCAGAATGATGTATATATAAACACCAAGGAGACTCTCCCTCCAAACACTTAACCAACTTAACATTCACATTCAAAATTTGAAAATCTTCTCTAGGTTCCCAAGCCAAACCGTCGACGGTTTGAAATATCGAGAGCAAACTGTCTCAATAACATTCTGACATCCATTGTCAGTTCCTTAAGTGAAGAGATACCGAGAGCAAACCATTCTAAAATTCAGTCAAACCGTTGACTGTTTCCCTCCAACATGCTGATCTTATGTTTTTTCACCTTGTGTATGTCATCCACTCAAAGATATGAGCCACACAACACAACAAGTATATAAAGGATCTCATATACTATCATTTAAAAGAAAAAAAAAACATTTGAATGAGTTAAATGTTTGAGTAAAGTTATTATGTTATTTGAATTGAAATTTGGGCCGACATTACAGCTTATTTATTTTTAAAAAAAATCATTACATTAAAATAAAAACATTCGTTACAAGTTTTAAATGATAATTCAACGAGAGCATTGCTTTTAAAATATAATTTGTTTTTAATTTGTATGAAATTCGAGCTTTAGGTCATTCATTCGAGCCCAATGTCTTAATTTTCTAAAGAAAACATGAATTTTAAGAGAAAGTTCTACAAAAATGTCTAGCACTAGTTTAAGTAAGTAAAAATATTTTTGTATTTTATTTCCAATTTGCTATATTCTACTAGAGACTTGAGTGGTGCACAAGATGACATTAATTTTTAATTGCAAAAAAAAGTAATTAATTATAAAACTATGAATAATAATTTTGAATTTCATAATATATTTATTTTTAATATAAAAATACTTTTTGATTGTATAGTTTTAGTGATTGAATATTTAGGTCTTTTATTTTTGTGTTTTTGGGGTTAAGAAATAAATCATCCCAATCATTTCATAATTTAAATTTCAACTAGTATGCATTCTACATGTTTAATTTATGATCTATTTGTTGATTAAAATTTTAGAATGAAAATCATAAGTTAGTCATAATACTATTAAGTGAAATTTATTTTTATCACTATATATTGACCCAATGGGTCATATCCTATTTTGATTATAACAAATACTCAGGTATTTAATGTCTGCCAAGTTGATGTGTAGGTTTATCTTGACAATATCATATGATGACACTTAGAGACCTGGAGGAAAATGAAGACCCTGAAGATCATTTATGTTGTAATTTGTTATTATTCATTTGGGTCTGTAATAGTAACATAGGAAAGGTCTGTAATATTTAATGCATATCATGGATGTAGGAACTACAAAGCTTAAAGACCTTAGAACGACTCTAGGTCCCTACACAAAATCATGACCATAGATGGACCTTAGGGAACACCCTTCGGTCGACCGACACCGGATTTTTTTGGTGTCTTGAAAAATGCCTAAAATGACCCTAGGACACTCACATATGCATATATATGTTTAGACATTTGATTAGGGTGTTTGCACAAATTAAAAAGAACCAAAATGTATGAAAATTACATGTTCGGTCAACCGAACTCCCATGTACAAAAAGCTCCCGATCGACCAAACCGGTGTTGGGTCAACAGATTGACCATAACCCGGTTGACCAAACTCACTTAGTTCATTTGAACCTGGTCGACCGAACCCCCTAGGAGTAAACTTAATTGACCTTCTAGTCAACTGAGTATAAATTGCATATCAACGCAATGGTCGACGAAGTTCCCACATGTGGGAACTCAACGGTCTGGTCGACTGACCGAGGTAGTTCAAAATGTCCTCAATCGACCGAACCGCACAAAAAGAGGAAAATCGCCCTTGGACTTACAAGTCCGGTCAACTGAACTCATAGTTCATTTAATGCCTGGTCGACCAAACTTCAAGCACTTTGGTCAATTGAACTCATCTCGGTCGACCAGTGCTCTCGGGTTGCCTCATATTTTTTACCGCGGTTAATATTTTTAAACAGAGTTAATTTAATTAAATAATATTAAAATTTTTATAATAATTCCATATGGGTCCTAAACAGCTATTATTCCACCTTGGTTTATAAATATGAGTTTATTTATGTGGATTAAGCAGAATTAAGAAAAATCATTAGCCAAAATTCTCTTAAACCCAAAATCCCATTTTGCTTATAATACTTCTAAACACTCTCATACCTTCATTCCATTGATTAATCTTAGCTTTGTGAGAGTTCTTTCTTGGGTTACTTCTTAGTATTACTGCTCATACTCCCATTACTTTGCTTGGTTGATTGGTATTGATTTTGGGGAGTTTAGTTAGGTTTATCCCACATATTTGAACATCATAAATCTTCTGTTGGGATGAACTAACAAGCTTAAAGATCTTTGCATTATCATTCAAGATTCCTATAGCTTTAATTTTGTTGTGCAAAATACTTTTCTATAAGCCAAAATATTTTCAAACAACTCTTGTGCTTGATACAATTTGAGAAAATATTTTTGAGTTCGTTTGAATAATATTGCTAGCATCTTTGAAACGCTAATTTGATATTGAAATTTCATATACTTTGTTTTCAAAGATTAGCTTGCTTGAACACTCTTGTACTTGATTGGGTATAATCATTATATTGAGTATAGATTGCACATATACACCATTGAGCTTACAGTTCCTACATATTTGGTGTGGATTGATTATCTTTTGCGCATATTGTAGTACATATCTGCTTAGTGTGAGAAGTATATTTTCGTGTACGCAAAAATTGTATTACACATTTGTTGTATTTTAGGCACGAGCCTGAAAAGGGAGACTAGCTCTTTTGAATAGTCCCGGATTGACTTAGATCCGATTGGGAAAGCTAAGTGCGTCATCCTGTTAAGGCGTGTTGGTTGATGTCAGCTCCTTGAATTGACCTAGTTGTAATCGGTACCACTCCACCCGTTAAGTGAGCCTTTAGTGGAAGCCTCAGGCTTGCGAGTTAAAGGCGGGGACGTAGACACAGTTGGCCGAACCCCGATAACATATCTTGTGTGCACTGTTTATCTTTTTGCAATTTACATTTCTCCACATGTATGTTATAGTTGGTGAATGCTGCGCATAATTTTAATTTTCGAACGTTATATTTATCAGCACATTTGGAACTGTACAGACAAACCCTAGGTTGCGAATATATTGCTGTTAGATTAGCTGAACCTAGGAATAAATTTTGAAATTCCAATTCACCCCCCTCTTGGGAATACACCAAAACTAACAATTGGTATCAGAGCCTCATTGCACTAGATTTAAACATTTTTTTAAAAATATTGCAATGGCTTAATTTGGTGTATCCCCATTCGGTGAGGGACAGTCAGCTTTTAGTCCTCTGTTGATTACACCGCCTGGAAAATTAGAATGTGCATAATTGTAAAATCTATGAATTGGAGAGCCTGACAGGTGATTGATAAGGAAATTTGAATGCTAGTAGAAAATGATATAAATTTGTTGCATGCAAATTCACATGTCATGGACATGCTATATTGTGCTTTAGATGCTAATATTTTGCTTGAGATTATGGCATGTACAAATGTGAAGGAGATCTGGGTTGAGCTGGAAAATAGATATGAAGAGACCCAGGAAAAGGAAACCATCACTCCAGAGATGTCATGTTCAGATGATCAGGGAGTGGTAAGTGATAGGGATAGTGCATTAATAGAACAAGAGGTATATGATTCTCACTCTAGCTCATTTGAGGATTCATGTGTTGAATGCTGTGTTACTATATGTGCTGAATACCATGATAATTTTGTTGATGATGCGTGTGATGATTCTTATGCTGAATGCTATGTTGTGTCATATGATGAATCATCTAATATTCCCTGTGATAATACTGTTGAAATTGCATGCAATGATTCATATAATAACTATGTCATATCTTATGATGAAGCATGTGCTGAATTGATAAATCAAAGCATGTCTTCGTATGAAAAGTTAGATAAAACTTTATTGAAAATGAATAAATTTCTAGCGAAGTCATCTAAGCAGAAATCCATTTTGAAAAATGAAAACAAAAGCATGGCAAAGCAATTAAGAAAAATAAAAGATTATTATGCCAACTTAGAAAAGAGAAAGATTAAGAAGATACTAAAAATTATCTGCTTAAAAGAAGAAATGGATGATTATTCTAGAGCTTCACTCGAAATTAAAAATGAAAAGAATAATCATAATAAACCCTTAAGAATTAAAAAGAAAAACATTTTCAAGAAAGGTTCATCTTGTAAATCCAATAGCTATTTTTATGCCTCATTGAGCAAAAATAAGATTCGTAAGCGTAAACTTTCACGTATTTACAAAACCTGCTTACATTATAAAAGAAAAGGGCACAACCGATTTACTTTCTCATCTAAAAGTGGCAGAGGGTTAGAAAAAGAAATGATGTGGGTAATCATGAAAGCAAACCCTGTAGGGTCTAAGGAAGATCAGATTCCTATAGAAATTGTATAAATATTTTAATCTTCCCTTAGTTCTTAGGTTTAGGGGTTGTGATGATTGTAGGCTTAGGGAGTGGTTCGGGGTTAAAATATATAAACCTAGTATCTACATTCACTTCCAAATGGACATGACATCTTTGCTAGGTAATTAATTTCGAATGCTTAACTCATGCTTAAGTATAACACCCTAAGTTAAGCCACTGTTGTCCATTGCACAAAATTGAGTGTTAGGGTTCCATTATATATCACTATACCCTAAACTCACTTTTGAATATGAAAAGCCTAAATCAAAATCAAGTCATCACTTTAGGCTTAAAGCACTATTGATCATAAATGACTAATATATATTGAGTGCTTCTCATAGCTATAACCAAATTAGAGGCATCCACTAGGGGATTGGTCCCTTTGAGTTTAAATTGTAAATACTTTAATTTTGGTTTAATCCTTCCATAGGAAATCTTTACCAAACCACGATCATATCAAGTATAGATTCATCATTTCCTTGGTTTGTATCCTTGTTCCAAATTGCAATTATATCTAAAGGATACTTTCCAATCACCAAAGAGCATTGTTCACAACATTCACATATCCTATATGCTCTTGGCCCAAGCATGGACATGATTACCATCACAGAAATACTTTGAAAAATGTCCTGTCTATCCTAAATACTCTTCTGTACCCATTAGTGATTTAAATTTACAAAGAGTATTTATGTATCTTCCCTTCACAAGCTCTCAAATCATTAAGTCATATTCTTTAGAGCTTTATGTACTTAGAGATGAGTTGAATGACTAATAAAATCACCTAGGTCTCAATCTAGATGAATGTATAAAATTCAAGTAGACCTATGCATGTGCAATTTTAAGTCGAAAGCCATTCTTGAAAAGAGGTAGACATAGGCTTAGTATACTTAAAGAAATATTCAATGTGACTTTTTGGTCTAATAAGCCTAAAGCATTCATGCCAAGTCTAAATTCATTGAAAATCTTAATAACCTTGGCTAAAGAAAGTTGATAATTAAGAAAAGGCATAAATTGAATAAGGGCATAACTCAAGGGGAGCATCTTTGTTTGATTCTTATATGAACTAAATGCTCTTATAATCATACTACATGCTTGAATGCTTTAATGAGCAACAGCTTGTGCTGAACTCAAATCTATCCTCTGCTTTCTACGATTTATATTCATTGATGGATGGATTATATTTTGTTAAGTTGTTGATTACTACTTGATTACATGCTTAGTCTAGAATGCCAACTGCATAGCTAATGTAGTATGTTGTGTATTGCATGCTAGTAGCAGATATAGGTTCTTGTGTTCCTTGAACTTAATTATAAATTGCTAAATTGAACCTATCAGGTACAGGTTTTATAGGAAAATGTCCGATTTACAGATGGCATGCTGCCGGAATTTTGTCAAGAATTTTTCCAAAATAAAACCTTGTGCTAAAGATGATTATGATAAAATTAATATTAAAATATTTTTTAAAGGATGAGTGAAACCAAATAGATAATTAAACTTCATCTTAACATAATCATCACCTGTTTAGAAAGGCTCAGATCCATCCCTATAGGAAGCGTATAAATGATCCATATGCATCACTTTTGTTTATTGAATATCAAGGCTCTTAAGAATACCCTAAACATTATATTCAGTGCTTAAAGGCTTATGATTTGATATGAAATGTTCTTGGGTCATGGACCACATAGCATGCCTTAATATATATTCTTTGATGCATTTATGGTTTATAGGGACAACTATATTAATTAAGTGATGAATGCAATTGACAAATACTTAGTATAATTGATTTTAAAGATTTGAATTGATGACTTATACTACTAAGTATAATGAAATAAATCTTTGGTTAGTATAAGTAGTTAAAGAATTTAAGCATGTACTCAAATTGAAAGGGGGAGCATCTATGCATAAATTCCTATCTTGTTTTGCTCACAAATATTTTTAGCTTAGATTTATTGTAAACTCACTGTGACATGTACTTAACCAAAATGATCTTTGTGAAAATCTTAAGTTGATATATATTTCTTTGCCACATGTTGTTTGTGTTTGTCATGCGATCCTTGCTTTAAATTATTTGACATCTTTAGAATCATTGTGGTTGTGATTTTCTGGTTATATTTTAGTATGTGCTTAATGGACAAACCACAAAACTTGTACTTGCTTGCTTTAAATTAAAATCTTATTTTTCGAGCAAGCAACCCCCAGCACCATTTTGCAAACATCATAAGGGGGATATATATTTATATATATACATATATATATTTATTGTAATACTTTATGGCAAGAACTATTTTCAAAACTCAAACTTTTTCTCTTACCTTATTATTATTATTATTATTATTATTATTATTATTATTATTATTATTATTATTGTTATTATTATTATATACATATAAGTTATAAAATTTGCATAACTGGTTCGATAATTTCATATGAAAATGCATGCGAACTTGTTAGACTATTTTTATGCTCAAACCTTCTTTTCGGTATCATATGTCGTGCGCCTTTAATTCAATATTTTCACGGGTCTTATGATATGTTTCAATGGCAATGGTTTGTGTATGCTTATGGTCTAACTTGTTTTTCATATCATTTAAATCATTTTAATAATCAGTTATATAGTTTGTGTGCTAAATTGCTAAATCTATCATTGTTTTATATACTATATGAATTTGTTTGTGCTATAAAATGCATGACTATCATATATCTTGCATGATTGATAGTTATATTTATATTTTTGAGAATACTGAACTGGTTGAGTAAGTAGTTGTGGATATCTTGTAAATATATTACTCAATCAGGTCATTTGTATACATGTATTTTTGGAAAAATGTTCTGTTTTCAAATGGCACACTATTGAATTTTTAAAAACCTTTTCCCAAACATATCTTGTATTTAGATGATTATTTGTCTATATGCTTAAATTTTTATTTAGACCCTTTTTACTGTTGTCAAAAGGGGGAGAAGTAGGCAAGTATTTGTCATCATCAAAAAGGGGGAGATTGTTGACCCTATGGGTCATACCCTGTTTTGATTATGACAAATACTCAGGTATTTAATGTCTGTCGAGTTGATGTGCAGGTTTATCTTGGTAACATCATATGATGGCACTCAGAGACCTGGAGGAAAATGAAGACCCTGAAGATCATTTATGTTGTAATTCGTTATTATTCGTTTGGGTCTGTAAAAGTAACATAGGAAAGGTCTATAATATTTAATGCATATCATGCATATAGGAACTGCAAAGCTCAAAGACCTTAGAACGACTCTAGGTTCGTACACAAAATCATGACTATAGATGGACCTTAGGGAACACCCTTCGGTCGACCGACACTGAATTTTTTTAGTGTCTTGAAAAAGGCCTAAAATGACCCTAGGACACTCACACATGCATATATATATATATATATATATATATATATATATATATATATATATATATATGTTTGGTCATTTGATTAATAGGGTGTTTGAACAAATTAAAAAGAATCGAAATGTATGAAAATTACATGTTCGGTCAACCAAACTCCCATGTACAAAAAGCTCCAGGTCGACCGAACCGGTGCTGGGTCAACAGATTGACCATAGCCCGATCGACTAAACTCACTTAGTTCATTTGAACCTGGTCGACCGAACCCCCCAGGGGTAAACTTAATTGACCTTCTGGTCGACCGAGTATAAATTGCATATCAACGCTCTGGTCAACCGAGTTCCCACGTGTGGGAACTCAACGGTCTGGTCGACTGACCGAGGTAGTTCAAAATGTCCCTGGTCGATCAAACCCGTAAAAAGGGAAAAATAGCCCTTGGACTTACAAGTCCGTCGATCGAAGTCATAGTTCATTTAATGCCCAGTAGACCGAACTTCAAGCACTTCGGTTAACCGAACTCATTTCGGTCGATCGGTGCTCTCGGGTTGCCCCATATTTTTTACCGCGGTTAATATGTTTAAACGGGGTTAATTTAATTAAATAATATTAAAACTTTTATAATAATTTCATATGGGTCCTAAACGGCTATAATTTCACCTTCGTCTATAAATATGAGTTCATTTGTATGGATTAAGCAGAGATTAAGAAAAATCATTAGCCAAAATTCTCTCAAACCCAAAATCCCATATTGCCTATAATACTTCTAAACACTCTCATACTTCATTCCATTGATTAATCTTAGCTTTGTAAGATTTCTTGCTTGGGTTACTGCTTAGTATTACTGCTCATACTTCCATTACTTTGCCTGGTTGATTGGTATTCATTTTGGAGAGTTTAGCTAGGTTTATCCCACAGATTTGAATATCATAAATCTTGTATTGAGATAAACTAATAAATTTAAGGATCTTTGCATTTTCATTACAAGATTCCTATAGCGTTAATTTTGTTGTGCAAAATATTTTTCTACAAGCTAAAATATTTTCAAACAACTCTTGTGCTTGATACAATTTGAGAAAATATTTTTGAATTGGTTTGAATAATATTGCGAGCATCTTTGAAACACTAATTTGATATTGAAATTTCATATACTTTGTTTACAAAGATTAGCTTGCTTGAACACTCTTGTGCTTGATTGAGTATAATCATTATATTAAATGTAGATTGCACATATACACTACTGAGTTTACAGTTCCTACATGTTTGGTGTGAATTGATTATCTTTTGCGCATATTGTAGTACATATCTGCTTAGTGTGAGAAGCATATTTCCGTGTACGCAAAAATTGTATTACACATTTGTTGTGTTCTAGGCACGGACCTGAAGAGGGAGACTAGCTCCGTTGAATAGTCCCAGATTGGCTTAGACCCGATTAGGAAAGTTAGGTGCATCATCCTGTTAAGGCGTGTTGGTTGAGGTCAGCTCCTTGAATTGACCAAGTTGTAATCGGTGCCGCTCCACTCGTTAAGTGAGCATTTAGTGGAAGCCTCAGACTTGTGAGTTAGAGGCGGGAACGTATGCACAGTTGGCCGAACCCTGATAACATATCTTGTGTGCATTGTTTATCTTTTTGCAATTTACATTTTTGCACATGTATGCTATAATTGGTGAATGTTGCGCATAATTTTAATTTCCGCATGTTATATTTAGCTGCGCATTTGAAACTGTATAGACAGACCCTAGGTTGCAAATATATTGCTGTTAGATTAGCTGAACTTAGGAATACATTTTAAAATTCCAATTCACCTCCCTCTTGGGAATACACAAAATCTAAAACTATACTTTTAGTTACTACAATTAAAGCTAAATCATACTTTCTGTTCTCTTACAAATACTTTTTTTTTTTCGTCCTAATAAAATCTAAAAGTTGGTGAATCTCCATTTTTTATATACTTGTGGATACGAGGTGCAATGCACATCATTTGTCTTGACAAATATGTTCAAAATAGTAATTAAATTGTGGGACTTGGTTTAAAAAATGGTGACTCTAACTTCGTATTGAATCCTAAAATTTAAATAATGTTGTAGAGAAAATTATCATATCTGGCCAAGATCTA
The DNA here is from genome assembly GCF_029873635.1 of Malania oleifera. Lineage (NCBI taxonomy): Eukaryota > Viridiplantae > Streptophyta > Magnoliopsida > Santalales > Ximeniaceae > Malania > Malania oleifera. The sequence continues at coordinate 34,835,534 of NC_080419.1, read as the reverse complement.
TCCTAGGCACAAAATTAGAATTATTTTTAATCCTAAATATTTCAAAAAAAAAAATTATGAATGAGGAGTAATTCATAACTTTTATTAATCAATTTCATTAAGTTTTAATTTCAGTAACTTTGCGCTAGGGAGCACAGATTTCGGACATTGGATTTGAATTTGTGCAGATTTAATTAGAACTCAATATAATTTTGTGTTGCATTCTGTCCGATTTATATATATCCAAATCCAAACATGGAAATCCAAGCTCTCACACAAAAGGTTAGAGTATTTTTGTTCCCCAATCTTCCATTCCATACCTCTTCACATCCCTCCCAAGATTGGAATCCTAAGGCCTCTAACATGGAATGCCCAAATTTTAACCACTTGAATTTCTCCTAAATCTGTTCTTGCTAACAAAACATAACTCAATATAATTTTTCGAATGTCAGTCTAATAATAATTTTTTTCTTTTGTATACAGTATCATAATAAATTCAAAGATTATATACATTTCTTAAATTTTTTTTCAAGATCTAAATTTAACTTTTAGTTATATTTAATTGAAAATAATTAGTTTAACAATTAAGAGTCAATTGAATTTGTTGGTTAGATGTACTAACTCATAATTACTTCATTTACAATCCAAATACAATTGAAATTGATCTAAAATTATATTATGGCATAGAATGCAAGCTTAATAAAAACACAAAAATCATTTTTTGGAGTGTCCTTCCCATCAAGGATCGATCCTTGATTATGTTACTACATAATTTGCGTTCAAACCAATGGAAGCATAATATAGCAATTTAACAAATTTACTAGGTTGTTTTAAATTAGGCAAACATTATAAATTCATCCAATAAGTAAGTGCGGGTTTCAAATGACTATATAATTTATTATTTAAAACATAAAGTATCACAAATTTTATTTTTTATTTAATTATTATAGGTAAATAGTATTAACCACAATGTCACATGGATAAACCCAACTTCATTTAATTTAAAGAGAGTACTAAACCTGAAAGGGAGGAGAGGAGCTATTAGAATACTTTATTCTTGACAATGACAACAAAACTCAGATAGTAACATTTTATTAAATTGGCAAAATAAAAAGTACTAATATTTGCCTTGGTACGGAACAACGACGAAGATATGTAAGCTTTATTTCAAACAAGAGGCTTTCGAGGCTCGTCTCCTCCATTGCTTGGGCTTGGGGCAAACTAGTGTCCCAAACCTGGGCTTGGGCCTTCAGGCAAGCGCGCTTCGATGTTTGGGCTTGGAGCATGTTGGTCTCCCATGCCGCCTGAGCTTGGGGCGGTAGCCAAGTTTTCACTAAACTTATGTAACCCACCAACTTCGAAGCGGGCTTCAATAATGAAAAACATGGAGCTTGCAAAGAGCATAACAAGCAAGAAGCTAATGAGAGCTCTTTGAGACATTGTCATTTGGGTAGTGACTAGAAGTTGCAATATTCAAAGGCCTAAAACGACTAGTGAAGTTGTGCTAAAAAAAAAAAAAAAATTACTCCTATTTATAGTGGCTGTAATTACATATCAACAAAATGATATTAGATTATAAAGTTAATTTATTTATGAAGACATGAAAGCAAAGGGAGGGAGTTGGATGCTGAAAAGCTGACACATGGGTGAAAACTTGAAAAGGAATTGTTACTATTACTTTCTACAAGCTACAGAACCCCTCACATGCTTGCCATATGATACAATATTTATTTTCGTAGTAGTGCATTTGGGTACCAATGTGTATTTATGTCTTCAAACTTTTTGGATGAAACAGACAAATTATTGGAATTTATGGCTTAAAGGAAGGTAGTAGACATTGAAACTAAAAAGCAAATACGCATGATTGGGGGCAGCAAAAGAGAGAGAGAGAGAGAGAGAGAGAGAGATGACATTCTATATTTGCATGTGCAGTAATTTATTTATGCTTTTGTGACGTGTGCACTTATGTTATTTGTTTATATCTTGCCATGCTATATGTTGGGATATTTACAATGGTCAAAATGATAATAGATTATTAGGTTAATTTATTTATGAAGACATGTGAGCAAAAAGAGGGAGTTGGGAGGTTCAAAAGGTGGTGAAAACTTGAAAGGGCATTTTCTATTATTTTCTTTTAGAGACTTGAGTTGTGCACAAGATGACATTAATTTATAATTGGACAAAAATTAATTAATTATAAGACTATGAATACTAATTTTGAATTTCATAATATATTTATTTTTAATATAAAAATACTTTTTGATTGTATAATTTTAGTTAGATCTAGCAAAATGGATAAAAATCCGTTAATCCGAACCGCATCCGACCCGTTTTAACCGACTTATAATTATCCACTTGCTAAACGAGTCGAATATGGTTTTTCATTTTCACATCCGCCCCCTTAGCGGGTCGGGTCGGGTTTATCCGGCGGATATTCGCCAACCCGCTTACAAAATTAACCTAGGAAAGCCCAACATGCTACAACCCAAACCCTTTAACCTAGCCAGCCCAGTAAGCCCACTGCCCAAATGGCCACACGGCCCACTACGCACACGCCCTGCTCAGCGCCTCACTACTTCAGCCCTTCCCACTCCCAAGTCACTCATCTGAATCTTTTGATTCTTCTTTCATTCTCTGCGTTCTCACTTCCCAGTTCCCGTTCACTTTTGTTTAGGGTTTCATACTTCAATTTTTCGACGCCGTCGTCGATTGCTGCCTATCGCTCGCAGAGCCTTGTGAGTTTGACAACCCTTGCCTTGCAGTGTTGCCACACTTTTTCCAGTTTGCTGCTTGCCCATCGCTCTCTCGCTCGAGTCGCTTGTCGTTTGATTCTTCTCTCATTCTCTGCGTTCTCACTTCTCATTCACTTTCGTTTAGAGTTTCGCTTTCGTCGTCGTCGACTGCCGCCCATCACTCGCTTGTTGCTTCAGCTTCACGAACCACGGAACTAGGTTCAATTCTCTCTCTTTTGGGGAAATTTGTCTTCTGAGTTCTGACCTCTGAGTCGTTTGTTGGTTTTTGATTTTTTGATTTTTCTTTTTCTGATTTTTAATTTTTATTTTTGATTTCGTTTTTGTAATTTTTGACAATAATACTAATCGGCCCATAAAATTTTGTCTTAAGTTGTATTTGGGGTAGTTGATTTTGAGCTTTGTACTTAGATGGTATTCAATATAATTTCACACTAAAAATATAATTCTACAACTTATTTGAAGAAAAGCAAATATGTGGGGAGAAAATTCAATCGTTGTTAAGAGTATGAGTTTTGAACTTATGATTTTAATTGTTGTGAATTTGAAAAAAAAAAAAGAAAAAGTCAGTGCAATTTGAGATATGTAATTTGAGAATTGCTTGGCCACTTTGTTGGTAGAGCAAGAGATGATGAGAAAATTCAATCGTTGTTAGGAGTATGAGTTTTGAACTTATGATTTTAATTGTTGTGAATTTGAAAAAAAAAAAAAAAGTTAGTGCAATTTGAGATATGTAATTTGAGCATTGCTTGGCTACTTTGTTGGTAGAGCAAGAGATAATGAGATAGCTTTTAAGAATTGCTTTCATTCAATCAATGTCTATTTTAAGGATATAAAATCATGATATAAGAAATTGATAGTTTAAAAAAATTAAAAGATGTTATCATAGTAATGTAAATAAGAATGCATCATAACATTGAATAGAGAATGATAATATCCTATTTTTAATATGAAAAATTGGGAATGTCTATTTTGAGATATTCCTCGGATTTGAAAATAGTTGTGTTTAAAGAAATTCGCATGCTTTAAGAACTGTTGTAATGTTTAGATTTTAGAGACTCACATGAGTCGCACGGTTCGAGTTTCTATTTTGAGTTGGATTGAGACTAATTTATTATATTTTAATGCTTACAATTTTACTTACATGAATCATGAGTTGTTAATTAGTATAAACGATTGAATGATTGATATAATTATTAGAAAAGTTAATACACAAACTAATCGCAAGTTGTCGTATACAACTTAAATTATTATGATATAATATAAATTATTAATAAAATTATATTTGAGTATGACGGATTATTCGCCCATCTGCCATGAATTATTCGATTCGAAACCGCCTAATCCGTCACTTAAACGAGTCGAATATGGATTATGATTTTTTCACCCAATAATCCGCCTTATCCGTCACGGATAAATCGACCCAATCCACTTTGTAAGGTCTAATTTTAGTGATTGAATAGATTATTAGGTGTTTTATTTTTGTGTTCAAAAGGTCGTCAAACGTTGACCGGTCCAAGGAGACCGTTTTTTTTTCTTTTAGGTCCGGGTCAGGACCACGTGGCACTTCCTGAGCGGTTGGGGGACCTTAGGGTGGGACCGTGACGTGGCACAATCGAGGGCGTTAATGGGGGAATGCCGATTGGTTGGTCTTGAAGAGGTCACGTAGCAAATCTCTCGTGGAGACGCGGGAGCATCAAGACATATTAACGAGGCGGAATCTGGGACGTCCAAAATGGGATCGATCGGACGGTTCGCAGTGGGTAGTAGGGATCGGTAATGGCCTGGGGACGGTGCGCCACGCGTCACTCGGCGAGCGGAGTAGACGGGCGCGTGTTGTCGGGGAAGCTTTGACGGCATTTAATGCCTCTGTCCCAACTATTCTGAGCCGTTGACGCATCACAAAGATTGAACGGCTGCGATCGGTACGAGGATGCTTAACGTAGACAACGTCTTCCATGGAGCAATCTGGATTATCGATGAGTGAGGGACTCCAACGGCCAGGATCGGGAGCTTGACTCAGCATTAATTGGGAAGGGGTAGTGGGAGACGCGTGTCAACGACCATTAACACTCCTGGCTTCATGCGATCTCAACCGTTGATGGGGATTGCTGATCCTACGGTGGCGCAGGAGACCTGCACGCGACTTGATCTGAGGGATCTGAACACGGCACGTGTTCAAATCGGACAGCTTCGAGGGGAGCCATATTTAAACTCAATTTTTTGCTTCGTTCATTTTTCATTTTTTGTTTTGAAAACTCATCCCCTCTCTCTCGTGTCTCCCGCTTTTTCTCTTCTTCTGTTCCTCTCTCTTTTGATACCCATTTTCTTTGCAACCTGGATCTCCAAGCACGAAACCTCAGGGTTTCATGTTTTTTCCTCCTCTATGCCCAACCTTGAACCTAGAAAACCTTAGATCTGCTAGTCTCCATCCTCTTAGATCTCTCATCCATTGAAAACCAAACAACTCAACGAATCCCTAGATTTTCAAACCCTCTCAATTTTTCCCTATTCATAGTGAGACAAATCTGAAAGCCTCATCTTGCTTTATCTCAGGTCTCTGAAATTTGAGATGAGGGAGCTATCCGAGCACCGGAGGGGCTCAGAGTGAGAGACCACTGGGTTCCGCAGGTTCAAGCCGGGGTGCATTCGAAGCAGAGAGTTAAGTCTCATTCTCTCTTTTTGTTTCGATTTTTGTGTTTGTCTTGTTTTTTTTTTTTTTCTTTTTTGGCGTTATTTTTATTTTGAAATTTGACATGTGTGCGCGTGGTCCATGAATGCTACTGCTCTGAAACGTTGCCTAGACACCTAGGGTTTTTGTCCTAGCAAAGTAGGTTTCCTGGCCTTAGGTGAAAGACGAGTGAAGTCGTCTTAACCCGATGAGTCAACTCAGGGTTTTACTTACACGAATCAACCCGGAGAAGGAGGTACAGTGACTCGGATGAACCCAAATGAGCCACGTAGGCTCAGGCACTTGTGGGGTTGAGGGAAATTGGGCTTTTGGCTTCTTTCAAATGGGCCTCAATGGTAAAGTCAGTAGGCTTCAGGTTGAGATTTTAAAAATGGGCTCTGGGATTTAATTTGAAAATGGGTAATGGGCCTATTTTGAAAATGGGTAATGGGCTTACTTTGAAAAATGGGCAATGGGTCGGTTTTTTTTAAAAGATGGGTGGTGGGCTTTGTTTACGAACCGGGTTCAGGGGCTGATAGGGTTTGAAGTTGGCTTCGGGTTGTTTAAAAGACAGGGCCGGCCCACTTCCATTTTTAAACAGAACCCGGGGTCTTCAAAACAAAGTACAGGGTGGATTTTAAAAATAGGGCCCACATGAGTTTTTAAAATGGGCCGGCCCAAAGGGAAAATAGGTTTGGCCGGGTTAATGGTGAGGATCCGGACTTGAGCTTGGGTTCAGGGGTCGAGGATCGGACCCAGGGGGACATCAGAGAAAGAGAACCCGAATTTAGGTTTGGGTTCAAACCAAGTGAGGGTTCGTTTTGGGTCGGATCGTTCTCAGGTTCACGCTCGGACCTAAGAAATGGAGAAAACCTGCATTCATTCACCTGCAGCACATAATCTGGCACGGGTTATCATCTGAGAATTTAGGAGAAGGGAAAATGATTTACCTAAGGTCTTGTACTCCTCCGGTTTTCTTCTTTGGCGGATGGGTCTGAGTTAGTCTAAATGTGAACTATCCCTCTGCTGCTTATCCTATGCTCCTCGGGTCTGTTGTGCCTCTGTTGGTGCTTGTTCCTCTCGAATCCCTCCCCTATTCTTTACACTATATAGTGCAGGGGTTCCCTCTGCTCTCGATTCCTGGCCCCAAACTCCACAGAATGTTACTGTGTTCCTCTCTTCCAAACTACCAGAAACTCTCCTCTGCTGTCAATTTCTGCAGGGTTTTGCTCCCCTTTTTCTCCTTTTTTTCGCAGAGTTTTTCTAAGCTCTTTTTGTTATTTTTTTCCTTGCTACAGTGCCGGGACTCCCTATTTATAGGGAATAGTTTTCCCCACACGTGTGACTGATTTTATTTCTTTATTCTGGGCTAACCAACTCTCCCTTTCCTGTGCTCAGGTGATCCTGAGGGTCCATGTGGCAGATGAGGAATGGAGGGCTTTCGGGATGCTTCCAGATGGCGGCACCAGGATGGAGGGAAGGGCAACCTTGGTTTATTTATCTTTTGTGATTTTCTTTTGCTATTACTAACCAATCTTATTTTGCTTCTCAGTGTGCTGAGGTGATCCAGATGTCAGCGCAGGAGAGGAGGGCTTTTTGGATGTCTCAGCTTGGCAAGCCCGGATTGGAGCATGGAGGGATTAAACACTTGTTTCTTCTTTTTTTATTTTGACTTTTATAATCATTATTGCGTGTTTGTTATGCTTTGTGTACACGTAGGTAACCCCGAGCAAATTTCCCTGCGGTTGTAGTTTGTACGGCTCCTTTGTATTGTGACCTTTAGTTACACGCTCCCTGTAACTCTTGGGACATTTATATTTCTGCATGCTTGTGTGTACATTGTACATATTCCCCAGTCATAAATTCCTTCTTGACCAATTTTGACCTGATCGGCCAAAGGAAATGGGATATGACTTTAATCCCGAGATAAAATAGGTTTTTTTTTTTTATTTTAAATTAAGACCCAATTTCAAAATAGGTCAAGATCTCACAGGCTTAAACCCAAATTTGAATGCTCCTGGACTTATGGACACCCCCAAAGACTCGATTAACTAAAATAATTCTTGGTTTTTGAAATTGGATTTAAAACTCAAAGGGCAAAACCAGTTTATGAAAAAAAGTGAGTAAAGTTAAATGAACATGTCCTATCACCATAGGGACTCTCAAATTAATTTTGGACTTTTGAAATTAAACTTGATGTATTAAGAAGAAAAACGGCTCCAAAATTGAATAACCCTCTTAGATCTAACATGAGGGCTCTAAACCTCCCCTATTTTTGTTTAGAAGAGCGAAGACTTTGAAATCAGGTGACCCTCAAGTCTAATCTTCAATGAGTTTAGAAGCTATAGGGTTCAGCTAAGGGGAAAATGGTTTAGAAACTTGCAGTATTAGAGGTGCTTCAAAAGGAATTAATCTTCAAACTCCTATATGACTCCAAAAAAGCCACGTTTAATTTTGCAACTAAAAGAGTTAATTAAAATTACCATACACAAATCCTAACAACTGACCTAGAATAAAAGATTTGGATCGAATGTTTACAAGAATCAACTCTAAACCACAATTTTGACTTTTTAGAGATTCGACTGAGATTAGAAGGACTCGAGCGAAGGATTAGGATCTTAATTCCAAAACTCGGGGTCATTCAGGGATCAAAGTCAACTCTTATTTTTCCTTGGAGTGGTCGGGTTAAAATTGGGGTGTCGACAGTTGTCCCTTTTGTAGGCTTTGTTGTTTCAAAGTAACAGTAGGAGCTCTCTTACATTATTTGTAGCAACAAGTCTGAAAAGATAAAAGATACTTATTTTAATCATGCCACACCACTGTTTAATGCTTATGGGTCAATCTGGGTCGTATTCATCAAATAGGGAGGGAGGAGATGACAGACAGAATTGGATGAGAAGGTTGTATTTATTTTGGATAAGTTAGTAGTTAGCAATTTTTGGTTAGAATTTAGGGGGGGGTGGTTAGTAATCTGTATCGGATGTAGGGGTTCAAACTAGAGAAATGAAGTGTGTCGGATATAAGAATCCGAGTTATGAGGGTGAGGTGACGGCGAGCTTCGGAATAGTCAATCTGAGCTTGCAAATCAAGGAGGGTGATGTGCCTCGGAATATTCAATCTGGGCTTGTGTATTACAAGAGGGTAACGGGCCTTGGAATATTCAATCCGGGTTTTCGCACCTCACAAGAGGTTAAGGGGCCTTGAAATATTCAATCTGGGTTTCCGCGCCTCAGGAAGGGATGACGTGCCTCAGAACATTCGATCTGGGCTTGTGCATCACAAGAGGGTAATAGGGCTCGGAATATTCAATCCGGGTTTTCGCGCCTCACAAGAGGGTAACGGGCCTCAAAATATTCAATCTAGGTTTCTGCGCCTCACAAGAGGGTAACGGACCTCAGAATATTCAATCTGGGTTTTCGCGCCTCAGAAGATGGTAACGGGCCTCAGAATATTCAATCCGGGTTTTCATGCCTCATAAGAGGGTAACGGGCCTCGGAATATTCAATTCGGGTTTATGCGCCTCACAAGAGGGTAATAGGCCTCGGAATATTCAATCCGGGTTTTCGCGCCTTAGGAAGGGATCCTCTGAATATTCGATCCGGGTTTTCGTGCCTCACAAGAGGGTAACGGGCTTCGGAATATTCAATCCAGGTTTCCGCGCCTCACAAGTGGGTAACGGGCCTCGAAATATTCAATTCGGGTTTTCGCACCTCACAAGAGGGTAACGGGCCTCGGAATATTCAATTCTAGTTGTCGCGCCTCAAAAAAGGGTAAAAGGCCTCGGAATATTCAATCCGGATTTCCGCGCCTCACAATAGGGTAACGGGTCTCGAAATATTCAATCCGAGATTCTGCGCCTCACAAGAGGGTAATGGGCATCGGAATATTCAATCCAGGTTTCCGCGCTTCAGGAAGGGATGATGTACCTTAGAACATTCGATTAGGGCTGTGCCTCAGAATATTCAATCTGGGTTTCCGCGCCTCACAAGTGGGTAACGGGTCTTGAAATATTCAATCCGGATTTCCGCGCCTCAAAAGAAGGTAACAGGCCTTGGAATATTCAATCCGGGTTTCCGCGACTCACAAGAAGGTAAAGGGCCTCGGAATATTCAATCTGGGTTTCGGCGCCTCAAGAAGGTAACGTGGGCCATGCCATGAGTGATAGAGGATCATTCAGGCATAGGCTACCGCTAGTTTTTTTTTTTCTTTTTGGAAAGATATCTTTCTAGGTTTGAAACAGAGTTATCCCGTTGGGGATGATCAATTGGGATCAAAACCTGAGATCCTTTGGAAAATGTCCTCAAATGCAGGGCTCTGAGTTACGCCACTAGGGATGATCAATCAGGAGCTGAACCTCGAGATCTCTTGGACAATGTTCTCAAGCGTAGGGCTCAGAGTTACTCCACTGGGGATGATAAATCGGGAGCTGAATCCAAAGATCTTTTGGGCCACAAGCATTCAAGTGCGGGGTTCTAGGTTCCAAAAAGTTGCCCTACTGGGGATGATCAATTGAGAGCCAAACCTCGAGGTTCTTTAGCCATTTTAGGTTTACCGTTTTGAAGCTCAAAAACCAATGCCTCAATTGGTTCCTAGGGTCGGCTGCCCCAATCTCTAAATATGTCAATCGGTGTCCGGGGTTGGTGGTCCCAGTTTCAAGCATTGTCAAGACAAGGATGGTTCACTCAGGGATACTAAAAGATTATTCAAAAGCCCACTCTACAAAATAAATATGGATGAAATGATTTTTGTGGCTATATGTATGAATGTTACTAAATTGTGATGCTTGAATGCAGGGGCATGTTGTTATATATACATGATGCCTGTTACATGATATGTCTGTATGCCACTATCTATAATGCGAATGTCTTTCCTTAAATGCATGAATGCATGAGGATGCATGACCTTTCTTCTCCCAATGTGACTGCAGTCCATAATTCAATCTCGGATCTTGGCCACATTTTTAAGTTCCAGTCTGGTATGAAGGAACTTGACTTCGCTCTAATGGAACTCAAAAACTACCCCGGTTTCATTCATCGGCCACTGATCTTTGCTATGTGCTCAATTCGCATTCTGACGGGAAAACGCCCAAATTGGGTCCAATGGGACAACCCCAGTTACATTCATTGGCCACTGAGCTTTGCTATGTTTCAGATTCCAATATGGTCTCGAAATCAGTCCCAGTGTCTTCTTGCCACTAGTTCTGGCCATTTTTTTAAATTCGACAAGCGCTCAACATTTGCCCCAGTGTTTTCTTTCTACTGATCCTGGCCATCTTTTTGATTCAACAGGCATTCAAAATCTGCCCCAGCGTTTTCCTTCCATTGATCCTGGCCATCTTTTAGATACAACAGGCGCTCAAAAATTTGCCCTTGTTAAATTGGTATGCTGGAGGGGCTGTTCGTGGTCGCTGGAGTTGCAGCAGTGGCTCGCGGCCGGAGAAGATGGAGCTGCTGCGAGTGCTCTGTGTGACTGGTGTAGGAGAATGGTAGGGAAGGTTGCCGTAGGGGGGGGGGGATCTCGGCAGTGCTGGCCGCTGCTGCTGGTGTGGGGCGTCTCGGGTTCCTGTGGCTGTGCAGAGAAGCACAGGAGGGGCTGGAGAAGTTGGTTGGAAGGCTGGCTCGTCTGGGATGTTGGCAGTGTTGTAGAGGGTCTCCGGCGGTTGCAGAATGGTGCTCGCCGGGGTTGGTTCTGAGGTGGTCGGTGATCCCGTATGGCCGGAATAGTGGCGAGATGGAGTTGCAGAGGTCGCCGGCTTGCAGCAACCGGAGTTTGCTGTGTCGTAGGAAGGCGATCGGGTGATGAAGCTGTTGCTCGGAACAGAGAGGCGTGGCGGCTGTGCGTGAGAGAGTTGCTGGGCCTGTGCGCTGCCTTGCTGTGCAGAGGAGAAAGGCTAGGGTTTTTTTTTGGTTTCTTTGGCCATCTGTGCGCTGCCCCCCCGGAGAGAATAAGAGTTGTCTCCTTATATAAAAAGTTTTTTGAAAACCCTAAAGAAAAAATTCCTTTCTTGATTTTATTTTATTTGATTTTTTATGCTTTTGGTAATAATGAAAAAGGAAATAATATTAATAATAATAATTATTATTATAGTAATAACATTCATAAGGTAATAATAGTAATAAATAATAATAATAATACTACTAATAGTAAATAATAATAAATAATTATAGTAAAAATAAAAATGAAGACAAAATAATAATAATAATCATAATAATATTAATATTAATAAATAAAGTAATAATACTATTATTAAAAGTAATAAATAATAATAATAATAATAATGATAACATTACTAAAAATAATAAAAATAAAAATAATAATAAAAAATAAATAATAATAATAAAAAAAAATAAAAAATAATATATCAAAAATAATAAAATAAATGAAAAATAAAAGTAATTATAGTAAAGTAAAAATAAAATAAAGATAATAAACGTACTAGTAATAATAATAAAAAATGAAAAATAATGATAATAATGATAATAAAAACACAAGCAAAATAATAGTAAAGTACTAATAATATAGGAAAATAATAATAATAATAATAATAATAATAATAATAATAATAATAATAATAATAATAATAATAATAATAATAATAATAAGAGGAGACCCCTTGTTCTATTTGGTTAGGGCAAAAATAGGGTGTCTACAGGTATGTGCTTGCTCTCGGCCATGTTTTCAAATTTTATTCAATCATGAAGGTACCCAACTTGACTCCGATGAGACTCAACACAAAATCTGCCCCGTTTATATGCATCTGTAACTGATCCTGGCCATATTTTCAAACTCCACTCAAGCAAGCAAATTTCTGAATTGGCTCTCTTGAAACTTGACATGAAATTTGCCCCAATCGAAGCATTTTGTGACGGGTCCTGTTCATCTTGCATTTTCTGAACAAGGGGTTTCTTTGGATTGCGTCCTTGATGTTTTAAAATTGATTTGAAATTTAAATGAATGAACGTACAATTAGATAACTTAATCTCATTAGGGATATGAGTGGAATGCTTAAGCTTGCTCTTCCGTGCTTGCTTAACAGGAAATGACTTTACCAGAATTTTGTAGCTTTGCTACTGGCTTAGGGAATCACATCAATGAGCCAATCCCCCTTTTCTTTTCCTTTTCATTGACCCCTTAACCAGAGATTATTTCTTGTTCATATCGAAATTTCTGTCTAGTGTCTTATTGAATATCTGATCAATATTCTAACCTCAGGGTGGACTTTAAGACACGAGATGAAATGTAGGCTAGGGATTTGGGTTTCAACAAGAATAAGGAAACCAAGGCTCAAAAATCTCATCCCATAATAACAAATTTTGCCCCAGTTTGGGACGCAGTATTCGCAAAGTGTTGATCGAACTTGTTATTTGAACAAGCTGCCTACGTACCTTTTCAGGATTAGGTTATTACGTAGTTCAGATTCAACCCCAAGTCTGACAATTCATTTGAGACGACAATGTATGGACCAATCTGGTCAGGTATTTCATTTGGACCGTAATGTGGGCGTAGGGTATTGGTTAGAGAAAAAAGGGTACAATATGGCTCAAATTTTTCTGATCTGAAAAAGGATATTCCTTGGTCAAAGATCACATCTTAAGCATGTCCCTTTTCATTTTCTTTCTTTTTCTCCTTTTTCTGCATTTTCCTCTTTTTTTCTTTCCCTTTTATGAAGGATTTTTTTTAAGCATTATGTTCATTGGGAGCTCAATTGAGACTCTACTCTTTTTAAACTGCCCCAGTGTGGGATGTGATCATTTGACGGGCGAATCAAGAATTGAATTCTTTAGGCTCAAGAGGGCTGACAAGGGATTTCTTCTTCGACCTTCTTCTGGGTAGTAGAAAGAAGGCCTGCCATCCTTTTGGTAGTGACCATCGCCTCAAATGACTTGTTAAACCCTAGGAAATCCAAACCCAAGTTGAATTTTGGAAAAATGACTTTTAAGAAAAATCTGATTTAACATTTAGGCTCAACTTGGTTAACAAATGGTAAATCATTGTTTATTTCTTTATGGAAAAACTGGTCGACCAAAGATGGCCACGCCTCATTTGATCAGAATATAATCATTATACTCTTTAAGGCATTGATCATGATTTGGAAAATGAATACAGGAGACTTTGTTCATTGCTTTTGTCGAGCAAATGTAAAGCTTACCAACCTTTCTTAAAATGGCTCCCAGACCATATCTCGCAGTGGTGTCCTTACTAAATTTCAACTTGGAGGTTTTTCCTTCAAATTTTTTTCTTTTTTTTTTTTTGTTTTTTTTTTTGGTGCTAACTACGGGCTCCAAGTCCTTTGTTCTGGTAAAATCATTTCCTGTGTCAAAGCACAAAAACGCAAGCAAAAGTGGACAAAATTTGAAATAAGGTGATGTGATGAGACTGAAATGCATTTCATTTAATTCAAATTCAAAATAATTAAAACAAAAGGGACCGATGGAAATGCCCATCTTAGCACATGACTCATTTTCGACATCATTTCTAATCAGTCCTTCGACCAATGGCCTTAACTGTGCCCCCAGCTATGATTAAGTAACTGATTCCCCTGTATACCGGGCTTTTTGCCATCAAATGCCAACCATCCTGCATTTCTTAGTGATTGTACCTTGTGCTTAAAAGCCCAGCAGCGATCAATGGTATGACCAGGGGTGTTGGCGTGGAATGCGCACCAGGCATCTGAATCATACCATTGCGGGAGGGGGTGCCATTCAGGTATGTCGGGGATGACTGAGACGAGCTTTGCTTTGAGCAGTTGAGGGAACAATTCCAAGTAGGACATAGGAATTGGTTCGATCCTATTAGGACTATTTTTATGTTTCTGAACGTCCGGATGGATGGGTGTAGGCCTGGAGGAACTAATCAAAGGCCTTGCGCCTGCTCGTGCTATCCGTTTAGTGCTAGGTCCGAAATTGTTTCTAGGCTCGCGGTGCTGGCTCCCCTGACAATGCCTTCCTTGGAATATCTGGGCTTCTTTGCCCTTCTTTATTTTGTCCTTTCTTGGAGGGTTTTATTCTGACTCAGTGTATCTTGCCTGCCTAGTATTGGTTGCCCCTTCAATTCTTCCTTTTGTGACTGCCCAATCAGGACCATTTCGAGGGGTGCCTCTAGGGAAATGGATGACACATTTCTTTTCGATAGGGTCGTCACATGGATGAGCCGCCTTCCCTTTTTCAGTCAAAGGGCAATCCTGCGCTATCGTTTCTTTCCTTTGATTAGAGTGCTCGCTCGTCCTCTCCTTCATGCTCTTTGTAGTTAAAGTTGCATCATGATTGTATCCAGTAACAAAAATGCGAGTCAAATTCTCCCAGGTGCAAACTTTTACTTGGTTACACCATGCTAGAGCCTCCCTGGTCAAGCTTTCTTAGAACAAATAGAAGAGCAGATCATCATTGTTGGCATGCGTAGCCATCCACCGGAGATATGTTTTTAAATGAGCAAATGGGCACTCGATCCCACTGAATTTCTCAAAGTTTGGCCTCTAGATCTTCGGAGGAGAAATCAAATCGGACCCTAAATCAAGGTTACCAGTGTCTATTGAATCGAAAACACTTGTTCCTTGCAGAGCTTGCAACTGTCCTTTCTCCCCTTTCTCTTCATGATTCACTTCCAGAATGGCGGTTTGTTCTTTACTTACTTCTTTAGCCCTTTCCCCTTCTGACAATGCATGGACAGCTTTCTTTGGTCGGAACTCTGGGTCCTGAGTCTCTAAGACAAATGTGTGCAAGCTTGGGGCCCAGACCAGCTAGCAACTTGGTTGGTGATGATGGATGTTCGCTAACAGGGGGATACAGAGGCTCGCTCCCAACTGCCTGTTCTGGAGCTTGCGTGGTCTTACGTAAAGAGGCAACCATCTCCATTAGCTTATCCACCTGATTCTTAATCTCTTGAACATCTCGGCGAATATCCTCCTGACCTTGTTTGAGAGCCCTTACATGGTTTTCCAACTGACTCCACATGATCCCTTCTTTCTCTAGGTATTGTATAGGTGGATGCAAGTCTCAATTGTTGTAACCAGGCTTGTTTCCTGCTTCTGCACAGATAACCAATTCTTCGGGACAATGTATGCATGAGTTGCCAAAAGCATTAAAATAGCCTTCATTAATTCACGAAATGGGTACATAGACAAGTTTCTTATCCCTTTTTCCATTACAACCATATCCATTTTAGCTGTGCTCAGGACCCTTTCTCTGCAAGGTTGAGTTGGTCTGAGCCTCATTTCGAAGTTCCCCTCTCAAGGCCATTACTTCTTCTTCTTCTTCTTCTTCTTCTTATATGCATTGAGTCCTTTTTCTCTTCGCATCTTCTTGGCACCCAAGGTTCATCTGGCGTTCCCCATCTCTTGTTCTTTTGGCGATAAGCTCTGCCTTCATGAGTCCTTCTGGCCCAAGTTGGCTTAGGGATGCTCCTAGCGAGATTGCTACGATTTGAGGGTTAACTCGGTTGATGATCCAGCTGTCATAACTTCCCCGTGTTTCTATCAGACGCTCACCTGAATTGATGTTATAGACAGTTCTCCATGCAACTACAAATTTTCCAATTAACTTATGGGCTTCTTCTTGCTTGTGATCAAAATCTGATTCACTTAGCCCATGAGTCATTGGTATGAACTGGCTAGAACTCACTTGCCTCCTGAACATGAGGGGAGCATATGCGGTCCCTCCCCATGGGCCTAGTAATGGGACCCACGGGAAGTTACCACACTGGTAGACCATCTCAAAACTTCCCGTTCATGGCGCCATCCACAAAAATCCTTTAGTTTTCCAATTTCGCATTCTTTCGGCCCATTCTCCTTTACTCGAGTGCTGCTCCCATGAAGCCTTTTCAAAGTCTATTTGTGAAATCCGGAGTCTTGAGTACACATGATGAAAATGGTTCTCCTTGCACAGCACCTGACTCATGAACCACACATAGAACAATGGGACACAACACTTCAATCGGCCCTTTCCTTTAGGTCGGCAATAAGCCAGAGATCGGATTGTTTCTGCTAAGATGGCTAGCACTGGATTGACCCCTTTTTGAACTTGGGCCACAAAAGAGACAACTCCCTGATCGATGGCCACTATTTCTTTCGGGAAGATCAACAACCCGTAAATGGCGAGGGCCAGTATGGTCATATGACTTTTTTATGATTCTTCCGGCTTCACCAAAGCTTTCAATACTTCCTAGGAGATGGCCTTAGCATCCTTCTCGACTTTGTCATTCACTCTTTGAGCCTTAACACCTGTTACCCTACTTAGCTCTTTTCTGAATAAGGCAACAGGATTAGGCATATAGACTTTGTAGCTCTTTGGCAAGTTTAGCAGAGATACATATTCTTCTATAGTAGGAGCCATGTCTACCCCTTCCATGGTGAAGCAATGATAAGGAGGGTTCCAAAACTCTGTTAGGACGTTCACCACATCATGATTGACAGTTATATATAGCAGGAAGCCCATGTGAACATACAACTTTGAAAAATGCAGTCGTCTCTCAGCTGTCCAATCAATCCAGATTTTCCTTATCTTCTTCAGGGCATTAGTTCGAACATCCGGTTTGACCCGAGCTGGAAACTCCTTTTCTGAGTTGTGATTCAGACTATCCCCGTGATGGTTCTACTAAGCTTCGGAATAAGCCTGGACCATGATCTCCTCTTCTTTGCATATTGCCATGGGACCTATCACGAATTAAATTCGGGTTATCTTAGAGTTTTGGCAACACAATGATAAGTCTGTCATGCATGGCTATGCGTGGAATGATGGATGTGGTGCATGCAATGCAACCTAAACAACCACTTTGCCAGAATTTTGAAAAAGCCTTTTCAACTAATGAGAGACTTCAAAATTGCACCGACCCTCAATGCACATTTATTTTCCTCGGATGACCCTAAAAGGTTGACCTTGTTTGCTAGGTATGCAATTCTATACTCAATCATTCACTTCCCTAGTGAGGACCTAGGCACCTGGGTTTATTTAAAAGAAGTCAAGCCCGGTTTGCTTAAAAAGAGTTAGGCTTGGAAAAAATGTTGACCTAGATTTTTAGGCAACAGAACCGAAGCCCATCTTTAAAAATCTAGATTTGGCTCTTTGAAAATTGGGCTTGGCCGAGTTGTTTGCACGTTTAGGAAAAGGTTGGCCCCAGGTTATTTGAAAAAGATTGGATTGACCCACCTTTTTTAAACATGCTTAAATCAAATGTTTTATTTTCATGAAGAATGGGTAGTGGTCTCACTATCGAACTTCTCAAAATATTGGCTAAGTGGCATGGATGCCTAACATGAATGCAGAATATGCAACACAACACAAGGAATTTCAAGATAGATATACAACAGGCATAGATTACAATATATGGAGAAGGATGTGGCCTTTGTCCTAGCCCCGGGGTAGGTATATACACGGGGTTCTCTGAGGCTCTATCTTAAGTTGGGGATTTTGGACAACCATGTGTGGGTAGGCTCTAATCCCTATTAACAACAGGTCCCTAGCATGAAACTCCATCCTCCCTCATAGAGGTCCTGACAAAGTTCAAACTGGGTGGAGTGGTTCCCGCGCCCCCAAGGACCATGTCCCATGAGGGCTAACGGTACTGTGCTCCTTTATATTCCTAAAGGGTAAAGCCTGGGTAGAAGGCTGTGAAGGTGTGTGAATTTACAAGCTCATCCTAATCCCATTATCCCCACATTTATTAGCATGCTTATTTGAACACAAAATTCACAATTAAAGACATGCTTAAGAAAATAGCAAAAGAAACAAAGCATCATGCTTATTTAGGATATTCACAACTAATCACATGCTTTGCTAAAACAATCAATACAAATCACATGCTTATTCAAGTTCCAGAGCAAGCAAAGCATTTATGATTAATCTGATATGCACAATTATCCAGATATATGCAACCAAGTCATCCAAAAACTGAAAGGGAGTACTCTCAAAGGCTTATCAAATTTGAATTTCGGGATAATCTTCAACTAATCACTAGCTCGACACTCAAGTGTCCCCAACGGAGTCGCCAAGCTGTCGCAACGTCCTGGACCCTGCCAAGAGAGAACTGCTCTCCGAAAAAAATGTGGGTTTGGCTTGCGAACTGGGAAAAATGGACGTGTGATTTTGAAAATATGATTTTTCAGGGAAAGCATGTATGAAGGAGTCGCAACTAACCTTTTGAAGTGCAGTTAGAACACTTGATTGCTACCCCGTTAGGGGTAGAATCGGTCTGTGTCACCAAAATCGGGCTCAAGAGTATGGTTACACGAGGTATGGTATTAGCACCCCCTACACGCCCGTTCTTATGAATGGTACCAGATTAATAAAAAATTATCCCAAAATAAATCTAATAAGCCATGGAAAATTGCTCCCTTTCAAAAATCGAAAGAATCAAAATACTATATAGGTATTCTCTCAGAACCGGGGCAATCCAATACTCTGAAGAGTCCATGCCCTTGGTTACAATAATCGGAAAGGAAAATCAAAAATAGGATACAAAATACGCTCCCGGAGATTTTGAAAGCTGTAAGTTTTTCTAAGTAGGAAAATACTATTTCGGGAGGTTTTTGAAGTTTGTTAGGGATGAAAATGATTTTCTGTGCTTAAAAAAATATTTTTGTGATTTTTCCGGAGTGTGAAAACATTTTTTCATGATTTTTGTGATTTTTCAATATTTTTCCTGAACTTTCAAAATAACACAAATAAAATTAGTGGAAATCAAAATGTGAAAATATTTTTGGTATTTTTGATAATTTTGTGATTTTTTTGAATTTTCTGGATATAATAATAGTATACAAGAGAAATGGAGAAAACCGAGGTGAACCTGTCTCGGGAGTGGTGAACCGGTCAAATGTTGACCGGTTTGAGGGGAAAACCGGTTTAAGGTCTTGATCGAGACCAATTTGTCAACACGTGTTGCCTAACGTGCGAGCTATGTGTTCATGTAACACCCCGACCCCGAGGGGCCTGGGATATTAACTTTTTACTACTGATTTACAGCGGAAGCAAAATAAACTCAATTTTTATTAAACCAGAGCGCTAATATTTCATATTACAATCACTTATTTCAAAAGAAGAAAATTACACAAACGTAAATATCTGAAATCATACTATATTTCTAATTAAATCTTTATTTTTCTAATCCCCACCCGCATGCTTGCTAAGCCTGATTTCCGACATTTCCTTCAGAGTTATCTGAAATAAAATATGATTGGGGTGAGACGATGCTCAGTAAGTAAATAAGATTATTATTAGTGTGTGGCCAAAATGAGCTTTTAAAGAATTTCGTAAAACAATATTTAATACTATAACTTCAAGACTGCTTTTAGAATAAACATAAATTTAAAAATTCCTGCATAAAACTTTTGTCATCAATTTCAATAGTAAATTTTTATAATCATATACTATAACTGTTAAATTAAACTTTTAACTTTAAAACTGTAAAAATATTTAATGATAAACATACATATACTTTTCCTTATACGTTTTCCTTAGATCGTCATTTAAGCACCAAAATGATCATTTTCACGTAGACTTACACTTTTCCTTCAAATCATCAGTAACTGTGTACACGTAATTAAATATGTATAAACACATATTATAAAAACCACCCTTAGGCCTGTTTGCCGTAAGTCATGTTTACCCCCATGACTGGGTTGTGCGGTCCGAAGACTGGACTTAGCTGGCTGGCCAACCAAACTAAATCAACGTACGTAAACTTTAAGTGAGATTTTCCTTATTAAGTCCTGGTCCGGAACCAGGTGTGCACTCAGGAGAAATCCACTAACATAAATAATCACTCTGTAAACAGTGTGGGTGCACTCTGATCCGTATAAACTTTAAGCTGCGGTACCGAGCATCTGTAACTTTGAACTTTCGTTGCCATAAGGGGTTTGAAAATCATCTTATTATAATTTATGCAATTTAAAATAATATCGTGAAAATCTCATCTTTACTCATATTTACATAAAAAATGTAACGTAGAAATAAACTCATGCCACACAATTTTTGTGTTAAAAATATATATAATTTTATTTTTGAATAGAAAGAAATGCTGAAAATTTACCCGAAGGAATTGGAACATTTCTTAACCCAAAAATAGATGCAAGTATATTAAAGATAGAACTGGTATAATTAAATATGCGTAAAAATAAACTCATGGAAATTTTTTGGAACTAAGTAACATAATTAAAATTTACGTACAAAATAAGCTCGGGTATGAATTTAAAATAAAAAGAAACTAACATAATCAAAATTTACTTACCTTCTTCTTTTACCGTGTGCTACGAACACAATAACTATCTTTAAGATATGAGATCGGAAAGAGTGGGTGAGTGAGAACTTACTCAAAATTCTCACTCCACCACAAATTCTTTCACTCACTAATCCTTCTCTTCCTTAGAAAATTGTTGTGAAAAATGAAGGTTGAGAGCTCCCTATTTATAGGAAAATTTTGGGGAAGAAATGGAATTTATAAAAGTGTGGGGAAATGGGTGAAATTATAATTTTTAAAAATTAAAGAATGGGCAAGGAATGGGTAAGGTATGGGTTGAGTATGGGATAGGGATGGAGGCCATGTGGGAGTGCTTGCCACCATTCCCACTAAATAATTTTTTTTTAATTAATTACTTACCTAATTAATTAATCAATAACTTAATTAATTATTCTATTATTTTATTATTTTTTTTTCTAATCATTATTATCATTATTATTATCATTGTTATTAATTTTAAACTACTTTTAGTATTTATTTATTTTATTATTTATTTTTGAACAAGAATTAAATTTAAATTTTAAAAACTCATGTGGGCCCCACACAACTTCGAGACCCGAATGGATCCTACGTAATTCGAATAACTCTTATACGATTTTATGCATCCTACATAGCTTTAAGACTTGTGAAAACCTCCATACGGCTTCGGGACTCATGTGGGCCCCACACAGTCTTGTGGGCCCCGCATAGGATACCTATATTATTATTATTTTATCATATATTTCTACAAATTATATCAGTTAAAATATTATTTTATGTACTTATTTACGTATATAAACAGTGTCTTGTGGCTCCGGGACTCATGTGGACCCCATATAGTCTTGTGGGCCCCACATATGATACCTATATTATTATTATCTTATTATGTATTTCGACAAATTATGTCTGTCAAAACACTATTTTATGTATATATACTTATTTACGTGTACAAATAGTGTCTATCCTGTTTATCCTATGAAATTCCATTTTGACCAGGCCAACCTCCAGGGAGCGACTGAGCCGCAATGGTCTCTGAGCACTCGCTAAGACAAGGTCTTTCTTAGGCATCAAACATGGAATCAAGGATCCTACAGAAAAACACTTCTGTATTAACTTAATGACTATTTTTATTTTTTTATTATTATTGTTATTTAATAATATATATATATATATATATATATATATATATATATATATATTTTTGGGTCATCACAGTTCAGGTGTATGCTAGCATGTATGAATGATGTATGGTGCTTGTGTGAGCATGAATGCATGATCGTGTGCTTGCATGGATGAGCGTGTGCATGAACGCACGTGCATTCATGAATAAGCACACACATGAATGTGTGCACATGCGAGGATGTGTACACACACAAATGTGCACGTGTATTAGTGAGCGTGTTCAAGAATGTGTGCATGCACGATTGAGTGCATGCATGGATGTGTGTGTATGCATGGGGGTGCACATGTGTGAATGTGGGTGTACATAAGTGCATGCGTGCATGTGTGCGTGTGAAATAGTGTGCACGTAGATGTGCGTACATGTGAGGGTTCATGAACGCATGCACGAATGAGCATGTGAGGGGTGGCATGCATGCATACATGAGTGTGTGGGTTTGCATGAATGAATGTGGACATGCAGAGGTGTATGTGTGTAAGAGTGTTATGAACGAAAGTGCATGTGTATGGGTGTGTATGTGCATGCGTGTGTGTGAAAAATGGGTAGAATTATCTTACTGTATTTTCTCGAATTTTTCTCATTTTCTGGCATTTATTTGATTTTTTAATGAATCTTATTTGAGAGAAAAGGAGCATTTATTAAAAAAATAAAGTAAATTAAAAAATCCCATAAACCGGTGAGTACTGGTTCGGGGGGAAGAATAACCGATCAAACATTGTCTGGTCCAAGGAGACCATTTTTTTTTTCTTTTAGGTCCGGGTCAGGACCACGTGGCACTTCCTGAGCGGTTTGGGGACCTTAGGGTGGGATATGTGACGTGGCACGATCGAGGGCGTTAATGGGGGAATACCGATTGGTTGGTCTTGAAGAGGCCACATAGCAGATCTATCGGGGAGAGGCAGGAGCATTAAAACATATTGACACGGCGGAATTTGGGACGTCCAAAATGGGAGCGATCGAACGGTTCATAGTGGGTAGTAGGGATCGTTAATGGCCTGGGGATGGTGCGCCACGTGTTAGTCGGCGAGCGGAGTAGATGGGCGCGTGTTGTCGGGGAAGCATTGAGGGCATTTAATGCCTCTATCCCAACCAATC
Source organism: Malania oleifera (assembly GCF_029873635.1). NCBI lineage: Eukaryota > Viridiplantae > Streptophyta > Magnoliopsida > Santalales > Ximeniaceae > Malania > Malania oleifera. The sequence continues at coordinate 34,812,655 of NC_080419.1, read as the reverse complement.
TGAGCCGTTGACGCATCACATAGGTTGAACAGTTGCGATCGATACGAGGATGCTTAACGTTGACAACGTCTTCCGTGGAGCGATCTAGATCATCGATGAGCGAGGGAATCCAATGGCTAGGATCGGGAGCTTGACTCAGCATTAATTGCGAGGGGGTAGTGGGAGACGCGTGTAAACGACCATTAACAACTCCTAGCTTCATGCGATCTCAACCGTTGATGGGGGTTGCTGATCCTACGGTGGCGAGGGAGACCTGCACGTGACTTGATCTGTGGGATCTGAACATGCCACATGTTCAAATCAGACGGCTTCGAGGGGAGCCATACTTAAACTCAATTTTTTAGTTTTCTTCATTTTTCATTTCCTGTTTCAAAAACTCATCCCCTTTCTCTCGTGTCTCCCCCTTTTTCTCTCTTTCCGTTCCTCTCTTTTTTTATACCCACTCTCTTTGCAACTTGGATCTCCAAGCACGAAACCTCAGGGTTTCGTGTTTTTTCCCCCTCTATGACCAACCCTGAACCTTGAAAACCTTAGATCTGCTAGTCTCCATCCTCTCAGATCTCCCATCCATTGAAAACCAAACAACTTAACGAATCCCTAGATTTTCAAACCCTCTCAATTTTTCCCTATTCATAGTGAGACAAATTCGAAAGCCTCAACTTGCTTTCTCTCAGGTCTCTGAAGTTTGAGACGAGGGAGCCATCCGAGCACCGGATGGGCTCAGAGTGAGGGACCACTAGGTGCCAGACCCAAGTGCAGGCTCAACCTGTGGTGCATTCGAAGCAGAGAGCTAAGTATCATTCTCTTTTTTTTTTTTTTTTTCGATTTTTGTGTTTGTCTTGTTTTTTTCTTTTTCTTTTTTGGGGTTATTTTTATTTTGAAATCTGACATGCGTGCGCGTGGTCCATGAATGCTATTGCTCTGAAACGTTGCCTAGACACCTAGGGTTTTTGCCCTAGAAAAGTAGGGTTCCTAACCTTGGGTGAAAGATGAGTGAACTCGCCTTAACCCGATGAGTCAACTTAGGGTTTGACTCACACGAATCAACCCGGAGAAGGAGGTACAGTGACTCGGATGAACCCAAATGAGCCACGTAGGCTGAGGCACGTGTGGGGTTGAGGGAGATGGGGCTTTTGGCTTCTTTCAAATGGGCCTCAGTGGTAAAGTTAGTGGGCTTCGGGTTGAGATTTTAAAAATGGGCTCTGGGATTTAATTTGAAAATGGGTAATGGGCCTATTTTGAAAATGGGTAATGGGCTTACTTTGAAAAATGGGTAATCGGCCGATTTTTGTTAAAAGCTGGGTGGTGGGCTTTATTTACGAACTGTGTTCAGGGGCTGATAGGGTTTGAAGTGGGCTTCGGGTTGTTTAAAAGATAGGGCCAACCCACTTTCATTTTAAACAGGGCCCGGGGTCTTTTCAAACAGAGTCAAGGGTGGATTTTAAAAACAGGGCCCACATGGGTTTTTAAAATGGGCCGGCCCAAAAGGATTTTAAAACGGGTTTGGCTGGGTTAATGGTGAGGATCCGGACTTGAGCTTGGGTTCAGGGGTCGAGGATCGGACCCAGGGGGACATCAGAGAAAGAGAACCCGAATTTAGGTTTGGGTTCAAACCAGGTGAGAGTTCGTTTTGGGTCGGATCGTTCTCAGGTTCGCCATCGGACCTAAGAAATGGAGAAAACCTACATTCATTCACCCGCAGCACATAATCTGGTATGAGTTATCATTTGAGAATTTAGGACAAGGGAAAAAGATTTACCTAAGGTCTTGTACTCCTCCGGTCTTCTTCTCCGACAGATGGGTCTGAGTTAGTCTAAATGTGAACTATCCCTCTGCTGCTTATCCTATACTCCTCGGGTCTGTCCTACCTCTGTTGGTGCTCGTTCCTCTTGAATCCCTCTCCTATTGTTTACACTATATAGTGCAAGGGTTTCCTCTGCTCTCGATTCCCGGCCCCAAATTCCACAAAATGTTACTGTGTTCCTCTCTTCCAAAGTAGTAGAAACTCCCCTCTACTCTCAATTTCTGCAGGGTTTTGCTCCCCTTTTTCTCCTTTCTTTCGCAGAGTTTTTCTAAGCTCTTTTTTTTATTCTCGCTACAGTGTTGGGACTCCCTGTTTATAGGGAGTCCGAGGGTGCATTTTGGCTCCAATTCCATTCCCTTACCACCAACTTTGTCAAGGAATAATTTTCCCCGCACGTGTGACTGATTTTATTTCTTGATTCTGGGCTAACCAACTCTCCCTTTCTTGTGCGCAGGTGATCTTGAGGGTCCATGTGGCAGATGAGGAATGGAGGGCTTTCGGGATGCTTCCAGATGGTGGCATTGGGATGGAGGGAAGGGCATCCTTGGTTAATTTATCGTTTGTGATTTTCTTTTGCTATTGCTAACCAATCTTATTTTGCTCTGCTTCTCTGTGTGCAGGTAGCTGAGGTGATCCAGATGTTAGCATAGGAGAGGAGCGCTTTTTGGATGTCTCAGCTTGGCAAGCTTGGATTGGAGCATGGAGGGATTAAACACTTGTTTCTTCTTTTCGTATTTTGATTTTTGTAATCATTATTACCTGTTTCGCTATTCCTTGTGTACACGTAGGTAACCCCGTGTAAATTTCCCTCCGATCGTAGTCTGTACAGCTCCTTTGTATTGTGACCTTTAGTTACACGCTTCCTGCAACTCTTGGGACATTTATATTTCTGCATGCTTGTGTGTACATTGTACATATTCCCCAGTCATAAATTCCTTCTTGACCAATATTGACCAGATCAGCCAAAGGAAACAGGATATGACTTTAATCCCGAGATGAAACTGATTTTTTTTTTAATTTTTAAAATTAAGACCCAATTTAAAAATAGGTCAAGATCTCACAAGCTTAAACCCAAATTTGAACGCTCCTGGAATTACGGATACTCCAAAGACCTGATTAACTAAAATAATTCTTGGTTTTTGAAATTGGACTTAAAACTCAAAGGGCAAAACAAGTTTATGAAAAACAGAGAGTAAAGTTAAAGGAACATGTCCTATCACCATGGGGACTCGAATTAACTTTGGACATTTGAAATTAAACTTGACTTATTAAGAAGAACAAAGGCTCCAAAATTGAATAACCCTCTTAGATCTAACATGAGGGCTCTAAACACCACCCCCCCCCCCCCCCCCCCCCCCTTTTTCTGTTTAGAAGAGTGAAGACTTTGAAATTTGGTGACCCTCAAGTCTAATCTTCAATGAGTTTGGAAGCTACAAGGTTCAGCTAAGGGGAAAATGGTTTAGAAACTTGTAGTATTAGAGGTGCTTCAAAAGGAATCAATCTTCAAACTCCTACAACTAAAAAACAGCCAAGTTTAATTTTGCAACTAAAAGAGTTAATTAAAATTACCATAAACAAATCCTAACAACTGGCCTAGAACAAAAGATTTGGACCGAATATTTACAAGACTCAACTCTAAACCAAAATTTTGACTTTTTAGAGAATCGACTGAGATTAGAAGGATCCGATCGAAGGATTAGGGTCTTAATTCCAAAACTCGGGGTCATTCGGGGATCAAAGTCAACTCTTGTTTTTCCTTGGAGTGGCTTGGTTAAAATTGAGGTGTCGACAATGGAGATAAACAGAAAACATTCCACAACCATAGCAAGATAAAGAGAATAAAGATAAATGCAATGACACCAGGAATTACGTGGTTTGGCAAAGCCAACATCTATGGGAGCAATCGACAAGAGATTCACTGTGAAAATCAAAATCTCACAATACTATGATCTTCTCTCCTTCTCTCACCCTCTCTTACTTTCTTACATGTGGAAATATGCCAAGAATGACATATATAACAATCCCTATGAGGTTTCCCTCCGAATACCCAACCACTCTAACGTTGAAATTCAAAATTTAAATTCTTTTTTGTAGCCTAGCGACCACTCGTCCTTATTTATGCAAGCACCAATATCTATACACATAAATAAAACAAGTATTCATATTTAGACTATCGAAAATTTGACAACATCTTCCTTATTTTTGTGGACATCTTACTTTTTTCACCTCCAAAAGTCCAAATAAAATCCCTATGAACAAATAGTATTCCATTTCACATCAAAATCAAACACTTATAGATTAGGTATGTTTCTTAATGATTAAAAGGTCAAACATGGACACATCTTGCAAAACATAGAAACGTCGAATAATTGGATGCATCATTATTGTCAAGATTCATCAATTTACTTTATTAGAGAAACCATGGAACAAGTAGCCAATTCCATTTAGTAGGACATAAAGCTTGTTGTTGTTGTTTGTCATTTACGGAATACGAAATAACAATCCATCTCAGAGCAAAGGAGAAGAATATAAAAAATATAGCAACCAAGTTTTTGTTTTAAAAATGAAAATTGAAAAAAAAAATAGAAAGAATAAAAATATGAAAATAGCAACAGAAAAAGCAACCATATATTATTTAAAAATGCACAAGGATTATTCATTGGAATTATATCCTAGTGTATCTAAGAATATAAGCTAAAAGTCCAACCCAACTAAGAACATACCTAAGAGCAAGAATATATATATATATATGGATTTAAAATATAAATAAAAATAAATTAACAAATGACACAATTAACAATGTAAAATATAGAGAGAATACTAAGTTTGGCAGTATTTAAACAAACTATTTTGATTCATTCCTTAAAGTCAAATTAAGAACAAAAAAATAATTTTAAAAGAATAAATTCCATCATTCAAGATTTAGAATTGTAAACAATTTAACCAATAGGTTTGAGACATTTTGACATACATCTTATGTTTGTAATTTTTTTTTTGTAATATCGAAATAAAGAAAAAACCTCACAACCAAATTAAGCCATTAGACATTCCTTGCGCACTCTAAAACCTAATCTCGAGCTTCTTACACAAACAAATTTGAAAGACCAATCAATAAGTTGAAAGAACAACTCATAGTAGGGATGTACCAAAATTACCAAAAAACCAAAAATCGACCCGAAATTGGACCAAAATGGGTTTTGGTGCAGTTTATTGGTTATCGATCTTGGTGTCAGTTTTAAAAATGAAAAATTGTCGATTGAACCTTAGTTTCGATTTCTGACCCATAATTGAACTAGAAAGTTGATTAATTAATATTTATTGTATGTATATCTTGCTATATAAAATGTTGTATAAAACTAGTTATATTTTTATCTTTATGTATTTTGAATCTTTAATCTATGAAATTTTATTTTTTAAAATTATATTGAAATAAAATTTTGAATTTTAGATGTTACAATCTTCACAAAATTATAGATTTGATTCAGTATGTCAAAAGAATTAAAAAGGTGGGGCTAGGGGCAGATTTTATAAGGGTGGGCTCTGCCTCTTTAGAAATATTCGACTAGACGATACGAAATAATGCTTTCCTGCACACTCCCAGATGCAGACATTCTTCTTGAGTTTTTTCCCAGTTTATTATTATTTTAAAATAGTATATTAAATGATATCTTGTTGGTGAAAATTATTCCCAGAATGACCAGCTTTTTTCCTAGGTAAATCTCGTTGGACCAAGCAGCGAGATTTACTATGCATTCAATTTTTTTTATTAATAGTATTCCATTTTCAAAAATCTTTTTAACTGCAATTTGTAACATGGACTGTTTCAATTTTTTGCGTTCTCCTTATTTATTTATTTATTATAATATTAATAAATTAATTTTTGGAGTGCAGAATCATTTATTAATTTAAATTTTCGTATAGAATAAATTAAAATTTTTAATTTAATTAAAAATATTATTTTTATCATAAATTAATATAACAGTCATACATTATAAATATACACTAATAACAAGATTATTTTTAATTAAAAATGGAAATCTTATATTATTTTATTTAGTAGAAAATATTTAAATATTAATTAAAAATAATTATTATTGAAATTATTACCTAAAAATCTTAATTATTCAAATTTAAATTATATTTAAAACTAATAATAACACTTATTTAAATACAATCAAATGCCCCTTATAATTTTCAAGGCTTCTCCATTCAACACTTATTATTAACACTTATTAAATTCAACACTTCTACATAAGCCTTCGAAATGATTCTTTAGTTTATGTTATCTAAAGAGTTGCATTTAGATTGAAGAAGATATTTAAAATTTTAGTATACAATACTCTTGAGCTTGAAAGTAATTTTTGAATGAGGATTTAGGGTAGCTGATGGAGGGAAAAATAAATCTACAACTAGAAAAACCTGCTTTGAAAAATAAGGGTGGCCTCTCCCAACAATGCGCAACGGAATGAACATTGTATAAATGATCACACATATATGCTTGCAACAAACAAAAAGGTGATAAACAGAAAATCTTCCACAACCATAGGAAGATAAAGAGAATAAAGATAAGTGTAATGACACTAGGAATTACGTGGTTCAGCGAAGCCTACATCCATGGGAGCAATCAGCAAGAAATTCACTGTGAAAATCAAAGTCTCACAATACAAATCTTCTCTCTTTCTTTCACCCTCTCTTACTCTCTTACATGTTGAAATATGCCCAAAATGACATATATAATGTTGACCTTATAGGTCATATCCCTATTTTGATTATGACAAATACTCATGTATTGAATGACTATCTAGTTTATGTGCAGGAATTCTAAGTGACAGATCATAATGCACAAAGATAAGATCAAAGATTGAAGACCCAATTTCTGTTGTATTGTATTTCATATTTATTCAAAGGGTCTGTAATAGTAAATAGGTTCTCTGGTTTGTAATAATTGCATGCATCACCTACATGATCTAATACGTAAGCTCAAACCAAAAATAACTAGAAAGCATCTAGAAAGACCTTAGGGAACACCCTTCGGTCGACCGACACCGAACTTTTTTGGTGGCTTCAAATTGGACCCCAAGTGACCGACAAACACATTTACACATATGTTTGTTAGGCACTTGATTAGGGTTTGTATGTCTCAAAACGGGACCGAAATGCACACATGGGGCACTTTCGATCGACCAGCATAGTCAGTTCATTTTGGCCTGGTCAATCGAAACCTTCCTGAGTCAATTGATTGACCAAGGTCCTGGTCGACCGAACCAGAATAGTTCAAAAAGCTCCGGTCGACCGAAACCCTCTATGGTCAACATTTGACCACCTGGTCGACTGAACTAGGTAGTTCAAAAAGCCCTGGTCGACCGAAACCTCCCTGGGTCAAAAGTTTGACCATCTAGTCGACCGACCCTTTTTGTACTCCAACTACCTGGTCGATCGAGGGTCCTTGATAGAAATCCCAACGGTCTGGTCAACCGAACCATCTAGTTCAAAATCTCCTGGTTGACTGAACTGCGCTGATTGGAAAAATCGCCTAGCCCGGTCGACTGACCATATAGTTCATTCTTCTCCTAGTCGACCGAACCTCAGAAAAATTGCCCTTGACACATATATCTAGTCGACTAAGTCCCCAGTTCATATTTAGCCTGGTCGACCGAACCATATGAGACCTGGTTGACCGAAACTGTTTTGGTCGACCGGACCTCTCGGGTTGCCCTGCAATTTTACTGTGGTTAACTTATTTTTATTAGGGTTAAAATATTTAAAACATCATTAATCTTTTCTAATATTCCCGACTATATCCCTAACGGCCATGTTTTAGGAGTTTTCTATTTATACCCCTTCATTTGGGAAGATTAGTGACTTGATTAACCTACTTGATTAAAAATTCTCTCTCAAGTTCAAATATTCATAATACTCAGATCTAAACCCCATTCACTCATACTTACCTGCTACTATTGTCTAAACCCTCTGTAAGTTGATCGAGTGTTTATTTGGAAAGGTTTGCTCTCCTTGTTCTATTTGATTGACACGATTTTCTTGCGAACCAAGCCTAAGGATTCTTAGGGGACTTTGTTGATAAATCTATCTTAAGAATACTTTGATAGATCTTCTAAGCTTGCACCTTCATTGCAATATCTTGAGAAAATTGAATTTTTTTTTGGTTGCAAAATATTTTCAAAATACTTTCAAATATCTAGTGTGCTTTATCTTGATAAATATTTAAAGAGATATTTGTCTGTGTGAGAAAAATCTTTGTTGCTATATCCATTGATTTATATCTCTAGTTGAATACAAAAGATTAATCTCATTTTGCGAACCAAATCTATATATTACTTGAGCTTCATATACATATATGTATTGAGAAAACTTGTTGATTGAAATATATGAAGTGTGGCTAATATCTTTGTTTGAGCATTTAGATTGAATATCCAATGATACAAAGATAATATAGGTTTGCACTCTCACGCACTGAATACATTGATAGTAAATTTATTTGAGAGTTGATATATTAAACCACATTGAGCTTACATATTAAATCATATTGTGGTGTGAGTAATTGCGCGTATTTGGGTACATATCTGCTTTACATGAAAGCATAATCACTGTACCATTTGATTGTAATACACATTTGTTGTATTTCTAGGCACGGGCCTGAAAAGGGGGACTAGCCCTGGAATAGTCTCGGATTGGCTTAGACTCGATTAGGAAAGCTAGGTGCGTTGTCCTGTTAAGGCGTGTAGGTTGAGGTTAGCCCCGCTAATTGACCTGGTTAAGGTTGAGATCAACCCTGTGTTAATTTGACCTGGTTGTAAACGGTGCCGCTCCACCCTTAAGTGAGCTATTAGTGGAATCCTCTGGCGTGCGAGCTACAGGCGGGGACGTAGGCACAGTTGGCCGAACCCCTATAACATAACGTGTGTTCATTTACATTTCCGCACTTTATATTTAGCGCACGTATATGTTATTGTGTAAATGATGCGTTTGATTTAATTTCCACATCACTTTTATGTACGCATTCGAAAATTGCACAGACAAGACCTTAGGTTGTGTATATACTGTTGCTAAATAGATTAACCTAGGAGAAAAGGTTTTTAAATTCCAATTCACCCCCATCTTGGGAATACACCAATTCTAACAATTGGTATCAGAGCCTCGTTGCACTTGACTTAAACATTTTTGCAAAAGATCGCAATGGCTCACTCTGGTGTATCCCCATTCAGTGTGGGTCAGTCACCTTTCAGTCCTCCTATGTTTTGTGGTGTCGATTACATTACCTGGAAAATTAGAATGAGCTTTTTACAAAATCAATGAACTGGAGGGCCCGGCAGGTGATTGTTAATGGAATTTGTATGCCTGTAGAAAATGATATTAATTTGATGCATGCAAATTCATATGCCATGAACATGCTATATTGTGCTTTAGATACTGATATTCTTCATAAGTTTATGGCATGTTGTATTGCACAGGAGATCTGGGTTGAGCTTGAAAAGAAATATGGAGTGACTTAGAAAGAGGAAACCATCACCCCAGAGATGTCATGTTTAGATGCTCAGGGAGTGGTAAGTGATAGGGATAGCGCATCAACAGAACATGAGGTATATAATTCACACTCTATTCGTTTGAGGACTCATGTGTTGTATGCGATATCGCTACATGTGCTGAATCATCCGTTAAATACCATGAAAATTTTGTTGATGATTCGTGTGATGATTTTTATACTGAATGTTGTTTTGTGTCTCATATTGAATCATCTGTTGAAAATACTGTGAATGATTCATGCAATGTTTATTGTGAAAAATCTCGTGATAAATCATCTGATAGCTCATGTGATGTTTTGGTTGAAAATTCATGCACTGATTCATATAATAACTCTTGTGTTAAATTGTGTGTTGAATCATGTACTGAATTGAATATTAAAAGCATGTTGTCGCATGAAAAACTAGAAAAGACTTTATTGAAAATGCATAAGCTTCTACTTAGAGCATCTAAGCATAAAATATTTTTGAAGAATGAGAACAAAAGAATAGCAAAACAATTAAAGGGATTAGAAAATTATCATGCTATTCTTGAAAAGAAAAAAATTGAGAAAATATTGAAAATTGCATGCTTAG